>NC_134317.1:30258450-30566546 GCF_964195595.1 Calonectris borealis
AGAACAGGCAAGCTGTCACACTTCGTGTTTCTGCTTGTTAAGTCTGAATGCACCTAATTAGTTATCTCGTCTGCTAACACCTCCAACGACAACAATGACAAGAGGATTCTAAGAATATGTATCCCATGGGAATGCCCATAGATAGACTTGCTGTAAACTTTAACGTAGTCCCTGGGGCCCTGGTCTGCAGTGAATCCTTGCTGGGGTACATGTGTGCATTTGTGTTTATTTTACATAAACATGCATATACAAATAAAGACCATCACTTGCTGCCTCTTTGGTTAAAGGTCAGGCCTACTCATATCTGCACTACGAGCATTTGTTAATGAGTAAAGTACTAGCAAAACCACTACCTCACCAGGATTTGATGAGTTTCCAAAATTAAGGACATTTTGTTTCCATTTTTTCCACTCTGCTTTTAACCTCACAGTTAAGGTCTTCCCCAGTAGAGCCCTGTCCAAATGGACCCAAGTGACAACCATCCCCAGACCATCAGACAGCTCACGTATGTATTCTGCCACATCCATAAGGCCTAGGCACGGAGCTCTGTTAAGCTTGGAAAGAGATTTAAATTGGATTTCATTTTAGAATAGTATTACATGCTGCTTCATCTACTGGCAAATAGGCATTTCAACTTTTTTGCACCTAAAACCAGACCCTCATACCACATTTTTGAAACTCAGCTGCTTGGCAGGAAACGACCCATGTTTTCTAGGATCTTTAAAGAGAACTTGGCTAGGAAACAAATCAGAATTGAGCTGGGACTAACCAGGGTAAAGGTTGCTTATATCTGCAGATTACCCCTCTCTGCTTTTCTAATTCACTCACCATGCCTTATCTTTCCATTAATCTTTAATAAACCTTTTAGTTAATTCCCCAAACACACACAATCTACATGACAGCAGGATACAGTGCAAAAGCAGCCAATGGATATGAGGAAATAGGCAGCAGAGGAATCAAAAGGAGGGGAAACTTTTAGGATTAAAAAACACCCAAACTGCAGGTCAGTAGAAAATGATGAGCAATCGGGAGAAAGCAGTGGTAAGGGACAAACCAGGGAGGCAGCAGGGCTGTAAGGGTACTAGTGTTTCTCTGGCTGTTGGATTCATTTTCTCAATGGGACCCCGCTCCCCTTTCCACTCTGGGTCCACTTTGACAAAAACAGGCAATCCAGTTTCAAACTTGGAGCCTCCGGGAAGTGGAAAACCCTCTCCAGGCTGACAACAAGGATATAGCTAGATTAAAAGGTAAATGCAATTTAACCCACCCCAGCAGAAATGGTAATCAAATTATATTGCCTCTAAATACCGTAAATTTGGGGCTGGGGCCCTCAGGGGAAGAGAAGGTGTCTTGCAAACACAAAGAAACATGCTAAAAGGAACTGCTAAATCAATGGATGAATTGTGACTTCTACGCTCCCTCCCTCCCACAGGGTGCTTGATAAGCTGCTGATTGCTTCTAAAACATCTACTACCAATGTTAGGAACTGATTAAGCAGCTTACAAAGCACTGGGGGCTAACAGACAGGCCCACCAGGGAGACTGCAGCTCCGGAGTTAAGTAGCTTGCTTTTTCATGGCTCGATTATTAAAGATGAGATAGCAGAACATGCCGAAAAGATGCGGAAACAGTTTTAGACCTCAGATGACTGGCCTTTTTATTATATATATGGAATCATTTCTACCCTGTGACTTCACCAGCCAACAAAAGCCATGTTTCCTGCAGTTCTGTGGTCTCCAGCTCTGAGGGGCATCTGAACTACCTCAACGTAAATGTGTCAACTGAACATCCAGAACTGACTATGCTACCTGTTATCCTGCAGGGAAGGCACCACTAGACAAGGGAAACATCAACAGAAGCAGCTTAAAATAATGTGTTTTACATATCACTGGCAATGACATCAGAGTGCCCAGGTCAGCTAGTGCATCTTACCTCATTGCCTCCTCCATTGTGCATCTGAGCACTGCAGCGCATTCACCTTAGATCCCCCAGCCTCTCTTTTCAGCTCTTTTTGCCAAATTCTTCTTGTTTAATCTGGTACGTAATAAAATTCTGCTGTTGAGGCAGATGTACTGCAAGGTGCTTGCTTAGTTCAATCAGTATCAATGCAAAGACACGTTTTGCTGGCACATTACCTCTTCTGTGGTCGCGTCTGTCATAGTAACGCTGCATGGTTTGACTTTGTGTAGCAGGCTTGCTGAGGTTTTTGTGTTTGTGGTTTTTTTTTTTTAATTTTTTGCCCTCTTGTGGTAATGCCTAGTAGACTTTGTAAAAAAGCATGTTGCAGAAGGGACTGTACAAATTCATAAATTCCTGAATAACTGTTCTTTCAGCAAAGAAATAAATACTACTTGTCAGCTGTAGGCTGAGCCTTACATGAGCCTTCATCAATCACATGAACAATTTCTCACACCAAAGTTCTCTTTGCAGACTACAGTTTTCTTTCACAGCCTCTTTCCAGCCCCATTTCAACAGTGATGCTCTAGGCTTTCTCTCTCATCCCTAACCAATGCTCCTGTTAACCCATTTTTATATTAAACTATAAACCACAGAGATGGCTTGGAAGTAAAGCTATTTATGCTACGATTAGCTAGAAGGGGGAATCTATAATTAGCATTGAAGATGAGAACAGACTTGATGTGTAACAGGTAGAATTAGTTGAAGAAACTTACCTGCTGAAGGTCTGCGAGAGAATAAAGATGGATTTGCTGGAGAAGATACTCCCTGGGAAAGATCCTGGAAAAAAGAAAAATGGATGTGTGTCACGCCTTTTTGACTCAGAAACTCAAAGATCTCCTCTCCCCACCAAAAGACTGCAGAACAATGGTGCTAGAGAGAGAGCTTGTCAGAAACTGGAATTATGCCACCCTGTAAGCACCAGCTTCTTTTACAGCATTCCTCATGGGCACAACAATTTCACAATAAGGATGAATGCTGCGCCAGTGTCATTCTCCAAATGTCAGGTAAGCATGTGCCGCGGCATTTACAGCCATTGAAAGCTCATCTTGAGCACAGAAGGTGTTTCTTTAAACAATTAACCCAGTAATAAAAACAAATAACTCAAACTACACATTAGAAGTATTTCTTATGGTTTTTAGTACAAGATTCCTGGACTGCTAGAAAGCTGTAACAGTTAATTTCAGATGTGATTTATGGTTTTGTAACTGAAATAACCATATGGGGAAAATGTCATGCAGATACTGTTCTTCCAACATAAAGTTGATTGATATCAATTCCCTTTTGCATACACATTATAATGACTTATCTGAGAAAGCCATATCTTTCTTACATAAACCAAGGTTTCAGGCAAGACCATTGATTATCCACTGACAGACCTGTTCAGTAAAGCTAAATTACAGAAACCTGAACAGAGAAGAGATGTCCTAATTAGAGTGACTTGCAGTAAAATGAAAAACTGGGTTAAAGTAACATTACAGAGAAAAATAGACCTTGTAAAGGTAAGTGGATATTAGCAAGAAAAGTTTATGAAAACCTATATATCTGCCATAAAGATGTCAGGAAGAGAAAAAGTGCATCTAATTAAAATGTCTATCTGTGTGTGAACATCACTTGCAAAAAGAGCAACCACATAACCTCAGGAGGTGCAACTATTTTACACTACATGTTGCTTAGAGGCGAAATTGTGAACTCAGTTCCTACATTACGATCATGTAGTTTTAAGGCAATACAGAAACGAAATTCTTGATATTATTAAACGTGTGAACAAAGCTCTAGCAAAGACTGGTTTGTAATGGTAGAACTGAATGGCAAGTGAACAGAAAGACCACTGGACATGTTCAAAAAACCAAAGATACCGAAAGGCCGATATGAACTTACATGATCATGATATGAGACTAATGAGAAAGTACATAGGAACTCAAAGAAGAGATTTTAGAAGCTGCGACAACATAATTAGCTAAAACACAGATCAGCAGGGATAACAGTACCAGCTACAATCTTTGACAGAACACCGAATCTAAGAAATAATGGGAACACCTCGGTTCATTCTACTCCATTAGTTGTCTTAAACAACTATCTTAAACCCATGCTTTCAAAGCTGTCTTGGAGGGACCAGGACTTTCACTGCTGTTAAGGTGAGTGGTACAAAGTCTCACAGTCCTTTTGTACTTTTGAAAAAAATCTAAGCTTTATTGGGGTGGGAGGGGACGAGTCCTGCAAACAAGGCACTGAGACCAGGGCACTGCTGATCTTGCAGCACTCTCCTGGAGCAGCACTGTGCCTTTGCTCCTTCTGACTCCCCAAGCATGTCCGCTCTACCCACCTAATTCTCAGCTGCAGTCTCACTGGGATACTGCATTTTTCCCTGTAGTTCTGTAGGCTATACTGTTGCTCCTATTAGAGGTGAACGTGTTTCAGTGGCTCTGCTGCATCACACCTTCCCAATACATTTGACACAATGTCAAAGACCACCAGAAAACCGTCAAAATCCAGATATCAGACAACATGACATTGGGATTCCTCATTTGCACATAGAAGATTTATTAAAATTGATTGCTAAGGAGTCAACTCTGAACAGCATTTTGAAGCCATTCGTATTTTTCAGCTCTGATAGAATTTCTGTCATTAAAATTTCCCCATCATTCTCCCCTGATCACACCGGCAGGCACTAAACAGTCCAACAGCTTTCCCAGGAACTGTATTATTTGCTGATGCCCTTACAGCACTGCTAAGGAAAATAACTAGCTAATGAAAGATTTGCTTTTTCAGGAAACAGCCTGAATAGCCCATAAGGCAGAAACTGTCAACGACTAATATCGATGACTAACATCACGTTCCCCTGCCTTCAAGGACTGCATTTTATTTCCTGCAAGTTCTAACTCCTAATAAAAAGTGTGCAGATGAAAAGCAAACTCATGATCGAGGGACTTCCTTTGTCGGGGGGTCTCAGCCAGCACAGGCTCCGGTGACAGTCATCCTCTCCCTGTACCTGTCCCCCTCCCTGAGATATGTTAGTTTGCAGCAGCAGCTCTGCAGAGCCATTATCCAACACTCCTCCTCCCTTCCAAACCTATTTCCAGGAAAAGAAGTAGGCACTGTCCTCCCAGTCTTATGCAAGACACATATACGCACGCACATACCCGGCACTCAAACGAGAGGAGTGCTTATTTCCATTGCTATGGAAACTGAGGCATTAAAAAACCCTCAGTAAGGAAGGCTGGTCCAGCTTCAGATTTGCAGTCCTTCTACTGACTCGAAAAATCACAATTTGATTGTGGTGGACCACAGAAAAACAGCTGAGCCGGCAGAGCTCACATGCACAACAGCATTTACAGAATTTCTTACGAAGCAACCAGACCAGTTCCTGTATGGTTCCCAACACGTGCGGAGGTGCAACACCTGCCCACATCACCAAAGGCGGAGAGCACACAGCTCCATGAGTGTGAAACCACCAAAATCGCCTAAAAGTAAGCAGCTCAGTCCCTGATCATTTAAAGTAAAAAAGATGTGCCCTCACCACACCTGTGGTGAGCTGAGCGGCTGTTTCAGAAACACATCTTGCTGTGCTGCACGTCTGCAATTAAGATCTCCTCCAGAAAACTTCTACCAGTCCCACTCGGAAAGAAAAAGCGAAACTCAACAGCTTCCTGAACATAACTTGTCAAGCCGCCTCCCAAAAATGCGTCTGCTTATTGCCAGTTTTGTCAGCCTCCAGTGGGCGGGGAGCAAGAGCGCAAGAGGCACCAGAATATCAAACTCAAACACGTTTTCAAAAAACCTCGTCATAAGATGCAAGCAGATCAGTTGGGGCAGGAAATCCACACAGGCCAGGTAGTCCGGTGAGCAAGAAAACGAACGACGGCCGGTTTCCACCAGCTTGCTTGTCTGCACAGGTTCTCTGAGCCTAACGAGGTGATGGCTTATATAAAGTCTTTTTCAGCTGGGGGCACGCAGGACTAATTCAGAGCCTCTTGCTTCTCGACCCAGACGCTTCCTCTCCTGTAACTGGTAGGAACGCAATGTCTTTGCCACCTCCATCCCTCTGTCAACTGCAACTGAAATTGGCCAAAGGAAGCCAAAGTCAGTGGAGTACAGCAGGCGAGATGGGGCTCACACAAACAGCATGCCATCGCATTAGCGTCCAGACAAAGTACTACATGGCATCCAAATCAACCTAAAATCACACTCATGTCTAAAAATCTGACACAGACCACAAAGCAGGCTAAGATAACTACCCTTAGAAACATTTCACTAGAAAATACGTATTTACTTTCTGCATGAGATGGAGCTTTGAGCATGCTTGGGTTAATACAAGGCCTTGATCCAAAAAGACCAAAACATGTGCTTGCATTTTATTTTTCCCTTGATATAAAGGTCCTTTACAAACACCAAATGGGAAACCTCTGATAAGTTATCTGAAAGCAAAATAAAAGATGTCACTTTTGTAAATCTTTTGATCGATGCGCTATAACGAACTGGATTTTTTTTTGAAGTTGGTCAATTAAAAGCATTCAATAAACAGTGTCCTTTCAGTCAAATCTTAACACAGAAAAAAACCGGCGTGAACTAGACAGAGGTCAAACGCAAGATGTTAAGACTCATCACAATAAAAACTCAAACCTCTGCTGCTTCAGAATGTGACCTGTGACCCTTGAGAGGCAAATGGTATTGAGTGCACGTCCCACTAAAAGCACCTCCTAAGCTTGCACAGTTTGGAAACTCCCGGACCAGTTTCACCACGGATGCAAAACAGAACAGTTGTGAGTCACAGGACTGCTGTGCTGTAAACCCTGGCTACCAGTCAGGGTTAAGCCTGCAACGACCAAACCAAGTTCAATGCTAACCAGCCCTCCAGCTTTGCCAGTTGCTGCGAACAATGAAATCCAAAGTCCTGTTGGTTAAAGGTCTCTCAATGGCTTTATTGTTATGTGCTAGAAATAAAAGCAATCAATGCAAGCGGGAAAGAAACCCACCATCAGAGACTTTCGGTCCAACTAGAAGAGATTCACAGTTTGTGATCATTATTCTTTTTTGTCTGATACTTTGTAATCTGAAGCATAACCTTCAGGCAAGATAGAACCAGAAATTTCATCTGTTCCCTTTCCGGATGATCTTATCAGGTAAGTATTTGCACAAACAAAGGTTATCTTTTAGTGTCCTCCTGCAAACAGAACCACTGATAAGACTTTGCTTTTTGCATTTGGACAAAGTGTGTAGTCATGGTGCTTTGTTAGCACTAAGTAATTGCTCTGCATTTAAAGCCTGTTTATCATCAGCTTAGGTAATTTTTCTCCAATGGGTTAAATACCCTGACAGCTCTGCTAAAGCTACAACCAATTAATCTGCCCAAGCCTGACACTATAACCAAAGTACAAACGTGATAAGCAGAGCGAACTCTTCTTTTTACAGCGCAATCAAAAGGAATCAAGTTAGCTGGCAGGTGGACACAACTACGCCTCTTTTGTACCAAAAAGCCTGCTGAAATCTCGGATGGGAGGGGGGAGGGAAGGGGAAGCTGGCACCGCGATTTCATGTGCCAGCCAGGAGTGTCTTGTTTGACCAGGTTGAGAACCGTATGACTGAGCTCTGACTCACGGGAGACGCAGATGCACCAGCCTAGTACGCGGCCGCATTCAGCCGTCCTCTCCACCCCTCTGCAGGAAGCTGCTGCACCCACAGCGGGCACAGCGCCCCAGCCACCAGCTCCGTTTCCTCAGCCCGCACCGTTCATACTGGCACTCCAGCTCACACCACCACCAATTTACTTTCAAGCTACTGCACCACGCTGCAGACTAAAGCAGCTGACAGGCAAGCACACGCTGATCGCCGCTGTTCCCGTATTTTTTCTGCCTCCTGGGCAAGGGGACCTCTGAGGTCCCTGCAGCGCGCACCACCAACGCTGCGGCTGCCTGTCCAGCACGCGGGCAGGAACTGCGTGCGCGCTGATCTCGTTGACAGGAGCGCAGATTTTTCAGAGTTACTATTTGATTTTAAAAGTACAGAGGGATATCAGGGAATTGCCAGTTAGCCCAAACATATGTGGCAGGGTAAATAACACCTCTTGCTAGGTTTTCTCTTGCAATTCGTTTGACATGGAATCTGTTAATTTAAGGTAGAGAACAGCATCAGAGGAGAGGGGAAAAGGTAGGATTTTTTCCAGTGTTGCTAATTCTTACAGTTTTATGCAGGCTTTTGATTTCGTATTTCCTTAGAAATCTCAGCTCCTGGAAGCATGTTGGGAGAGGAGAACCCCAACTTTCCAGCCAAAAAAAGTTACTCAAGGAAGTGAGGCCCTGGGAAACCCGGTGATTTGAAAGTCAAAAGGTAATAATAAATTAATGAATTTAAAGCAAAACAAAACACTATTTATTTATTTAATTCTTGTGGTATTATACCAGATTAATGATTTTTTTTTCCTAATTCTATGGGTTTGGCTAAAAAAGCGTTTGTGAACCATTTCACATTCGTGAGGTACGAACACTCTTCTAGTTACGTTCTGGGAGCAGCCATTCCTAAACATCTTCAGCCCACACTAAGTGCTGGATTTATGAGCAAGCATGTCCAGGTCAGGTATTGTTTCATGTTGTTATGAAATTCCTCATGAGCATCCCTATGTTAAAACAGTTACTCTTATCGTCCATCAGCAATCCTGAACCAGTATAGAAAGTTTCACCTAAAATGCACTACACTAACTCTCTCTCCTCTGTGATTACTTGAGCAAGGTTACGGTAACATTGTGAAAGACAAGAATTACTACAGATCAAACTCAGGAATCAAGTACTGCTGTTACTAAAAGCAGGATGCAGAGAATTAGAGGCACACAGTTTCATTTTGAAATTAAAATAGCTTAGATCCCCCAATTAACTTGAAATGAAGAATAAGAAAACGCTCTCTGTTTTTGTCAGGCACTTCTGAACCCTTGCAGTTTGCTGCTGGAAGTTCTGATATAAAAACACAGGGATAAAAATGGCACAAGTCATATTTAACGTGGGTCCACATCTAACAGGAACTTCTTTTAAAATCATTATGGTTTTTTAAAGCAACCTAGTCTCAAAAGGTGAATGGAATTTTTGACCATTTTGAAAGATGTCTAATATTACTGATCTATTTGACAAGGAGATGCAGGTGTGCCCCTAGACTGGAAAATGCTAGTGTGAACTGAAAGACCCATCTGTCCTCTGGAAAACTTACCATATATACCCTGGCATGCTCCTCAGCTGGATGCTCACCATGGTAGGGCACTGGCTTGTGCTTTTAATCTTCCCTTGGCCTGAATAGACAGCAGTACGGCCTCCACTGCTCTGGCACACATCTTGTTGCTCCAGCTCTGTTTGTTACCCCTAGTTAAAACGAAAGCTCGAAGTCCACCTTAACTCCATCCCCTACAGTTTTAGCCAAATGCTTTTTAAGATGTTAACTTGCAAGGACCCTGCATGCACAGTTACTTCTTCAAAAAGACACAAGAGTTGAAGCAGAGAGGTGATCTGTTTGTAAGAGCTCCATCAACAGGCATGCTTTATTTATTTCAGCTGCTGCAATGACTACATGCATGCAGGATCTATATAAAACAACAAATGGCTCGTGCATACTTCTCTGCATTTATTTTCTCACCTTTCCTCACTTTGGGGTGTTGTTTGGTCTTAACACTGGATCCTCTCAGGATATCCAGGTATCTTCTTTGAATGAATTTCTCTCTCACCCTCTTTCCAATCATCCGTGCACCAAATTTTCTTCTTCTGTTGGTCTTGTCGTTAACTGAGAGATCCAAGTGCTATGAAACCACATCCTTCTGTTCCTTTCCTGCTCAAACTTGCTTTTTGCAAGTTGTGTCTTTGTTCTCCTGCTTTGGGATTTTCCACTCTTCAAATGGCCTACCCATTGCAAAGAAAATGGAGAAAACAGTCTCCTTTGACAGTCTGGACCTGACTTAATGACCTTCTGTTGTCCTTGGTCTGAAAGATGACATAGCCCCAGCTTCACATACATGAGGTATTTGGTGGTATAGTGATTGCATAAGATCAATCAGGATTCCTGTCATGTGTTTAGACAGGTTCCCCAATCGCCACACAAATATTTTGAAAGTAACCTACTCTTGTGTCAGAAGTGATATGTCTAAGGCCTCACTGTAGGAAGTGACAGGACTCTATTGTTCAGCATAACTGAATTTGGGCTTGTTTCGCGTCATGCTGACAGACTGGCAGGCTCAGCCAGGACCACACGTCTGCGGCACCGGAGTGTACCTTTAACCTCCTGCTGCAACAGCAAGCTCTAATTTGGTCTTCCTGTAAGACGCTAAGTAATGTATCCAGCACTGGAGTTTTGCTAGGGTAAAACTGATGTATTGCTGTTCTAGAGCTGATAAACAAATGGTATCAGACAGAGATGAGTAACAAGAGGGAAATTTTTCCACATAGTTTCTCACCACCATTCAGAAGATTTACTTACAGAGCGAGGGCACTGCAACAGGCACTCATGTATAGGGGAATGTGCTGCAGAACATTCACCTTGTGTCGCTGCCATCTGTCTAAAATGTCTGGGCTAGCAACACCTGAACTGCAAGTTTAGGTGGATAGCTGAGAGAGCAGAGAGCCCAGAGAGAGCTCCAAGTTTGGCCAGGTTTAGCCTACCCTACAGTAGACATGGAGGTGCCTGAAGACTTTTCAAAAAATCATTCTGACAGCTCCTTGACCTGAAGAGCCTCCAACCATGACAAGAACAGAGGAAAAGAGGCTGTGGCATACGGACACACTGTTAGTGTGTCTTATGTCTAGAGATAAAAGGAAGAAAGCAAAATCATAATAAAATTTGCATCATTCAGCACGGCTTCACAGAATAACCTCATTATTTAATGGACTTGGAGATTCTCGCTCTTTCCCAGCTATCAATTTTATTGACTCCATCTTGTTTGCCTGTGCCATTCACTCACCATCCCACAATCTGCAGGCGGTGGTGGGATCTGTACAGCTCCACTTGCACTAATTCTCTGTTGGCTCTAGGTTTCGGTCTTGCATGTTTCTGCCCGAACAGCATCCACACAAGCAAGGCAACCAAAACAAGCGAGAACTTGTTGAGTAAAGACATTTGAGGCAAATTATGTCTGTTGCAATACTGAGGTGACAGCCGCAGCAAACTAGGCATAACAACGTCCCTTGTAAAACAGGGAGCTCAGCACCAGGCTAATCTCAGAGGAACGCTGCTGATAGGCACCGGTGGAGGGCCTTATTTCTCCTCCCAGCCAAATCTGAGTTCCTTTATTTTTTTCCCTTGCAAATATAAAAAGAGCTTAGAATCAGTGGAGCAATAGGTGAGAACAAATCATTATAACTGATGAAAACCACTTTTATTGTGAGGCTTCTAGCTACTTTTAGGATTTCTTCTGCTTCTTTTCCTTTCTTTCTTCCTTTTTTTCTTCCTTTCTTTCCACTTAGTCACTTGCTTTTTCAAAGTTCACAATGTGGTTCAGCCCTAAGTTCTCTGCTAGATGCCAAGTTTCAAAGTTCCCAAAGTACCTATCTATGCACACCAAGCGTTATAAATAACGTTTCCACATTTAAGCCAACGGGATCCTGAGCTAACCTGGTTTACAGCCATCTGGAATTCTTCAGAAAAAATGACTTGTAAGCACTGTAAACAGTTCTGTCTTCCCAGAGGACACCAAGAGTTTCCAAATTCATTGCCATCTTCGTTTTGCGATCTGGGTTCAAGAGCAAGGTATAGATTTAAAGAAGACTATAATGCAAATAGTATTAATAAAAGAAACCTCAGAGTGATCTGCTTTTCCCTAATAAGGCAGGCTCTATCAGTGTCCCAAAGGCAGCAAGGTGCCAATACAATTAATCAGTCTGTTTTTAGTTCTCCCTAGACAGCAATATTAACAGTTTGTTTCAGTCTGTTTATATGGGTCTGACAGGTCTTCAAGATGCTATGTTCACTTTCCTGTGATTAATAGTCATTCACATACTAAGGTGAAGACCAAGCAGAAAAAGAATGTTTTCAGAGCAGGACAGATAACTGGATTCTCTCCCCCAGCCTTTCATTTCTAACTAGGAAACAGTACTAAATTTAGGAACGCTGTCTCACCGTATTGTTTAAACCCCTCCTTTTCTTGCAACTTGCCCATGTGATGAGCCAAAGGGAAGTTTAAATCACAGATTTTCTTCATTTACTTTTCAGCTGTGCTCTATAAAGCCATCACATTGATAGTGAATGTCTGCACACTGTGATACTACATCCAGAAAGCAAAGCCATTGGGACCAGTTTTGAGCAAGGAATAACTCCTTCTGGGAAAAGAACTTTCCTTCTTTTCCATCTCTGCAAACCTCTCAGGGGAGATCTGAGGGACCAACTGAGCACCAAACCCACCCCAAAAGAGGCTTCACAGACCAAGAAGGAGCTGGACTACATTCCTTCAGTGGCTTTTACAGGACTTTTAACAAGTCCTACAAAACTGAAGATGCTTCCCCAGTACAAAAGCAAACCCTTCTTGGGCCAGGGTCCTCCTCTCCACCACAGAGAGTTTTAATTGGAGACAGTGTGAAGGAACCCTTACACAAGAAAAGGGAGCATTTGGAGTATTTCCCAGTTTCCCTTTCTGCCATTCTGGGTGTTTCATTTTGATACAAGGAGTTTTTTCCCTCTCCTCCCCGCCCCAAGAAAAGACCATGCACACGTTTCTGTGCTAATTTTTGTCCATTCTCTCTTCTCGCCGTTTCTTCAGTACTTGTCGTCTCTCCTTTTTGGAGGTAGGTTTTTGGGCTCCTTCTTTGTCCTGGTTTCTTCATTAACTCTTAATTTCCTGAGATCGCTCCCCTCTTTGAATCTCCTCCTTCTCCTGGCTTTCCCTCATCCCTTTGTCTCTAGTCTATTGATTTCTCTGCTTAGGCCTCCTTTGATCTCTCTTCTTTCACTCTCTTACCCAAGTCCATTCAGTCCCATGCCTCCTCCTGTCTATTTTAATCAGGGCATTCTTTTCTTCAGCATTAATCAGAAAGCATAATTTCTTTTCTGCCACTTTTTCTGAACCTTCACAAACCTTATTGTCCTTTTAGTTTTATTGCAGTTGAAGAGGATGGCATAGGAAAGTTGTTATAGCTGAATAGCAAAACAGCTCTGCAAGATAATACCATCCTCTAGAATAAAAGAAAAATAATCCTAATTTTTAAAATGCTGTAAGCTGCCCTATCAAATAATAGGAATTGAACAGTAAGACAAACACATATTAACACACAGTGGGTCTGACACAAGAACTCAGTAGTGCTCTCCAGAAACCTGTTGCTATATCCTTCTCCTAATTGTTCTAGGTAGTTCATCCAAACAATGACACAGGTTATGTACTGAAGAGCACACCGCCTCACTCCATACCTGGGATAAAGACACTAGTGCAGCCTCCTCTCCCTCCCAGAGAATTCAGGTCCCCCATCCCTAAAATACCATGCTCAAAATACAGTCACTGGTGTCATCTGCTTTCTTGCCCTTTGGCAGCTCATCATTTCAAAGCAGCGGCTTTCCTATTTGCGGTCTTGTCTTACAAACTTGGGGTATACAAATGCTTACAGATTTATTTACCACCAGGTCAGCTGCATGTGCCTGGAGCCACTCACCTCACAGTATGGCATGGGCAGAGACATCTCTTTCAGAGATCCATGACAAAAGTAACTTGGCTTTTTTAAGGTCACAACTGTGGCTTGATGGTTTTAAGAAGATTGTTTGTTTTTAGCTTGTTAGAAAAAATGCAGCAGCAGCTGGACTAAGATACAGCACTTCTAAAATTAAGTTCTCTTTTCATAAAACTACTGTTTCCACCACAGAAAACTCAATATGAAACACATACTGCTGTGGTGTGACCATGTGTTTTCCAATAAACAAAACACTCAGCACAGCCATGTCATGGATGGAAAAGACAGTGGCTGAGCTGCTCTGGTGCCACATAAATCCCACGCTGGATCACATGCCAGGGTACTACATCTGGCCTCCGCCTTTGTGCGAGATCGTATCACAGAAGAAGGCAGAAGCGCTGGACAGGTGGTTGCCTCTGGCCTCTCTCACGCTTTGCCATACTGTGAGGTGTTTCAAAGGTCCCAACAGTGGCTACCACGCTGCAGTGCCATGGCAGGGAGCATGAGGTATCACACCTGACTGAAAATACTCACGCACAGCCAGGAAGCCTGAGGAAGAGTGAAAGGGGCTCACCACAATGTGTGACCCCCTGGGCTAACAGTTGTCAAGAACAACTTCAGATATTCAGACCCTATAAAACCATTTTCTTTGGCAGTAGACAACCCAGCTGCCCAGGGAAGTCAGACACAACCACAACATCTTTCTAAACGGGTAACACCTTCAGAACAAGATTCTGAGGGGAAAAAAAAAAAGAAGAAAGGCAACATGACAAGGAAACTACATCCTTGTGCTGTATGTTGTCTGTGGTTCTTACCTTCTACGCAGATCTTCAGCCACTGCAGCTCTGCAACTGAACAAATAGGCTCGGAGAGATTTTAGCTGCTGTCTCAGGCGGACAACAGTTGCCAGAGGTTCAACATGCTTGTACAACATGGGATTTTCCTGCTGGATATCAATCAATGGCTCCTCATAAACATATTCCAGGAACTCTTTGGCTTGCTTTGATACCTGAAAAATAAAGCAACCAGTTTAGCTAGGCTTTCCTCCCAACTCTTTTTAAGCAGATCCTCCCCTCTGTGATCTGTCAGCTATCCTCTGCATCTGAAAACTTACTCTGTTACCAATTACAGATGAAGACAGAGCTGAGAGAGATCCAACTGTCTCCGCTTATAGCCAAGTCAAACTTCATCAAGCCCATCAAAGTCGAGTGTATGAGATAATTGCTTACTTACCCAAAATACAGCGATATTTGCAGCCACACATGTTTTCACTCCAGGGTAACATAACTTACTAGATGCTTTTCCAGTCTAAAAACTGATTACCAAGTTTCTTCCCTGTTAATATTTTTCTGTTTGTTCACCGTTTTCTTTTTGGCAAGCAGCAAGTGATAAGGTAAGTGCCAAAGCACAACATTAGAAAAGGAAACATACACCCTGCAAATCCAATCACATTGTACTATCCCAGGGTACAGAACTCCAGCGTAAAGTACTACTCCCATTTGTTTCATGCTCAACCAGTATGGTTAAAATTATGTAAAAAGAAAATAATCAGAAGCACATCTATCAAGTTGTGTTTTTTTAAATACAGACAAAAAAAGTTTAATTTTACTGGTATTACTCACTCCCAATGTTTCACCTGCAAGAAGTTTTTCTTACGTCTTTTTCATGATAGTGCTCTGTTCTATCTCCACCTGCAAAGAGCTACTGTAATCTTGATAAATAAATGGGACTTTTGTTCCCACTAGAAAAGATACTCCTGTTTCTGAGGTGAGAAGGCCAAATTCCCTCTCATTCTTTATTTCTGCATTTTATCACAGCCGGAAAAAAGAAGATGGGATTACCTGAAATGAGCTGCAAATCACTTGAAACTGTGCTATAGAAATACTATTCGCTCCACAATTCAATCAGTCCTCCTGGACCTTTAAATCAGTGTTTACACTGAGTGGAGTCAGGGATGAATTAGGCTAACAAAAGGAGAAAGGGCACACCACAGCCTCTTGAGATTCAGGATGTTATTTCCCTTCTGGTGCTGTAACGCAGGAAGTAGGTAAAAGCAATATACATCCTTATAAGTAGCACCACTTCCAAAACCAGCGCAAGTTACTAGCAAGATAATACAAGGTGTAATTTTAAATACAGCAGACCATAACTCCGCAGGTTTCCCAGGCCCTGAAGCTGTATTAAATATCTCACCTATTCATACTAAACAACCCACTCATTTCTTTTTCTTTTTTTTCTTTTTTTTTTTTTTTTTAAATAATGCACATATAAGGAATTGTGCTGTCTGAATGGAAGCACGGGTAACATGCGGTGTAAGGAGCAGCACAGGCAACTTCGATTTTGTAGAACAAAACTCTGCAAACACCAAATATGTCAAGTTTTCTAACACTAGCAATGTTGATGTTTTATTAGACGTGCTAACTGCAGTGCACAAAAGAGACTGCAGTTAAACGACCTGCTTTTACAATCATTAAATTATTTGGCTGTAACATCTCCGCAATCCCCTGACAACTGCTGTATCTATAGTAAATATTATTCCTCTTCCTCCGATGGGCAAATTAAGCCACATATTCAGTGATTCCCTAGGAGGCACATGAATGCTTGGTACACCTGGAGGACCTGGTGCCCAGTGTTCTTTGTAGCCTTTCTTCCTTGCTTTAAACCCCTGCTGAAGTGACGGGCTCCTCATCCACCTGCCCTGCTGTCTCGGGAACCAGAGGGCGATTACTGGCTAAGTATTACACCCATGCCTGTGCACACTTGTACCCTGCATGGGCAAAGGAGTACAGAAACAAAAAAATGCCAGAACTGAGGTCACCTGAGTGACTCTGCAATACACGTGCACTACGATGACAAAGTATTACTGTGCGGCTCTGGTGCCGCATGGTCTGAATGCAGCCTTTGAGCAGAGGGCAGCAAAGCAAACCCTTCTCTCTCCTTGCCAATACAATGTACCTGCGGAGTGCTGACTGCAGGAAAAGTAGCTTTGCCCAGCATCGCTGGCTGACAGGTAGATGTCGGTTCACCCGACACAGGCACACAGGTCATTTAAAACATTAACTCACATTGCCGACCATAGCAAAGTTACAAGAAGCTGAAATGCAGTCTTCTAATGGGAAGGGTCAGGCAGTCATAATAATTCAGCTTGCTACCAGCCAACATTCTAGTACATGTAGTAGCATACTCACAGTCCCCCAGTTTTACTGGGCAGACTAGACAATCCTATTCAATAAGCCAGACGGAGTGAGAAGATGCAACGTGCAACAGGGTTTTAGCTTTAAATGTCATACAAGGATGGATGCTAACATTTCCAGACCTTTTATTTCTAGAGGCTGCAAACTTACAGTTCAGAATTCAATTTACCAGAAGTCAGCCTCCCTTGAAGCCTTCTGGCACAGGGAGTTCATTTCCTGCTGTGTTTGTCTGGCATTTTGTGCAGGCTGGAAGCCACCTGAACCAAACTGCAATCCTTACTGGTTTTTGCGTGCAAACAGGGAAAACAGTTGGCCTAAGCAAAAGGAAGAAAGGATGTTCACAAGATTGCCTCTTCTCTTTTCCCTTCACACAAACACGTGCAAAACACAAATAGGAAAACAGTAGGGAGACAGGGGAAAAAAGTGAACCTGAGGACTGAACTGCTGCTTTGGTTATGACAGAAGAAACATGCCTAACTGGCAAGTCCTTTCAAAGAGCTTTTATTGCAGTCAAGGGGACGTTTCTTTTCCTACCCACGTGCTTTCAGGTGTTAAGTGCATTGTTGCCTTTCAAGATCCTGGGTATGGGAAGACACAACTCTACAGATTTCTACCGCTTCTGTTTTTTCACAACCTGTCTTGCCAAAAGCAGACGAGAACCTCTCCATTTGCAAAACTTACTTAATTGATGCAACAGTTCACGTTACAGCTGCTGCTCAGATGTCTAGGAGTCCATGAAACACAAAAGAGAAAGATGCCCAACTACACTGTATCGTCATAAAAGCTCATGTCCTAGAGCAGCTATTGGTGCTTGCCTTGCCAGAGACAGGTAGGACAGGCCCCAGAAACCCCTGCAGAGGCGGGGAAAAAGTGGCAGTGGGAAGGAATGCAGGTTTTCAAACTCTTTGTTCACTTTCCTTCCATTCGGTGGACTGACAGACTCATTTCAGGCTGTGTGAAACACAGAAGCTTTTGAAGACTGAAGCCCTGTTTCAGCTCTGACTGTCAAACATGGCATGGGCTTATTTCCTGCAGGACCGCCCTGGGGTGTGCTATGAGTCCGGCCAGGAGCAAGTCACCCGCCGCAGAAGCTCCGCTTCCAGGCATCGCTGCGCTACCCGTGAGGGGCAGGGCTGTGCATTTAGGAGAAGCTCGTTGCGTAGCTTCGCTGTGCGATGTTGCTGCGCAGCTTTGTGTGGGCACACTGGCCGATTATGGGAGGTGAAATGCCAACAAATTAAGTGATCTCCCTTTAAGAATGAGCCCAAAGAAAATTATTACCAAGATCAACTCAAGGAAGTGGGACAAGATATCTGTCTTTGCCAAATCAGCACATTTAATCAATACGCCACTAAGGAATCGTGCAGTTTCATTACAACTGTTAAGTGCAGCAGCTAGCACTAAGTTGCCTTTTAGACCATACAGAAGAAATAAACATCAGACCTAATCTCTGAATGGAGAAAGGAGATGTGGATGTAAAAGTGCAGGCAATATGTGCTCTACCTCAGAAAAGTACTGCTTATTTCCCATGGAGGTGTAACAGGAATAGAAATAAAAGCACATGTATGCAGAATTGAACAGAAAGGGGAAACCCCCAAAGATTTCACAAAAGTAACAAGAACTACTTGTTATTTTAATTCTATACACGGATGGGACAGAGTCGAGGAGATCCAACCAGTGATCTCAGCTCAGCTGTCACACTGCTACTGTGGCACACGATGTTCTCTTCACCTTCCCTCCCTGCCTTAGATTCTGCTCTAATAGTTGGGGATGCTGTAGTGTTTTCCTACCTAAGGGATGGTGTTCCTTTCTTAAATCCACCTCTCTGAGCACTTTGGCACAGAGACTGGTCAAGTATCTGCACAGAATTTGCTTGTGCTCCCAAGCCCCCTCGCAGCTGTTCTGCCTGCCCACAAAAAGTGTGAATTGGTAACTTCTCACTATTACAGTGCGATTACAGTAGATTAAGGTTTCAATGAATGCTTAAGCTTGAAAGTCTCACTTCCTTTTGTGCCTCAGCTGCCTATACCAAGGCCACAGGAAACCAAGCATAGTCTTTACCCTGCAGGTTTAGAAAACAAAATAGTTTATTTTTTCGGCAGTATTACTGACAGCTTGATATGAGGTCTTTGCCTTACCATCCACTTGCCCCGTATCAGGGCTACCTATACTACTATGGGCTAGCAAGTTTAGTCCTTGGTAAAAGCACCCAAAGAAAGAATTCTTAAATATTTATTCCTAGCTTCTAGGAAAGGGAGGTGTTTTTGTCTCCACACGTAGGAGCTTTGTAACTGAAGAATCTTGCATTTCACAGCACAAGACTATCATTTTCCTGATAGCAGGCTCTGGCTACCTTTTAATAATCCCCCCGTCTGACAAATTTTCTTCTTCAAGAGAGCTGCTTTTCCTCTAATGGGGCATTTACTGGTTATTTTTTTCCTTTTCAAATAGCCCATAATAATATTCGCAGACACAAAACATCAAACAGCCTCTCCTAACGGTGGCTGCTAGGTCTGAAGCTCTAGCATGGTCTGGATTCCTTATGAGTTTGTTACTGTTTTAGCATATGCTCCCCGAGATGGCAAAACAACACTGCTACCGTGCTTGCTGGCACAATGCTTTGAGGCATGTGATCCGTTGCCCCTATCTAGCAACCAGCCATCAAGACAGCAGCAAATAGCAGATTACTTGAGCTTTAGAAAAGCTGCTTGTGTGGCAACTGAACAACTGTAGAATTTTCTCTTTATGTTACTTTTGGCTGTCTGGTCCAAAGAAGTGCTATAACAATGTCCTTCTAGTGTCCTTGAAGCGTTTGTGCCAAGAGACAGGACCTACTGGGCCTTGCAAACACCACGCTTGGGTGTGCCAGTTTCCTGTGGGCATTTCCACAATTTAGCATCCATCACCAAGCAGTGCCAATCGATAGTCCCTAGTGCTCATGAAACACGTACTCCTCAAAGGCGGAATAACTGCAAAGATTAGGGCTAGAAGAGAGGTTTCAGTGTTCCGTCCCTCCCTGTCTCTTGAACAACCAGATAAGCAATGATGGAAAAGATACCACCAAGAAAGAGCAGCACGGCTGCTCCAGTAACAGTATGCCTTAGACCTGGCCAAGGAAATTTTGACGAAAACATCTGTCTTGTTGAGAGAGCATGGCTCATTCTGGCAAGAGGGACAAAGACGACAGTATTAGCAGTCAATGCCTGTAACCTTCAACCTGTTGCAATATCTGTGTTTCTATCTACAGAGCAATTCAGTTCACTTGCTAGCAAGCCAACCTGCAGGGAGATTACCTTGTATTTGGAAGTGTCCCAGTTATGAACCAGCCGTGCGGGGATGAGGAAGCTGTCATCCACGTGGCAGGTGCTGCAGTAATACCATCCACTGTAGCTGCACACCTTGGCTTTCCCATTGGACAAGCCTATGGAGCGCTGACAGCCTGGAGAAGAGAGAGGGGGAAAGTCTGGGTTTGTACACCATACCAGAGGTACACATTCAGGATGCAGTAAGAAAAGTAATTATTCCCCTATCTGAGACCATTTTTACATTTTATTTATTTTACCAATGAGCCATTTCTCATTCCCTAAAAATAGAGGAATAAGTATCAGTATCCCTGGACTAGCACTGAACAAGCATACACTAACTTGGGCATCTATGACAAAGAGTGCAGAAAGCAGTCAAAGGATACTCAGCACTTCTCAAGAAACAAAGGCAGAAGACTGACTCTGAGACACTGGGCATTTAAAAGCCATGGCTATCTGAAAACCATGACCTTCAGGCCTAGACAGAAACCACCAGACCACAGAAGTACTGGGTGCTTGCTCCAGAGAGCTCCCATTTTCCCCACAACAGAATGGGCCAGCACTGGCTGCCTGGAGGAGCTGAAGCCAGCTCCTGCTGACAGCCAGAGGGATGCTGACTTGGCAGGTCGGATTCAGCCACAGAATTAGCACAGCCATGGCAAACCAGAGTCAGACCATGAATAATAACTGTGAGCAGCAGTCACATTGCGAATGAGTAGTCCTTGACTAGCAGTAGTGACACAGCTCAGTTTCCTGCACCTTTTTTTTTCCCTTACGATTGGATTACCCTGTGTCTTACAAGGTCTGAGGTCTCCCAGACTTTTTTCACAGCTGGATCCCTTGCCGCTTCCCATGCCCTCTTGTGTGGAGTCCCTGGGGTAAAACAATGTAGTCAAAAGCTGCTGCTTTAGTTGGAGAGACCTAATGCAGAGTTCTCCTTCACCTCACCATCTGTTTTCACAAAACACATAGAAACTCAGTGTATTTGACACCTCTGTCTTTCCCTCAACCATGGCTAAAACGAGCCAACAGGTTCAAATAATGTTAGAGTGGAGGGTTGAAGACAGACAGCACAGTCACATTAAACAACCTGCTCAGGAAGCAAGGCTAAAAATGTTTGGATAAGATATAATGAGATGTCTGTCGTTGTTATTAACACCTCTTTGACACAGCACACACGACAGTATTTCTGCTTTTCCTTCAAATGCTAGTGTCCCCGTATGACATTTACAGCTACAGACACAATTAGCACCAGAGCCACACTCCGGCATGTGCTGTATGCTCAGACGGTCTCTGCTGGAGCTGGTTAGTAATGCTGATTAGCAGAATCCTTGTACATCACTTCTACAGCAAAAGGATTGGCTAAGTAGAGTTTTTCAGGCAGAAGTCAACTGACTGACTGCTTTTGTCAGTATAACTGATTTGGTTTGGTGTATGTAACTTCTCCCGCTGAATGCATCTTTTTCCCCCAGTAGAAGTTATCCTGATTTGAAGAAAGATTGCAGCTCAATAGGCATAAATCGAACTCCTCCTTCACCCTATTAGCTAATGCTACCATGTCCCCTCCGCTCTAATCAAAATAATTAGAATAAACTGACCAACCCAATTCGTTCACTTCCTCCGCTTCCACACTCCAGAGCCATGTGGCCATTGACTCACTACCCAGTGAATCAGTGTGGGACCTGTCCTGTCTCCATCTCTCTCTCCTCCTTCCCTTTTTTTGAAGGGAGGATATGCAGTTTCTTGAAAAAGGCAAATATATGAATGGGTTGTTGATGAAAGAGATACTTATGTTAATGTCTCCTCCTTTACCATTCATAAGATCAGAGCATAAGTATAAACATATATCTCAGTGGTGTAACTCAACATACATAACGCAAAAATGTGATCTCATCTTAGCTAATAATCAAACAGAAAACCCAAACATTATGACTGCAAACTATCATCGTTGTAGAAATAATATTTTTAGGGCAGAAAGAATGAAGGTATGCCTTTTATAGGGATAAAGTCAATTCAAGTAATTCAGCAGTGTGTTACAAAAAAAGATGACCTATGACTGTGGCTTGGGATCAGAACTTAGGAGCCAACAACTTCTTATTTCCCTCAGTGCAAAGCACACATTTTCCCATCTTTCCTTACCTGTTCTTTTCTTTTTTTAAAAAAGCACTTTCCTGACTAGTCAGTTAAAAGAGTTTCCATGCAGTCCTGCTCCACTATGCTATTACGGATGAAGTCAGCAGGCACACCTGGTAGTAAGCTCAGTATCAGAGCTCTGTAGTACATATAGAACTATTCCAATTTTTAAAATGAACTCATACATAAAGGTGAAGGTTTTGAACAGCTGACAAGACATGAAATACCAGTCCTGTTTGTCTGACATGACATTCATCTGACTAGGAGCCCTGGAAGATGCTTGCAGAAGGTACTCACACTGTTGCTATGGAGCCCATGTTTTTAAAAGCACAACAGAGGTAAACCTTGCTCCTCTGTAAAGGAAACAGAGAAGTACGCCCTCTCCTCACGGAGCAAGATGAAGGAATCTACGAAAGAGAACATTCCCCTTTCCCAAGCTAAATGGGAACAAGCTGTCAGAGAGGATGTTTGTGTTAGCAATACCTCAGTACAGCACGTTCTTCCATGCCAGCCTTGCTAAAAGAAGGGAAGGGTCTGAATCTTTATCCTCACTTTATCCTCAATTCAGTTGCCTCTGAATTTCCTGTCACTGAGAAGCACTGAAGCATCTGTCTTCATACCTCAACTGGCTGCAACTTCAGCACTCATTACATACAGCCATCACCTCACGCTGGATGAAACAGAGAGTGCTGAATGACATGTAGTATTTTCTAGCTCAATGTGTTTGGACCAGCTGATGAAGTATTAGTGGTAAAGCTGTGTCTGAATGACACTGAAGTCTCCTAACTCAATGCTGTTGAAACCTTACTCGTCTGGGGGATGAGGATGGGGACGGAACAGGACACATGGTCCATCTAACTGCCACTGTGCCCTCCCTGCCACTCCGCAGGCTGCTAGTTTCTCTTAGTGCCCTAGCTCCCATCCGTTAGACTGAAGGCAAGAATAAGCTAAACTCCAATTTGAATTGCCATCATCCTAAACTAAAATGTTTCTAGTTGAGAAGTCACCATTTTAAGGCCTAATTTATTGCAACCTCCTAGAGCCAGAAACTCATTCCAGTCCACGGAGAAAGTTTCCTCAGGAGAGGAATGACAAAGCACAGAAGTGCTGGGGGGGCTTCCCGCCTCCTCCCTATGTCCAGCCCGTAAGAACTGAAGGTCTCCGGGGTGACGAGGGTCTCAGCAAGCAATCTTGGACGCCCTCCCCTTCAGGAAGGGTGGTTTTATAAAGAGGAAGTGGAAAAAGCTGCTACCCAAGCTGCTGCTTTATTCCAGCCCTTCTCTGAGCCCACGTTTGTTTCCTTGTTCCTCAGAAACACATTTTTACACGGAGTATTTCTCACTCCTCTTCATATCCTCAAGCAAATTACATCCTGCAAAGCTACATAACAGTTGTAAGATTGGGGTATTTTAGATGAAAATGTGGCACTGGCACCTACCTTACATTTTCCCTTACCTTACAAGCTTTGCTGTTTGAAAATCACCATCCCTTCCATTCCTATCTGTTGTGATTCATAATGATGGCTATTTCTACAATCCTTTCAAATCAAGTTATCAAAGCACTGATTTTCTTTGATGTTATGCAGTTCAAAGTGATGTAGTGTGACAAACATATTTCTGTGGCATAGACCACTTATGCTACTTTGGTTTTTTAAGATGGAAAAAAATAGAGCAAGAGAGAGAGAGAACGAAGAGGAGGAAGGAATAGCTTGTGGCTTAATGCCCTTGGAAATCCTGCACCTGGACATTCAGGTACATAAACTTGCCATCATGTTTACCAGAAGCAAAGATAGTACTGATTCCTGGCTTTAAACTCTTGAGCACCCCTCCCAGCAAGATAGTCAGATGTAGCTGACCCCCTCAGAGATCGATAACACAACTCAACAAATAGTTTGGGGTGGGCGAAGGGACCATTTCATGTTTGCAGAGAAAACACTTGCCTATAGATAGAGAAAGCACCTTCCACAGGATGGGGGGAAAAAAGCAGCATAACTTTCACCAAGCCTCTCTCACCTATTCCTAATGCTCACACAGAATATTATCCATATAACATCTGTACAAAGTTCTGGCAAACCCTGAGCCTAGAGCAAGGAGAATACTGCGATATTTACTATCACCCCAAATCATCCCTACCTAAAGGATTTTATAGAGCAAGCTACAGAGGGAAGAAGTGTAGCTGTAGGTATACTGTTAGCAAAGTGAGGGAAAGAATAATCCCAAACCTTTCATCACAGAAAATATAACAAAACAGCCTTGGAATCAAGCAAAGAAAAGAGGGGTTAGAAAAAATAGCAGCAAGAAAGTGCTGCTGGGCACAGATGAATCTCTCAACAACATGTCTGTGAGCAGAGCAGGAGTATCAACATCAAGAGGCTCATCTCCAAGTGCTAAGACTTCAGGAGGAAAGTAGTACAGGAAGATGAGGTTAAAAAGTTATAACAAGTTTCTCTCCTTGACTTAAGGTGGTGGTGAGGACAGTATGGAGGAAGAATCCAAGACACTTGACTATAATTCCTCTTCTGCAAAGCATGGAAAACACCACTTCTGCCACTTTCAGGGCGTTGCATACTCTTACGGTCAAGGAAGATGCACACAACTATTCTTTTTATCCAGATACCTTTTTCTTTAATCTTTTAGCGAGAAAAGATTGGAGGAGCTCCACAGTGAAACAGAAAAAGTGGAAGACCAAACTAGAATTAAGTACACAACTGTCTTCCTTATTCAATAAAGTTCCTTGCTCAGTATCAGGAAAAAGCAACTCCCTCGTGATTATGTACCATAATTAAATCTGTGACAGATTAGCTTAGAAGCTAATTCATTTAGAAACAATATGAAGAAAAAAAAATGACCCACAGACTTCAAAATGCTTTCAAGCTTGATAAAGCCATAAAACAGACTAAGAAGAAGGAGCACAGCAACAAATTTTCAGAGTGTTAGATCAGACATACAACACTGCTCTAGCTGCTCAGCACAAACAGAAAGAGAAGGTGAGAATGACTTCAGTTGCTGGCCTTGGTTTCTGTGCATCTATTGCACAGAACTCACTCCCCCATGGGAAAACTCAACCTCACGAGGAAGACACACCAACAATCCAGCTCGGTTTTCCCTCATGCCTACCCAGGTTTTAATCTGCATTACACTTTGTCCTTTTCCCAGCATTACTTTTTTTCCAAAGCAATTCTCTTTCTAAAGAAATAATCAAAACTCATAAACCTCCAAGCAAAGTCTGACACTTTACTCACCTTGCCTACTTTTTTGTGAGCTTCGTATGGACTTGGAAAAAAAACCAGAAACAACAAAACCTGTGCACAGTGCACATCGCAGTTTTTTTTTTTCCAGAGCAGCACTAAGAGGGGCTCCCTATAATGCCGGCTTCTGTAAAACCTCTAAGATTCCCACATCTTTGCCACCTCTTCTCCTCTGTTAAACTTCGTTAAAACAGCCAAGTGGATTCAAAACTTATGGGGCAGAGGTAAAACTGTGAGCAAACAGCATCTTAACGTAAGCTTTGTTTTCTTAGGAAACTAAATTAAGAGTCATGTCCCAAACCAATTCAGGGGCCTGGTATAAACTCAACTGCAGAAAAAGTGTTGTGCAGCTATACCCTGCCTTTGCCCTTTTGTGAAGGCAAGACCTTTATCAGCAAAAGCTGGCTTGACTGATTTAAAAGATGCTAGCCCAACAAATAAAGCTGTTTCTTGTAATGGAATTCATGGGGAACCTCTGGGTTCTCCAGAAAAAACTGGAGAGGTGTGTGTGTTGGAGTTTTCGGGTCCGAAAACACTTCCTTTTGTCCAGATGTAGCTATTTCCATCCCAACAAAGGTAAGACTTGGACATTTAGACTCCCTGGTTTTGGGCTTCTCTGAACTTTATGCCAAAAGATTCATCAAGACTGGCTTCACACAATAAATGGACCAAAAAAAAACCCCCCAAGTAACCAGGAGTTCTTTGGGGGCAGTGGAACTGATACCTAGCACCCACAAGCCAGGAAGAAACCAGGCATAGCCAAGGACAAACACAGAGCCTACTCTGAGAGCAGAGACATGCTCACACACAGCAGAACTGAGCTCGTAACAGTAAAAGAAATAAGCACAAATATTTTATTTGTGATGGGAAAAAACAAACAAAAAAAAAGAACATGCTGAAAACCTGCAGAGTTGTTCACAGAGGCAGATTAGAGTGATGGGGTCACCTATCCCCACACAGGCAGCGCAGGCCTTAAAACTTTAACCCTGCCAGGCGGAATATGTAGATTTATCAGCCAAGGTATTTGTATCAGCTGTTCCGCCTGCAGGGCTGAGGCAAAGAAGTCTGTAAAACACCAGCTGGGGATTGCAAAGGGCACATCAGGGTGCAGGACAGGCACTGAACTGGCCAAGTACTCAGCTAGACTGCCCTTCTGGGCAGCAGCAGGCCAACTCCAAACCAAATCCTATGAAGGGGAAAACCCCGCTCTGCGAAGGTGCCAGCCAGAGCCCAGGAAGGTGCAGGACCTACCTTCTCCCAGCTCAGGCAAAGCTAATAGTTTTCACTGCCATTTCCCCTAGCCAAGCCATCTTAGAACTGGATTGAAGAGCTCACTCACCTTACCGCTGAAGATTAAATGGCTTCTGTGATCATAACTGATCACGGGTATAATCAACTCAAGCAAGTAAAAGAGATACCATGCGGTATCTTCTGATCCTTCCCCAAACAAGAGCTGTCACATTGCAAAGCAGCGTGGACCAGCAACCTTGTGTTTTGAAACATGTAGGTCCACTGTAAATTAAGTGCTCCTTGCTACACAAATTCAAGCCACCCTTGACTGCAAACCTTCCTCCCGCTCCTCCCAACAAGTCAGTGGCCTTGTTTAGACATGGTGTATTTTCCAAATACTAGTTTAGCCATGGACAATGGTTTTTGCTCAGCTGGTTTTGGCTAACAAAGAATAAGAGTTTAGAAATACCACTGTTAGCAGTGGAAGTTTTACTTTTGAATCAATAGAAACAGGGCCCAAAAGTCACATACAGGACTGGAAAACTGTGGTCTAAAGTGAAGATACTTAAACAATAAAACCTTTACAGTGCAAAACACATTCTCAGAGGATTTTACAGTCTCTCAAATACAGGGAAGGCAAAAAGCTGCTGAAGTGTTGAACAAAGAGATCAATTGAAATGAAACCAAGCACAAAATATATACAGCACTTAGAAAGCACAATCCTAAAAGCCCTGGACAGGTGAGAACAATTGTTATTTGGGACTAAAAATGTGGCAAGAGTGCTGACAACTTCCCAAAGGACCTTCTGGTATTTTATTATTGTGCTACGTTTGCTAAGATTTGTCCCCTAGTATTTTTATTTCAGTGACATGCTACAAATCGGTGCTGGGTGTAACGAGTTCACAAAGTATTTGCTAAATTCAAGGAAGGAGCACCCATGCTTTTCAACTATCTGGATTTGAGAAGTTTCAACTATATGGGTTTTGAGAAGTTAAACAAAGTGAAACATCGCACCTGGCTAATTCTTTTTTCCTTTTTTTTTTTAATCACACTTGCTGGCTTGCAAGCTATTAGGAAAGTACTTTCTTTTCATTGAGGGGGGAAAAAAAAAAGGGAGCTTTACTTTCACCGCAGTAGGGGCTGATTTCAGACCAGTGGGGTGAGCTAGAGCAGAGGCTGCAGGAGCTGGGCACGTTGCACTGGACTGTCCCCCATCTACACACATGATCACAGCACTACAGGCAGAATGACTCCTTGAAAGCCAACAGCTTTCCACCTGCTGCTCAATTTGACAGGGCTGCAGCTCAGGAAATAGCCCATTTACTATCCTTGGCTTCTCCGCACCTAGTGTTCAGCGCAGCCAGCCAAGTCAGTGGAGCCCTAATAGCAGTATTTATCCTTTTGGCAAGTGAGACATGGAGAAAGCAGGGAGGAAAAGACAGAAGGCACCCCAGAAGAGGAGCAAGGAAAGCCACACAGACAAACAAAAGGGTGTAGAACACATTTGCAGAAGGCAGAAACTCCCACATCCATTAGGACTTGCTGTCTAAGCAACAAGAGTTCCTGGCAGACATAGCTGACTTCACTGAAAAAGTGCTTGTTTTAATAAAGGACAGAGAGAAAAAAAATAAAAGGTGAGAAGGAAGAGAGACATCAAAAGAACAAGAGCTATGCAAAAACAGGAGGCAAGGGCAGAGGCCGTTTGTCTTTCCCATCTATGGAAATGTGAAGGAACATGCCAATGGAATAGCAATAGTGAAGGGCAGCTGGGGACACTTGCTCCTTACAGACCTCCAGGAGAAACGCCTGCCTTTCCCCAGCAGCCCATAGACAGCCCAACAGGGAGACAGGACAGCCACTGGAGCACTCACAAGCAGCTACTGCTGTCTGCAAGATGCTGCACTTGCCAAACACATGTATTGATGGAAGGCACCTCATCCCAAATTTGCAACATGAACAGTTTGGGGACTTCTCTTGAATCTAGGTGAAATAAATACATAAAAAATAGTAACACCTCCCCCCCCAACAGATCATCCTAACACGATGCATGTCTCTTATTTCCTACATATTAAAGAACAAATCATAAAACCTGATATTTACCAGCTTGGACTTGCAAGCAACTTTCACTTCATATCCATTTGAAGACAAGGGGTAGGTCCCTCCAAAGTCTCACCTGAGCAGATCGACGCCCACAAATGCCACTCTTGCTCAGAGCCCCAAACACTTCCCGCAGGAACACTGCTGTACCCCAGCAACTGGGCAAGATCACGCCTGCAGTTACATGAACACGCAAAGGACAGAGGAGGCTGCCATTCCAGTGCCAGCAGTTTCTAGTTAACCCCATGTTCCAAAATGTATTCATGTTCCAAGCCAAAAATACAAATAATGGCAGCAAAGGTAAAAGGGTTTATAAAACCATGCCTCTCCACTGTTAATCAGTGGCCTATTAGTTCGTTTTTGGAAATTATGAGAAATAATGTCCTGCCCTCTGCAGTAAGACAAAGAGTTAGAAATGTGGGGAAAGCTTTTGTATCGCTGATCAAGCAAAAGAAAACTTTTTTCAAGCTGCCCTTCTGACTCCGGTGTATCAACAGTTCGTCGCCCCTGCCCCATGACTACGGCTGACACCACCGCCCTGGCTTATATCACACGTTGAAAAGTGCTAGGCAGACTCCAAGATAAACTTGTCAATAGCGAGGTGCAGACATTCACGTTCTTCCCTACCTGCTTGTGAGTGTCAGTTGTTTGTCTGGGAGCAGTCCCTTGAAAAGCTTTTACTGAGGGAGAAAAGGAAAGGGGGATGCAGAGGGCATTTCAAACAGAAAAAAATCGGGGAGGGGAACCCCACAAAGACTGCAAAGAGAAAATAATAAAAAAAAAAACACCCCGTCCCCATCAGGTCCTCCCAACAACCTTCTTTATCAGAGGTTCATTGTCAATCAATTAGCCAAGGCAGCAGGGGTCTGTAGGAAGGGGGGGTAGCTCGAGAGACAATGGTCTGCCCTGTTGTATTACTATTTAATCACTTTTCCTAAATAAATAAAGCAGCCCTGAGGTGCTGTCATGTCAAGGGAATTTATAACAAAAAACCCCTTCATTTTTCATTGGTCATTACTTTTCCTTCCCTCCCACCCCTGCAGGACTAGAGAGGGTTATTACTGTAGCCTTAAGTTCCATCTTTGTATTGCCTGCCTTTGATTCCCACTCGGACCTTGCCACTTTCTGGCACTAATTTGTCAGGCCGAACAAAGGAGGGATTTGTACCTCCTGTAAGGTCTCAATTAGGAAAGGCTTCTGCTGTATTATGTGCCATTGGGACAGGACACAAAGACGGTAATTACAGGAATTTGCACTAAATGGCTGAAGAATTCACAGCAAAACTTTTCTTCCTCCCCCCTCCGCATCCTTTTCCAAGCTTACCCCTCCCGGCAGCCCTGGGGAACGCCGCTCTCAATGCCCGCAAGCTGTAATTACCAGCAGCAGGCCCCTCGGGTGAAACAGCAGCCCAGCCAGGAACAGCGCAAACTGCCCGCGGGGAGCAAGGTAAGGAGAGCGCCGCAGCTTGCTGGTGTGCCTCCGAAGCCTCCTCAGCACAAGCTTTTCTGAGCCAGACAAGTTTCCCCAGTTTCTCCCAGTTATAATTACAATTATTCATTTCGTTGCGCCGTGGTAACAGCGAGAAGTTCCAGCCGACTCTCAAAGACCAGCTCCAAGGCAGATGGCAAAGGGTCCGCTCCCACAGTAAGAGCTGCGCACCCCCATCCTCGGGTACAGGGAATCCCGGTGGCCGGCTTCTCACAGACTCTCCGCAACTCACATTTCTCTGCACAAGAGTGTGTGTTCAGTTTTGCAGACTAAAAGGAGACCACAGGAGCACTGGGAATGCCTCACGTGTATCGGGAAAGAGCTCTATGCAACCCTGACACGGTCAGAGCAGCTTATTTTTGTGGGAATACATGAGTGGGTGCAGATGAATCGTCCCACATTTGGGAGAGGAAATCCACCCTTTCCCACAGAAAAGTCTCCTCCTATACTACATAATGCAAGACTAAAACCTGTTCCACGTTGGAGACATGCATTTTGTTGCCATCCAGGGCCTGATACTATTTTTGAGGAGGTCATTGGAAATGCTCGCTTGAAACTCTCCTGGACCTCAGTCAGAGGATAAAGCAAAATTACAAAATTTCCTACCGAGCTTTGAATTAAAAGAAATGAGGAGAAAGGAATAAAGTTTTAATGTCATCTGGGATGTTATCTTAAAATGTGGCTGTTAATTCTGCTGTCTTCTTGAGTTTCACAAGACTGTCTGCTGGGTAACACACTGGGCCGGATCCACCTTGGGGATACTTACCTGACCCATTCCCAGAGCCTCCCTGCAGGTTTCACTCCCACAACTACCGTCAGAGGTAAGACATGACCGTTGTCCGATAGTGTTCAGGTAATCAGAGCTATCACAGGACCCTTTCAGCAGTAGTTTGGCACATAATTACTCCCAGAAAAAATTGACATGAAGTCACACAAAGAGTTTGTGGGCAAGAACAGAACTGAGTTCAGGCAGAAGCCCCAATATTGTGACCAAATCATTAACTGCAGTGAGGCCAACCTTCACCATGCTCCGGCTACCAGGTGGGTGCCATGCACTGTGGAGAGGTGAGCAGGAACACCACCTATGGGTGACTACCAGAGAGGGACAAACCCAGCCGTATCCACAGCCAGTTCTGAAGGCAACCCAGTACTTCTGGGGCTCAGGTTTACCCTGGAAGGGATCCAGGCCAGCCGGCAGGTCCTGGGCCCGCACAGACCCCCCCGAGCCATGTGTGGTTCCAGAGCACCAGGAGACCTCCACATCAGAGAGCTCCCCCATGCCAGAGCAGAGTGGGGAGGAGGCAGGACCCTCACCGCTCCCGTAACAAAAGAGGAAAACTCTCCAGAAAAGCTGTTTCTGATACAGCTGACAATTTCTAAGTGAGCGTAACTAAAGCCAGCCAGAGTACAATTTAGGCACAAAGTTCCCAAATTTGCTCCTCAAAGGTGCCCTTGCTAAAGTAAAAGGACAACGAACTGCATTCACACAGGTCCTCTCTATTTTCACTTCATTCCCAAACTGGATGAAATCATGCTCTTGCCTAGGACTAGAGTCAGCAGTCAAATGAACTGAGAATTACAATTAGATGCAGAGGCTTAAAGTCATGTTTTCACCACTGCCTCAAGGGAAGAACCGAGCAGATGAGCTCATGCCTGAACCTCAGTACTAGAACACACGTCACCAAATGATGGTGTTTCATGGAAGCATATATGCTTTGAGGAGTCTCCCCAGAAGGCCCAGAGCTGAAAATGAGTTTCAAAAACGACTTGGAAGAGACACAGTAATAAAAGGAAACAAAAGTGCTTGAAGTTGGAAAGTTGCATCGTATCCAGAATTCAAATTGCTTTGATTCTGGACCACCTTTCCAGAATCAAGAAAACAGCTCAGTCATCCTGTAAGGCAGCCATATGTGCAAGATCTAATGTTTCAGCACTGCTCATCAAGTGCAGGTGAATCCCTGAATATCCACATTTTACAGAGAGCAAAGAAAGTGTCTGTGGCCATAGTGAGAGGCAGTGAACAGCTGTGCGCTGCTAAAACACACACATGCTCTTCCAAGTGATTTCCTGCAGAAGGGGAGTGGGTGCAGATGCTGCAGTCTGGTTGCTTACCTGCACACTTGAAGCTCTGAACTGTGAGCCCTCTCTCTAGAGACAGTGTGGTCAGGATGCTCAGGAAGCTGGTGGTCACAGATTGGCGCTTGCTCTTTCTAAGATCGTTTCCAAAGGGCCGATCTCTAGGTTTGTTCCTAAGCGTGACCTGCGGATTCTGAGTTAAACTTCTAGTAGCATTGGCTGCTGCTCTCAGTGCCTCCATCCACTCCTGGGCCCTCTGACAGGTCTCTGCACGCAGGCGGAGGACATCTTGAGGAAAAATGACCTGAAAGCAAGAGTCACAGCCATCCTGAGTATCTGTCTGGACTGACAGGCACACATCGATATTGTAGCTCAGCAGAGGATCTTCATCAAGCCTACCCGGTTGGAATGCCATGAGATAAGACCTGTTCAAGACAAAAGTAAATGCCTTCCAGTTATTCTGGACAGTTAACCTATAGAGAGTCCCTGATTTGAGAATATTTTGGTACTCTTTAGTGTTTTCAGTCAAATTCATGGATAGGAAGAGCTCCATAGGCTTCTCTAACAATCCATTGGTTTGAGAAAGGTCACTGTTACTGTCAGGCTTTGGCACATTCTCCAGTTTCTCCTGCTGTCTCGTGAAAGCAGGCACAGAGGCACGCACCACTTCCCAGAGTTTCTGTCCCCAGTCCAAAGCCTCCCACGAGGACTCTGCCTTCAGCTGTAGCTGCGAGTTGTCTGACAGGACAGCGTCCACCACCTTGGTTTCAACGCAACCAGTAACAGTGACCCTTTGAAAATGCATGAGCGGATATACGGTGGGAAGAGTCTGGTTGCCACTGCTGTCCAAGCAATACAGGTATAGTTTGTACGGGGAGAGCTCAGCGTAACAGGTTTGCCAGTAGCTGTCATTGTCTCTTCTAATTTCTAAGTATCCCTTCTTCAGAATATTTGGGAACGTTGGCTTGTGTTCTGGGGGAAACAAAATGAGAATGTTACCATTAATTATTTTTAAATAATTGTTTCAAATTGCTACATCATTCTGGCTTATCTCTCCTACCCATACATGATATATCTGGAGGATAGGATCACAGAAATAGCCTTCACCCGATAGGTTGTAATTATCAAACACAAGCACTGACTCTGCGTTTGAGCCAAGGAGAATACAGCACTTTTTTACCCAGAGATACCAAAACAGTTCACAAAAAGGGGACAGGGAAACAGAGGGACAGAGAAACAAAGTAATTTTCCTGAGATTATCCAGGAAAACAGTGACAGAGCAACAAGACGCTGCAAGTCTCCCAGAACCTAGTCCAGAAGAGTACAATATTATCACATGATCTATTGCCAATTAAAATAGATTTCAACAGTGTGAAGCAAATACAAATTAAAACACCTTCCCCTCATGCTCCCCTCTTTCCCAGGCTCAACTTCATGCTTCCACACACAACCCCTCCCAAGCAGCACAGGGGGAAAGGGAATGGGGGGTCGTGGTCAATTCCTCTCTGACGCTCCTTCCTCCTCGCGCTTTCCTCCCTCTCCAGTGTGGGCCCTCTCCAGGGGCTGCAGTCCTTCAGGATAAACCTGCTCCTGTGCGAGCACGCCATGGCCACAGTTCCTTCAGGAAATCTCCACCTCCTCCAGCATGGGGTCCCGCACGGGCTGCGGGGAGACACCTGCTCCACCACGCTCTCCCCAGGGTCTGCAGGGGAGTCCCTGCCCCGGCGCCTGCAGCACCTTCTCCTCCCCTCACCCTGCGTTGCTCCTCACACTTTCTTCCTCACTCCTCACTCCGCCATGCGGTGCTTTGCCCTTTCTGAAACGCGCTCTGCCAGGGAGGCCCTGCCTGCGGCTGACGGGCGCAGCTGAGCCCCGCGGTGGGGCCACTGGAACCGGCCGAAACAGCCCCGCTGCCAGCACCCGGGCACGGCACCGGGCACCCGGACTTACCTGGGACACGGGGAATGGAGAACCGTGCCCAGCGACAGCAGCTTCTTACCACGCTTCAGCACGACCCGGGACCAGAACATTTTGCACATCTCTGTTTACTAGAGAGGAGCTCTGCTGATTTATGAGAATCAGGCTCAGGACCAGCAGACATGACCGAAAATGAAAAGTAAGAGGCTGCCCAGACTCAAACACACACACCTAAGCGCCTCAGCACTGCAGGTGCTTCGGAGCAGACCCTTTCACAAACCTCGGCCCAAGGTAAAGTCGAGGGGAATTTTCTTCATCCCCAGAAAGTCAGCCATACACGAGTCACTCCGGGCACCAAAGTGATACAAATTTAAAAGGAATTATCTAAAACATTTCTGAGTTTTAGAAAAGGTTTCCTTTTAGAAAACGTGCAAAATTTGTTCCAATCTGATTTACACCACTTCAGCCACCATTAATACATGCAAACGTTGTGTTTTCGCCTTGGGCTGGACACATGGCTCTGCAATTTTTGTTGGTTCCTGTATAAACTCAGTGGCATTCACTGGTACGCTCTAATGCCGACTTTAACACTCGGCACCCCAAAACAACTCAGCCTGAGGAACAAATTCTTGCTCGCATTAGACTTCTACTTCACCTTTCCAGTAAGGGTACCTGTGATGGGTCTTGACTTACAACAGTGGCAGAATTAACAGACACGGGTGAAGAGGATTCTGCCTCCATTTGTCCATCTCCCTTGGAGACTGCTGTTCCCGACGCAGGAGCAAGGCAGCCACCTGGGAACAGCTCCTCATCCACTGCATGGCACAATTATGTCAAAACAAAATCAGCATCAATTGACCTTAACATGCAGCATTACAAACTGCAGCAATACAGGAGCTGTTTCACTCGCGGTTTCTGCCCCAGGCTGACAGCCTTTGAAAGAGGGATAGGGTAGACAGCTGGAGGCACAAAATACGTTCAGCGTCTCAACTTAACAGGTTACCACTCACATCAGCTTGCCACACTCTAACAAGTTTTAGACATGATCACCTCCAGGTTTACCTAGGGTGTCTTCAATGCAGAGCTAAGAGAACAGAAGCATCCGGGCTTGATGAAGCTTGGAAACAAAGAGCCAAAGATGAGCCTGTATAGAAGTTACTGTCTGCCCACGTGTACTGGGCTTCCCAGCTAACACAGCCAGGTTAGCTGGCCAAGCCACTCTCACCACCGCCGGCTAATGAGTGAGTCTTCTATCCTCCCAGAGGCACAAGGAGAGTCAGGGACTATTTAAGGGACTTAGTTACTGTCCATAGGGCTTCTGATACCAACTGGTGAGAAAGCAGATCTTGGGCTGTACCCTACAGTCTAAGGAGATGCGCCCATCCCTGGCTGAAAGCATTGCTGTAGGTGGTCGTGAGAGTTTCGTGTATGGTCAGGAGGAAGATTAAGGACAGCAACAGTGTAAAAGCTTTGGCTAGCTCTTCAGGGAAGACCAGCTTTAAGGATTTATAAGGATTAAGTAGACAAGTTTCAGTTAAACTTAATGAACATACATGAGAATTAATTGCTTGATATACTTAATGTGAGTATGCAAACCTCATGGGGGTTAAGAAATGGGGGAAGGATGCTACCTCCCATCCACACTAACAAAAAGGAGGCACTTCAGTTTCGCCTTGCCAGCTCAGCCTCAGCTTCCCCACATCGCCCGCTTACTCAGAATGGAGACTGCATTTAACACCATGTGCAAAGCACTCTACGCTTTACCTGCAAAGATTTCCTGCATAAACGACTAAAATCATAACAACATCTATTAAAAAATTGCTACTTTGGCACTAGGTCTGAAAAGGTGGAACAGAAATCAATATAGCTATACCTTGCTGACAAATAAGCTACTCGAGAGTATTTCAGCTAAATATGAAAAGTGAAAGCCTAATCTAAAACTCAAAATGGTAGAGAAAAAGCACACTTTAATATCCCAAATGGACAGATACACGCGCGCGCGCACACACACTGTAAGAGAACCAATTTTGTTCACCATACATCTCTGGCCCTGACATTCATTAGTATTTCTGCGCTAACTCAAAAGCCATTAATTTCTCTGAAACCCACACTAATCCCTTTGTAGTGCAGATAATGGGCAGCCATTCTAGAGTCATCTTCCCTTTCTATTAATCCAATCAGGGAGGCAGCGCTTCTGCAGCTCCAACTGCAATCTCTCTCGCTTCCATCAAGTACAGATGACAGTTCAAGCTTCTCCATAATAAGACAACTCGTAACCTTCCCCCAGCCACCCCTCCTTCATCTGCACACAGGTTTGCTTGTCTTTTGTTGAGTTAGAGAAAGGCTATCTATCCCTGCCTTTCACAGAGGCACCCCCCTCTCCCTCCTTCGCCCCACTCCTTCCGTTCAAGCTCCCGTGAATCGGCTCCACTGACTCTCGCTCTAACTGGGACAGAACCAGCAGCCAACTCGATTAAAATTCAAATGCCTCGTATTGTTTACGTCAGGGCAATAGATGCTGGCAGAGACAGGTTGAATCCATATGCTACACATACCCCTCCCTTTACAACCCTCTGCTCCTTTATCTCCTCGACGTGCAGCGTGCCAGATAATACCTTTCCACTCAGAGAGCAAATGCTACTATCTCGCCATCCACCTTCCAGACAGAAACTGCATCTCTTTTCCTCCCTGCAGAGCCAGGGAGAATAAATTGAGGAAGAGTAAAAAAAGGGAAATAATCACGGTAAATGGCCCACGCCTGAGCCATTTGGAGTTATAATTTCAAGAGAAGAGGGGGAAGGAGGCATGGGGAAACAGAGCGACTCAGCAGCTGGGAACAGGGCAGTAGCTTCCTCAGCATCCCTCCTCTCCTTCGGGAACTGCCCGCTCGTCCCGGCTAGGAACCCTGCACCGAGCACACCTTCCCCTCTCCACACGTGGAGGCAGTTGGTGCAACCAGCGCCGCAGGAGAGGGAGGCCCAGTGCTGTCTCAGCATGTCCAGAAGATATATGCTCCCGAACAACTGATGTACTTGCGTCCCTGTTGGTATAGCAGGAAAACTTGCCCTGTCTTCCACCACTGAAGTATTTCTAATGACCGTAATACCAAGTAACTTGGAAAAGAGCAGAAGCAGAGATGCCTAGTTTCTGAGGGGTTTGTCTCTTGAGGTGGCACTCCTCTCCGGGTTCTCTAAGAGATGAGCATAAGTTACAGAGTTTTTGTCAACAATCCTCCTCTCTGATTTCCACAGAGCTTAACAGACACCTTTGGGACCCAAAATGCTCTCAAATTGGGTTGGACTAGTCACCTGCTTGGTGGGGTTTGCTAGATCAGGGACAAACTGCGCCTCAGCCACGGTGACTCAGATCCACAATGTCCACTTCCCTCCTACTTAAAAATACAGTCTTTTCTTCCCACCTATTTTTCCCATCTGGCTCTGCAAGCATATCTCTTTCAGGCAAGTATATCTGATTCCACTTGGTCCTGAAATAATGGCATGGATATTTAGCCACAATTTTCCAGCAGATGGCTGTCCTGGAGCCAAATCTGGGTTCTTCTCCCAATGCCACCTCTTTTCAAGGGACCACTACAGCAATGGGACTTGTAACTAGGTAGCAGTTTGCATTCATTTATATAAAGAAACAGCATCTCTCCCATCAGAAGGGCATTCACTCTTTTTCATCTTCCTTAGGCTTCAGGAAAGCAAAACCTGCTTTGAAAATGTTGAACTTGCAAACTCTTAATTTTAGATTTATGCATTGCTAATGAGGCTGGCTTAGATGTTCACCAAAAAAACTCCTCACTGAATGGACTGCCTAAACAGATGCATAAAGAACCTGAACAAATTAATCTTTATGCCTTTCCTTTCAGGTGTGGCATCATACGAGAAACATATGAGAAACTCTGCTGAAGTCTACAGGATCCCGGCTGCCCAGTCACTCCATCCGATACTTCTGGCTCCTCTGCAGCAAGTCAAACACTGGTACAGTGTTTGCTGAGCAGACCACCCGCAGCCTGTGCATACTGACACAGTGCCTGTGCCAAGGGGGCAGTGGAGAAGGAGGTTGGACTCAGTCAAAGTGCAAGAGCAACCCAGACCAGGACTCAACTCTGGAAGAGACAGAAGTGTAATGAGTTGAAAGAGATGGTTACCTACCACCAGCTAAGAGATGCATAAAGCAGCAGCACTTGCAAAAGAAGTGAGAACATCAAATGAATATGGATTTGCTGATTTTTTTACAAATCCATTCAATTCAGCTCTAAAAAGAAGGAAGAAAGGGTGACTGTCAAAGCTACAAAAACAGGGTCAGTTCACATTAGGAGAGTTAGCTGACACCACTAAGGGAGTAATAGCAACTAACCTGAAAATTCAGTTATGAAAGTCATCACAACATCACTGGAAGCAATCAGCACTGCCCCAGGAGATGAAAACTGTTCATTAGCTTTATGGAGTGTCGTAACTCCAGAGCAAAAATCTCCTTAAAGAATAACCCTCCTAACCAGAACAGCTTCACAACCACGCTCATCAGTGCTGCTTACTGTAATCCTCCTGCACTGTGAATTTATCCCCTGTACGAGAGCCCCTCCCATTGCCTCCCACCGCACTCCCCTCTCCATCACCCTCCACCCGCCCGCAGCCTCCCAGGCAAGGGAATGGAGTAGGTCACGTTTCCCTCCACCCGAGGCAGCTGCCCAGCCGAGCCCCCTCCGCTGCTGCTGCTCTCTGCCAGCCCCCCATGGGTTCCAGCTCGGGGGGTGCCCAAGCCCAAGGAGCAATCAGGAGTGAGCCTGCAGGGAACAAGTGCTGCACTCCCCAAATTAGCCAGGGGGGTGAGAGGGGAAGTATCATCCAGCAGATGAGCTGATCCAAATTATACTCCCACTTGATCTTGGGCAAAGCACCTCACCTCTCTTTGTCCTACTCGCCCTCCCTATCCCTACTGTGTGGTGTATTTAAGCTGTAACCTCCCGGGAGAAGGGGCTAGCTCTTGCTAGATGCACAGACAGTCCCTGGCACTTTTGGACCCCCGCAGTGAAGGGCATCCAACTCACATTGGATTTTAAATAACACTTTTGCCTCCTTAAATCTTGAAAGGCCCCAAATCTCTGCAGTACAGCTACCTTTTTCTTGACTACCTTTTAATGCTGAAAATAAATTGGCCACAGGGGTTCTCCAACTGGCTTAATGCCTCTGGGATTACTTCCAAGTGGTTTGAGGCTTTCTGCTCTCCAGAGAGGAAGGTGTAGAAGTGTTGTTTCCGCACATCTGCCTCTTGGACGACAGCGCCATTATCTTCTGCACACCACCACGGATCTATAATGTTCTGCCATCCAAGCGGCAATTAACAGCCTACTGGTCTGCCCTGGCTGTGCAGCTTCTACATACCGCAGACAAAAGACAGTGCTGCAGGGGTGTTTTTGCAAAATTACAAGTGGCAATCAGGCTTCAGAAACCTCCCTGGTAGATGGGTCAGGCGCTAGGCTTTACCTGGCCATCACTGGAGGGGAAGCATGAAGGCTGCATGTCACACCTCGAACGCTTCACACCTCTCAGGATCTCTGGCCACCTCCACCTCTGCAGCAGCTCCCGTACCTGCCGCACCTCCCTCTTCCAGCTGGCTGTCTTTGCAGCTCCGCCCTGAGCAGGACAACAGCAGCGGCAATTGATGGCACTGCTGTCTGCTGCTCTGTGAGCCACCCCACAAACCTGCTCAGCACACTGATGTGTACCACTAAACGCTGCATGAGCCAACGTCACGGGCACAGAGCTAGTACCAGCCACCACTACTGCTGCCGAAGGTGAGGATATTTGGCAAACAAAGACAACACCCCCACATAAAGTCTGTGTGGTCGCCAGAATAAGAGAAAGCAGCACTGTAAAATGACTCCTCAGAACTCAAGGACCACCCCCAGTCCCCAACCTGTGAATCAGTGGTGTGCTGCACATGAATACAGATTTAGATGTCTCACCTCCACAAAACACACTAGAAAAGTATGTGATATGTACAAGGGCTGTATGAAGGCGGGCCCAAACCTCTCTTGAAGTATCCCCTGCACAAACTCTGAGTACAAGATCATACCTTCAAAGTGTCCCGAACGATGGCTAGGCTCCCAGCCACATAAAAAGATGTGAAGAGAGGGGGAGAAAAAGATATTTTTTAAAATCAGTCAGCTGAAAGAAGGAAGTGAAATCCTGGCCTCGATCAGACACAGTAGAATTCGGGCCTGTTGGCCAGTTTTAAGGCAGTCACCTTTCTCTGGTATGTCTTTTTTGCCATGCCACAGTGCTGCAAACACCCCCTAGGCTCAGCTTCCTGACAGAGCACCCTGCCAAAATCATGGGGCTGGCTGAGTACCTCCATAGCTGCTTGCTGGAGAGGGGCACAAGGCGCCAGCCTTCTGCAGTAAGGACAGTTTGTCAGGGTGCAGGGGCTCAGCGCAATGACAGCCCTGCAGTTCCGCAAACTCACAGGCATGGCAGGCAAACAAAACAGCTACCCAGGAAAAGCACTATAGCACCCACACTCTCGGGAGCGGCTGGGTTTGAATGAAAACATCCACATGACTATCAAAGATAACTACTCACACATCGTGTTTTAATGATCTAAGCAAGCTTTCGCTGGATACTACAGAAGCAGCGTTCTCCCTTTGTTTGCCAGGCCACATGCCCAGAAACACAAAAGCCTGCCTTGAATTTGCTTACAACTTCCGTCTTTGCTAGCTCCACTTACCGCTTGACACTGCTCCGTAGCACAAACAGTGCTCAATTCTAGCGCGCTAGCTCTTTTGCCAGCAGGCCTGAGGAGATACTGCCCCAAAGGCACCAGCTTCTTTTCAGAGCCTTTTTTTTCACAGCACATGGAAAGGATCCAGTTTCATTTTATTTGTATTATAAGAAAGCAAGCAGCAGGAACAGATAAGGTCATAATAATAAATATACTATGAAGATAAGGAAAAAAAAATTGCGAAGAGTTAATCTATGCAGCAACTCGGCCAGCCTCGGAAGACTGGGAGACCTCTGCAGGCTCCAGAGGGAAGTCCTTTACCAAAGTGAGGACTGAGTGGCTGAAGTTGCTCTCAGTATCTCATGTGCATTCATTTAATCTGTATTAAAGCCCTGGAAAGGGATGTCTCCACAGACTGCGGCCACTATGACTCCTCCAACCACTGCGGCAGCTTTTAGCCAAACTTAAAATACATTTTTCGGTCTCTTGTGGAGAATAATTACCAGACCCAGATACACATACCTGCAACATCTATTTTCTTGCTTTTGCTTTTCTCTTTTCAGTAGCAGCACACTCTTATGGCAGACTCTCTTGTACACAGAGGGAAGAAATACCATGGCTACCTTCTAAAGCCTGCACAGCAGCTGAACAGAACAGGTTAAGGAAACAAGTTAAAAGACTGCATTTTCAGAGCACAGCAGCTCTCCTTCCTCAAAGAAGGTACCACTGCCCTCAAACACCCCATGCAGAAAGGCTCTTGGAGGGCACACAGCAAGCACTGACAAATGCCTTGCACCTTTGCAAAAAGCAACAGAAAAAGTGTGGGCCGAGCACCTTAGAGGTACTGACTGCTGCTGGGCTACAGGTGAGTACTGGGAGAAGTTCTTCAGCCACTCTTACTAATCCATTTCCTTCCCTTGCTTGGTTCACCTCCAAGATCCCCCAACTTGACCATACTGAGCCTCTTCTGTAAAAAGCCATTTTGAAGAGACCTACGCTTCTGGCAGCACTGAGCACGGCAATGGGACTTGTTCCTGGTACCATAGAGAAATCGAGGAACGGATGGGCTATAAGATACCTGGCACTATTGCAGGCAGCATAAAAACCGAGAGCTTTCTTCATGGCAATCTGTCCATTTCTGTTTTTCTTAAGAGCGCTAATATCGCTGTACTTCACAAAACTACCTTATAGATGTGAGGTCTTCACAGTTATAACTCACAAGGACAAACTGTTTAACGTGAAATCGTAACGATAAAGAGTATATCACACTCTAACACAGTTTGTTCACTTTTTCTGTATGGAGAAAAACTTCGCTGCATTAACTGCATTTAAACAGTACGAGTGCCTGCTGAGGGCTGGGAAGAGTGCCGCTGAGCCCCGCTGCTCCTGCTGAAGCGGCACGCCTTGGGTACACACTGCGACGGGGCGACTAAATCCTGGACACAACCTAGCTCAAGGAATCCCACTGTTAGATCCAGCTGTACACAGAGCGCGTTTCTTGTCTTTTCTCTTCCTCTCGTGGTTATATCACGGAAGGTTTTCTATCAAGCTGTTCTAGACGCTGGTTTGAAGTCCTGCTATAGACTCGACCCTGGATACAGCAAGGCCCTTTTAGGCTTCCAGCGGGTTGGTGCATCTCCCTGGGGTCTGTCGTCTCTAAGCAAAGTGGACTGGAACAGCTGAAGTGGGAGCCAGGGTCGAAGGAGGACAACGCTGCAGACAGCCCAGCTTCTGAAAGTGCGGAGACTTCACCCAGGAGCCGGGAGACACTGCAGTATGCGGTCCCTGAATTTGGATGCAATGGTGTCCCAGCACTGCAGGTCCTAATAAAATTCCTTTGTTTGCCAGAAGGGGAAGAAAAACCTACATCATTGCTTCCATCTTTCATTTTGCTTCCTTTTATGAACAGTTGCATCACACTGCCTTGCATTTGTGCGTAAGGGAGAGGGGAATGTGATTTACTTCACCCCAGGCAAAGGTGCAATGCATTAGGGTGCACCCCAGCACCCCAGCTCTTGCAGTTGCCCAAGCACTGGACTGACAGAAGGAAGAGACCTCTTTGGCCTCGGACTCTGCTGCTCAGCACCCACGGGATTGGCGGCTTGCTTCTTGCAGCCTGGGGATCCAGTGGCAGCTCGAAATCACTCTCACTGAATAAGCGCATGAACAGCTCTTTAAATACAGAATGGCTTAGGTATTTCTTATTATAAACAGCATAAGTAACAGAATCCTTTTCTTTTTCTGAGGGCTGCGTGGGGAAATTGGGCCAAAAAGGTTAAGCTTAAAACAGTATCAGGGACGTGTATTGACCTTTAATGGCTACATTTTAATGGTGTTTCTGGGGGCATGTTCTGGGTGTTACATGCTAAGTTAAACCCATGAGGTGCCCAGGATACAGCTGACAAAACCGGGGAGCTCTGTCTCCAGGCTTCTGGGTGCATTCCTGTTCTGCATCCCTGCCACGGGAAGGACACAGAACAGAGACCTCGCTTTACGGGAAGCAATAAAACTCCCTAAACAAAAATAACAGCAGGTGTACTTGCCTTTGTAAACCAAGGAAACAGCAGCTACTTCAGGAAACAGCAACTATGTCACAATATAACACAATAACCTACAGGTTTGTGTGTATATATATATACACATATGTACACTTATACCTACATATTATATATGTTTATGTTTATATATGCAGACATCCGCAAACACCACCATTTAGGCACCTGCTTTTCATGCTCCAAAATAGCTGACTTATCTGGAAAACCTAACCCAAAAGGCTTGTTTTAACCCTAAACAGGCTACCTATTCATAACTGGAGCCACTCCACCATACACACACACGCAGGCTTTGACAATCCTTTCGTTTTTAAATTCCTTTATTAAGTCCTACCTTTATTTAGATTATAAAACCTTTGTGGCACTAACTGCTTTTCTTTTCCATAAGTGCCCAGTCCACTTCTGGCATCTACAAAATAAATCATGGAGACGGAGACAGCGGTTCAGTGTTTCCGAAGCCCTGAGCACAACCTCTTCCAGCACAGTGCTTGAGAAAGGAAAAGGTACCGCTTGCTGAAATATCGCTTCGTACGGCTCACTGGAGACGCCTGCCTCAATCTGATAACAAGACTTCCTGTACCCCATACAAAGCTGGCAGAGATGTCTTAATATTGACAAGCACAAACTGCATGCTTGAGTTTTTGTTAATTGTTTATGGACTGAATAGCCAACATTTCTTAAAGAAACAGAGCAGAGATCTCAGGCCTCACAGTAAAGCTTTGTATGCCCTCTTTTTAATGGCCACTCTTTAACTTTTATGAAAACTGCCTTTGTTTGCATTTGCCATTCTCCCAATAGCTTTAGCATTCAAAGGTTTTTTAGTTTGGGAAAATCGGGTAAGGAAATGATCAGAAATACATAACAAATAAATTGTTTTTTCCTGAGTCAAACTGAACATAATAGAAGCAAAAAGTAAAACAAGCTTAGTTTTTCAAACCATGAAAGGAACAGAAGTCAAGATTGGTTTAAAAACTGATCCTTAGGCAGGCAGGCAGGCAGAGCTACACCAGAGACAACAGAGCCATGCTGATTTCTATCATTTTAAGAGCTACCTCACAGTTGTTTTTTGGGGGTTTTGTTTGGTTTTTTTAAACATGCAGCTCCTGTTTCAAGACAAATATCAAATAGGAAAGTCCTCATATCAACAGAAACAACGAAGCATCAGCACAAACCTGTGTTTCCTTGGGTGTCCTCTCCCTTGGTTAACGCCAGGTAAGAGAGCAGAGCGCAGTTATTGTCCTGCCCAGGCGCGGGTGGCTGCTGCAGGGAGGTGCCCGTGAAGACCACTCCCCAGTTTACATGGCTGATATCGGACCGTGACCTGTTGTGTCCTGGCTTGAACGTGGAGGCTTCCTCATTCTGCACCAGGATGTCGTTCACCGAGCGAGGCCTGTCTCTCCTCCGCTGGCAGATATTGAAGATGTTAAAAGCCGCGGTCTCCCCTTCCCCGGCCCAAGCAAGGCTGTCAGCAGCTGTTCCCCTCTGCACCACGCGCTGGTCTTTGGCAGGGAACGCCGTCTGAGCTTTGGTTTCCAAGAGGCCATTTTTGCAGTGATCCCAGATGAAGCTACTTTTGGCTAAGGAGGCGACGTTCCTCAGATTCCTGCTCTCTGTTATCTGATCAAATACCTCGTGCCCAACCAGTTCGGGGACCTCCTGTACACCGTACACCTCAGAGGGCTGCACAATCTTTTCAAGCTTAGTATCAAAACTATTGAAAAAGTCTTCAGTCACTTCCAAGGCAGGGCTAATGTCATCAACTTCAAGAGCCTCCATATCCTGGGCTGCCGGTGGGCCCGAGGCGTCGCGATGCGTTAAGAAGATACCACATCAATATCCAGAGAAAGAGCTGCTTCACGTCTGTCCTTGGCACACCAGTAACTTAGAGATGGTGGGGCAAACACATTCACCAACCACGATCCCTAGCGTAGAAAGGAACCGAATCAACCCGCCTTCAGGTGGGAGACTTAACATCCACTGATCAAGTGGCCTGCAGTCCCTCTAGGAAATAAGCTCATGGTGATGGAGAGCACCTGTAAAGCACAGCAAAACACACGTCAGTAAGGGCCTTTTCCCAGATAAATACGTTTAATCACATCACTCCTTTCACAGTCACAGTCCCCTTGATTTTACTTTCTCCTTCATTTGGCACCAACATTATTGTGTACGAAGAACCCCTTTGGGGTTTCTGTTGTTTGCTGTGTCTGAACTCCGCGTATTATCACTTCTTGAACTGGAACCTGCAGAGAGCGGGATGGGGCACCAGAGAGACGGGAACCAAAGTGATGCCATTTATTAACCAAGCTTCACAAAGCTGCACTGAGAGGCGGTACTGACTAACACCACAAATGCAGCCACCTAGGGAATGCTTAGTACACGTTCCCATGGGGCTGTAAGAAAAAATTGAGAAATGAAGGGTTAGTAAAATAGCCAACCAGCCTCAAATAGTTTGCTTTTTTCTCTCAGATTGCTTGCACTCCCAATTTTAGGAGACCAACATGAGTTTCACAGCAGCCACTTTGCCTACTTGTCTGCATAAACAGAACTGTGATATTTACCTAATAAATCAATGCTATTAGGCTGCTGCAGAGCGCTGCACTTAGAGTTTCTCTCTCGAATATTACTGGGAACCTAAGTGAAACCACGTGGCACCCTAAGCCCCAGAAAGACAAAGCATCCTACCAGCAAAACAAAATATACCATATCCTGCACTGTCACCAATCTGCAGATCTTTATTTCCAAGCAGCTGACTCGCTGGGCAAAACAGAGGAATAGCGAGGGCTTTAAGGCTAGAACTATTGAAGAGCTCTGTGGACCCACCTGAGCACACACCTGTGAGGAGGAAGGTCGGGGGGGGGGGGGGTGGGGGGGGGTGTTTCTATTCCCTGTGGAGCAATAAGGGAGTGTCTCATTGCTGCCTTCTGTCGCACCAAGCCTGCTGCCTCCTAGCCTCTCCCTCTTGAAGCTCCATCCACAGTGCTGCCATGCTCGAGGGAAGTGCACGGTAGGTATGTTTAAATTAGGGAAATCAGTAAAATGCGTGCAAGTTCTTGAGACCTGGAGACGGGGCGTTTGTGCTAGCGGGAGAACAGCTCTCACGGCTGCTAGGGGAAATCACAGTACCTACAGCCCGTACATGCAGAACAGCCCAAAGTCGGAGATCTACATCCCAGTTTTGACCACACCAGCTCAAGTCCTAGAAGCAGCAAAGCTGCATTAGCTCAGAGCTCTGCCTAGATTAATATGCTCTTAACAGAACTAATTAGCCTGGGCAGGGCTGATAATTAGCAGCTCATTAGCTTGTGAATGCTGCTGAAGTGCTACCGGGACCCGTAAAGATTTACACTTAGCAGGAAAAATATCTATTAAACAGCATCAAACACAGATAATACTTCTATTTAAGGTTCTTTTTTTAATCCAGAACATTCTATTTACATAACTTATATTAGCAAAGTCGTTTAAATAGGCACCCTGTCCTATAGCAAGCCAGAGGGAGGAAGGAGGCCAGCAGCCCCCCCAAGAAGGGGGCACAGAATCCTGTAGCACAAACCAACTTCCTCCGCAATCATCCGCTGGCTTCCTCCCATCCCTGCTTCAGTTGTGGCCAGCCATGACACAGCTGTGTTCGAAAGCAGCAGCTCACCCTCCCTCCTAACAGATCAGCAGTTCAGACAATGATCTCCACAAACATGCTCCGAGTAAATAATTTTCAAAAGCAATAAATAATATCACATGCATAATTCTGGAAACTTCAAGCCTTTACACTGCAATCGTTCTCCCCTTATCTCTTTGCAAGGATTCACTTCACTAGCCTCATAGCGAAGCAGGACTAGGATCAGCTTCAACAAGTAAATGTAGAGTAAGACACTGAAGACAGAGCCAGAACTGCAACCAGAGGGCTGAGCAAAACAGATCTGGAGTGGTTTCAAATCAGAACAGTATGGGAACAGACTCTTTGCAATGCTGTGCAACTGTGCCAGTTGACGGCAGCAGGAAATAAAGTCATCCTGGGCACATCTGCATTGTCAGCTGAATGCAGCATGGAGTTCACTCTTGAAGCTCATTCCTGCCAGCAACCCCAGAACAGCGTTCTGCTCGCTGGCACCCTAGAGCTTGGGAGCTCCGGGAACAGGCTAAGGAACACGATGTGGTGCAACCTGTCCACTTATTCTACATCCCCCTATGGCATGTCTCTAAATCTAAAGAATGAGATTTTGCAGTTGCAAAACTGCAAGAGGCATTCACTTGAACAAAAGCAGCACTAACATAATCGTACGCCCACGGTGAAAGCTACAGGGTGGCCCACACAAAGATGCCGTTTCGCAGGGGTGAATACAGCAGAGGATACAGCCTTGCTCTCACTCGAGGGACTGGAGCAGCGATCGCTCCAGAAGGGCTTGTGACACGCCACTGAAGCATTTCCGTGGTAGCAGATGCAATGTTGCTCTGTTCTTTTAAATCATCAGGAAAGGTGGAAAGCAAGGGGAAAAAAATTGACACTTACATTTAACAGGTTCATTTTTAAATGCTGGAGGCTTCACGTGGCTACATGTTTCTCTGGATCCCGTGAGACTGGAGCCATCCAGCGTCATGCAGCCAAGTGTGGTGATGCCGAACTACAGGCTGACCTCATATCCAGTAAGATGCAGTACCACAATGTCATGAGAAGATGACAGGCCCCTGCATCACACGGTTCACAAACTGCAGCACTCATACCTTCCAAACTAGTCTGTTTGCCCTGCTCAATAAAGATGTGAAAGGTGACCTCAATGGTGGCAGGCTCATCCCTTCCTACACCGCCAAGAGCCTCCTTAGATCAAAGAAAGAGTTGTGCCAGTAATTCCCACTAGCGCTGGGACTCTGCAATCACATACCCTCCATAAACACAATTTGGCATTTGCTGACAGTGGCACTCAAGAAAAATCTAATTCAGACTTCTGCACGGATTTGGCACCAAATGAAAGCAAACTTTGATATGGCAGTAAACAGCTCCATCAGAATCTTCTCCAGGAGGGAAAGCAGTGGAAATCACTTCCTTCACGTGAAGGGGGAAAAAAAGGCAAAAACAGGATAGGATGGACTCTTTTTAAATTACTATAAAATGTATCGCCTTATATATTGTTTCTTGGAAACACCTGAAATTTTCCAAAGACATTCAGCTTAAGGCAGTGAATAGGAGAGGAAGAGAGAAGCATCAGCCCAAACCATTAAAGACTGCCAAAGCTATAGGCAACTGTAAGCAGGGATTTGTTACGGGAAGCAGAAACCCAGCAGCTCACCCAGGCCCCTGGGAACTACCCTTACTGAAAAAAAGGTGAAGGAACATGGTGCATTGTACTGAGCAAAAACTGCTGGACACAGGGATTGCAGCAGCTGAAAAACATGCTCTTCTGTATGTCTGTCTAGCGCAGATACAGCTTTCGTCCATGAACGCGCAGCAGTCAGATAATTAACGTGCACTTACAACATGAGTAAAGTCCTTACTATCACGAGTTTACAGCGGCCACATTACTCACGTGGCTGAGGTAAACAGAAAGGATTGCTGGTCATGCCACGTGAGAGACAGAAGTTCAGTTTAGTCAACATTACTTCCCTTAGAGAAGCCACAAGGACTTAACCTAGGTGACAGCACAGTCTGACAGCAGAGAAAAATCATGGACGAGAAATGCCAAGGCATGTACCCTGGAAGAGATCATTTAACTTCCCGATGTGCTTTTCTGGATCCCCACGGGCCAGGGAAAATACCCAGGCATCACATGGCAAAAATTAAAAGAACTTAAATCAAAATTTAAAAAAATTACAAGAAAGCAATCTTGCAGGTGGTACACACCACCACAGCAGGCACTCGCTGTGTACCCCCGCTTACACAGTACGTTCGGGGCTGTTCGTTCTAGCTCAGGCAGGAGAGAAAGCTGGAGCCAGCATGTGTTTAGGAACCAGCGACTGAAGAGATCCATTTAGTTCACCAATCCATACAAAAAGTATAGATAAAAGAAGCACCTTTCAGTTTGGTTTGATAAGCAAACAGGGTTTGTGCCACCATCCTGCGTACCTGCCATTTATTCTCCTTCTCTCTCTTTCTTTGAACTGCACAGGTAACTTGAACTAGATGATGTCAGAAGGCAGTAGTGTCCTTAAAGATGCAGTTCTTGAACTCTTGTTCAACACTGGGCAGGAAACAGGCCCAAACTCACCCTCCTGCTACGGGAGAGGCAGGCAAAACTCAGTCCCTTGTTCCTTCTAGGAGGCCAGTGCCCCCACATGGGTCTCTCCAAATTAGCCACAGCACAAGTGGTTACTGTGAGATGGATCTGAAAACCCTGGGAAGCAGAGGGGGAAAGCAGGAAGGAGGAATAAGGAGGCATCACACAACTTGATAAGCAGTCTTGTTGGTTTTGGTGCTCACAGGACCTCCTCTTCAGGACACAGGTAATAGAGATGTATAAAACAACAAGTGATACACAGCAGATAAATAGGGACTTCCCCGTTTATCTTGTATTTGGAGAGAGAATCAGAAAAGAATAATCAATGATGTTCACAATCAATGTGTTCAGGAGGAAATGCATAAATGAGAGGAGCTCTCAGCCAGCAAAAGATAGCAAAAGGCGGGTAGTAATGTTGAAAGTCCCCCAAGTCTCACTGATTCCTAATGACTCGTAGGCTCAAATTCCTGGCAAAGATTTGGGTGTTTCTGAGAATTTTACCTCAAGAGCACAAGAGGAGTTTTACAAGTCACCTGTATGCAAACAGAGAGCTTGCCCTATCTCCTTTTCAGCACCCTGGAACCTGCTGTGGGAACCAGCTCTGCTTATCTCGCGCTGCATCGCAACTGTGGGCTGAAACTCCAATGCCAACACGGAAAACAGAAAGAGACGTTCTTTCAATTGGGTAACAATCAGGTAACAGAGCAAATTCAAAAGGCCTCAGGGATCTTTATTTCTGTTATGTTGCAGGCCTGGACCACTACGGTCCAGTTTATGGGCTGTGACAAGCCTGGTCTGAACAACAGGTCATCTGAAGAAAAGATGGATGTACAGCCCCTTTGAGTACAATCCACTGGGACTGGCGCAGCCAGTGAGCTTTTCTGCCTGTCAGTCTGAGCAACCTCAGCCTGTGACTGGAATGTCTTCCAGTGGCACCTTCAACAACCACGGCCTACGGGTTTTGCTGCTACAAGGATTTCCGATGGTCACATCGGCCAAGTATTGCCCAGAATCTAAATGGGACGCACTTAGGTCAATGACAGTCCCCGAAACCAGGCTCTGCTGGGCAGAATCTCTGAAAAAAGCTACGAAGCTGAAGACTTCTTAGTTAAGAAGTTGAGCTCTATTTGTCAGGTGGGCACACCTGAATGGGTAGAAGAGAGAATGAGGATGCACAGACTGTCACACGCAAAGTCTTTACCGTTGCCTGTGCACTTCTACACGTCGCTGGCACAGAACGCTTGCAGAAAGCGTGGAAGACCTGGCAGTGGCAGCACAATGCAAGGTATTGCGGAGTGCCCTCTTTCCAGCATCCCCCTGCTGTAACCAGATGGCAGATGATGCTTTATTTATTTACAGTATAGCAAAGCCTACTCAGCAAACATTCTCCATCTTGTTTTGACCAGAAGCTCTTCCAAAGCGTGACGGCACCTGGGTCTCTCTCCCAGCCAGAAGCCCTCTCTCCCTTAGCTGTACAGGAAGCATACTACCGTAGCTGCTGTGGCTGAAGCCTCAGCATACAACATTCCCAGTCAGATCCATCGTACTGTGTGCCATCCATACGTAACCAAAGAGCAGTCCTGGTTCAAAACACTTATACTCCTAGCGGTTACGAGTCCCATGCGTGCAGTGGCCAGTTCTCTGAGCAGCGATTGGAAGCTGCACTCCTGCCTGCCTCTCATGCTTAATTTCGAGCGGCAACTGATAACTAGGAGATTCGTAAGAGAGGACTGCAGGGAGCGAGCACCAAATGGGGCACTGTCCCTCTGCAAACTGTCACATTTTCTTGTATCCTGGCTGTATTTTGTTCCCTCGGCACAAGGCAAGCCCTCTCCCCAAGTGATTCCAAAACCCTGGGTGACCTACTGCTGTGTACACCGAGTGAGCAACACAGCACACAAGCTTGGCAGATTCATCAGTTAAATGTCTGGATGAAATTTACAGTGCCTCACAAAGAAGAAAAAACTACAAGTCACTTTTCACATGGAACAAGGGATCACAGTTTCAAAGAGATTGCACCCGGGTCGGGGCAACCCCCGGTATCAATACAGGCTGGGGGATGAAGGGATTGAGAGCAGCCCTGCCGAGAAGGACTTGGGGGTACTGGTGGATGCAAGGCTGGACGTGAGCTGACAATGTGCGCTCGCAGCCCCGAAGGCCAACCGTATCCTGGGCTGCATCAAAAGCAGCGTGGCCAGCAGGCTGAGGGAGGTGGTTCTGCCCCTCTACTCTGCTCTGGTGAGACCCCACCTGGAGTTCTGCGTCCAGCTCTGGAGCCCTCAGCGCAGGACAGACATGGACCTGTTGGAGCGGGTCCAGAGGAGGGCCACAAAAATGATCAGGGGGATGGAACGCCTCTCCTATGAAGAAAGGCTGAGAGAGTTGGGGTTGTTCAGCCTGGAGAAGAGAAGGCTTTGGGGAGACCTTATTGTGGTCTTTCAGTGCTTAAAGAGGGCTTATAAGAAAGATGGGGACAAACTTTTTAGCAGGGCCTGTTGGGACAGGACAAGGGGGAATGGTTTTAAACTAAAAGAGGGTAGATTTAGACTAGATATAAGGAAGAAATTTTTTACAATGAGGGTGGTGAAACACGGGAACAGGTTGCCCAGAGAGATGCCCCATCCCTGGAAACGTTCAGGATCAGGTTGGACAGGGCTCTGAGCAACCTGATCTGGTTGAAGATGTCCCTGCTCGTGGCAGGGGGGTTGGACTAGGTGACCTTTAAAAGTCCCTTCCAATCCAAACTATTCTATGATTCTATGATAGTCAACGGTTGGTTCAACATGGCCTGGAAAATTGTCTTTAGATCACATTTTTAAAGCCCCTCTTCAAAAGCCTCTTTCCCCAACACACAACTGAGAAATTAATTCCTTAAAATTTTCAGACGATCCCAATTTTAAAGTGTCTCACATAAATACCTTCTGACTGATATTCCTGCACAAAACCACTGACAACATTCAGGAAAAGCTCACAAAAACTGGAGGAAGAGGCTTTCTGGTCAAGAACGCTTGGCTATAGGGCCAGAGGCTAGAGACGATAACTGTGAATGTAAGCATAAGCCTTTCCATGTTGCAAACCCACCTGTTTGCTATAGTCTCGTTGCCCTTAAGGATGAAATCGACTGCCAACATTTATCCGTGAAGAAGAGCTCCCGCATCCTGCCTGCCAGACCCAGGGAGAGGCAAAGAGCAGGAACAGATGCACCAATTAACCTGGTGCCTAGTCGCAGTCAAGCTAAAAGACAGCGGTGATCTCTTCCACACTACAGAAAACAAAACAAACCAACCAACCCAGATGAAATGAAGAAAGAGGTGAAACCAGGGAGGAAGAAGAATGCCGTATTCTGCGAGGGGAAGCAGACCCTTAACGAGGATACAGGAGTCCCGCGCTGTGAAGCATAGATTTTCCCCAGCTGCTGATCTGACCCAGTGCCTTTAACAAGGAAGCTCCCCAGGCATCCTCCCTGCGTGGGGAACTGACACATCACAGCTACAGAACAGCTCATCCAGCGATGAGCACACCGTAATGAATAATAAACAGTGCTTATAGTATACGTTATCTTTAATTTTAACTGCACTTCGGAAACAGTAATTAAAACGCAAGAAACTAAGCTGAAAAGCACACAACCGCCTGCTGCACCAGAACAAAGCGGGTCCAGGAGGTGAGGAGGACCCAGCAGTGGAGGAAGAGGGACCACAGAAAGCTTTTCTTTTCTGGAGACTGACTGCTGTACGGCTCTCCCGAGATCTTTATCACTGACTCCTTTGCCTTGCAGCCGTCTGACACACACCCCTCCTGGCCGGGGAGCACCACCGCCTAACGAGGGGCTGCATCACTTCCCGTGGATGAGTAACCATGTGAAATCTCAGTAGCTGGACTGGGGCTCCGGAAAGGATGAAGGGCCCTTGGCAAGGAAAGGAAGAGAAAGCAAAGCAGCCTGCCCGGAGGGGAGTGAGCCGATGGTGACACACAGCCCAGGCTGCAGGCCAGCCAAACCCATCGGTGTGTGGGCACCTTCATAAGTTACATGAGACTGAAATCCAGACTACCCCCTCGTGCACGCTGCCCGTTGGCTGGCTGCCCTCGCAGGGAAGGATGGCAGGCGTAGGGGAGCAGAGGCTCTCCCGAGTCCTAGCGCCGCCCTGTAGATCCTCTGGACGCACACACCTCAAACCCACACTTCAGGCACAAAATCCACGTGGACAAACGGAATGAAACACTGCCGTGATTTGGCCTGAGGCACAGATGCGTGGTCTTAAACTCACCTGTAGTCTCAAATAACAAGCCAAGGGAAGGTGAATGATTTCTATGCTTGGGTTCATTTGCTCTGTGTGTACAGGCTTGCCTAAAACCGTGTAACTTGCATTTTACGTGCTGCCCCTGACTACAAGAACTCCTGCCTGTTCTGCCAGGCAGACAGACGCCACACAACAGCCTGTTACCTCCTGAGTCCAGCACAAAGAGTGCAGGGACTGCCAGGGAACAGGGTGTCGGAGAGGGGCGATACAAACCTCCTCCAGTACAAGAGGGAACATGATTGAACTGGACATTCAAGAAACAACAAACAACATGACTCAGTCTAATATTTCTAATTGTATCTGCCACGATGTACCAGCTTGATTCCTGCTAGGATGTGTGGGAACTTTGTATATGACAAGAAAGATACAAGTTTTTTTAAAAAAAATAAACATTTCTGATTAATGATAACTGAAATTTTACAAATATCTCCCCATTCTACACTTTCTAGAACTACACTGAAGGGAAAAGACAGCCAACCCTTAAAAACTTGACTTTTTTTTTTTTTTTTTAAAAATGATCAGAAATTAAGACATTTTCAGTTTCTCCCTGTGAGTTCTGAACAGAACATTTTGTTCTTGGGCATGTTGCTTCTCCAGGACTCATTTACAGAGACTGCTGGAAATCAGGCTGCTGAGCTTTCAGCTGTTGTCTGCAGCAATGTCCTGCTGCACCCCGAGGGGGCTGCATTTAAGCAATGAAGGGCATACAGAAGGGGGGCTGCCAGATGAAGACATTTATCTCCTTATAACTGGGACTTAGGACTCAGAAGATACTTTGGGACCTTTCTAGATGAAGCACTAGCTGGTATAAATAGCAATATAACAACTGAATCTTTTACCATCTATGCCAGACTACACAATTAATTTTTACTTAGCTCGGCAGGGTGGTTTCTTTGAGGCACACCAGGCAGGAAGCCAGGATCAGGCTCCAGCACAGCCCAGTATAACCCCACAGCTGGGAATAACAGCTGCCATTGCCCCAGCGGCCAGGAGGAGGGTAAGAAACACAGCATCCCCCACACCATGGGAGACATTTCTTCCCTGAGATCATGGCACGGCCATAAGAAAATATACTTGCCATCCAAATGTGTCTAGCACACAGCTTTCTGAGTAGCCCTGATCTGCGGCTGTAGCCAACTCTTCTCTCTAACTGTGGTACCCGGAGCTCAGCTGGGACAGCACAAGCCCTTCTACAGCGAGACCTGGACTTACCGTAACTATTAGTGGTTGAACGCTGACATTGATGGAAATATAGTGCTTAATGACAAACTCATTTCGAACCTCAAACTAAGCCCTCCTCTTGTCTTTCAAACAGCCAGGACCACAATGGTTTGGCACATTAATTATCAGGGGAAGAGGGGCAGGGGAAGGAAAGGATGCAACGATCCAAATAATGCTGAAGTTCGGCAAACTACCACAGCAACCCAAACCCTCAGGTCCTGGCAGCCCTGCCACAAGAGCTAACCTCGCAGGCTGGCTGTAACCACACGTACCGCCACAGAGTCGTGTGACTGCTCAGCACAAGCGCTTGCTGTTTTCTAAACTGAACTATAACTTTATTACAGAAGATCTTAGCAGAAACCACAAAACATCGGATGAAATTGAAACGCTAACACATAACGTGACTTCAGCCTGGTAAGGTCCTGCAGGAATGATGTATCTAGCTACTGTAGACCGATAAGATCTTTCGTTCCACTGTGTAGTGCCCTGTTTCACATTTTAGATTTCTGATATTTTTTAATCCCAAATTTAATTTACTAATTTTGGATAAATAAGCCTTGAAAGTGGCAAGATGAAAACTACTGTTGCTTAAAGTGTATGGGCATTGGTCCTACTAAGATTCAGATGCTTTTTTATTCTTACATACTGTGACTTTTTGTAGTCACTTGGCGGGATTATGCAGTGCCTAAAATTAGATTTGTCTGTAAATCTTTGCAGGATCAGGGCCATAAGTGCACATTTGCAGAACAGAAAACGGATCGGGAGCCAGTCACGACTCCTTACACAAACCTAATCTCCAGTTTCTTCCCTTATCTTACCTTGCAATGCCAGTGATCCTAGCATTTCTGCTGACTCTCAGCTAGCACACATTCCTGTGTGCCAGACACCCTCCTGCCGGGCCTATTTGATTCCAGCAGGTATAATTCCTCCGGCCGTGTTTGGGTGCTTGCTCCGTAAAAGAAGCAATTTTACTGCAATGTAAGAAGGCCAGGCATTATGTCATACTCTGGGCTATGAAACAGAGAGCGATGCCTGCAGCCTGCGCCCACACACACCGGAGTCGGATTCCACCGACGGGGAGCAGCCCGAATTCCTGCGGAGCGGCTACGGGTGGGGGAAAACGGGAGCGCCGGGCCCTTCCAGCGCAGGGAGCGCGTCCCTCCGGGCGGGCACATGACTGCAGGCGTGTTTGTGCTCCAAGAGCAAACGCAGCCGCGCCCGGGTCCTCGCACGCAGCCCGCGTTCGCGCTCGGCGGGCAGGCAGCACGGCCAAGGCTGCGGGAAGCCCGGCCCGGCTGCCCGCCCCGGAGGGGCTGGGGAGCCTCGCAGACCCTTCCAGCCCCGCGCCGACTACAGACCGAAGGGATATTTACCTGCCGCCCGGGGACCGCGCTCCGCCTGTGCTCCGAGGAGGGGCTCCCCGCCTCGCCCCGGCCCGGCCCGGCCCGGCGCGGAGCCGCCGGCGCGCAGGCACGGCACGGCCCCTTCTCGCCGCCGCGCTGCTGCCGGGCGGCGGGGCCGCGTCCTGCCGCAAAGCCGTCCCGGCCGCCGCGGGAAACGGCTCCGCGGCACCAAGGTTCCTGCCGCCGCCGCCGCCCGCCCAGCCGGGAGCCCCGGCGCTCGGGGAGGTGCGGGCGGAGCCGCCCGGGCGGCGGCAGCCGCGGGCACCCCTCCGGCCTTGCGCCAGCGCCGGTGACGGCTGGAGAGCGGCTCGGCGGTCACCGCCTGTCCCAGTAACCCGCCAGCTGCTTACTTCCCCTTAAAAAAACAGTAATAGAAGAGCCTTCAGGTGTTCCTATATAAGCCTAAGGGGCAAAAGTGCACCTTTCCACGTTTAAAGCAGCTGAGGCTCTCGGAGCTCTCTCGTGACTTCAGGAGAGGTGGAAAACGCAAAATCCTAAAGGGGTTTTCAACAATCCCAAGCGCAAGCACGCTTGCCGAGGCGCGCAGGCTGCAGGGAGCAGCCCGGCGCGTGCATTCGCATCGCCACGGGGCAGCAGAAGGATCTCTGGCACAACCTGTTACCCAAAGAAAACAAAACGTTACAAGACGATTACAAATCGCTTATTTCGTTGGCATGTAGCATGGCAACAATACATACCCTGTAAAAATAACCTCATGGTGAGAAATACCCCTGTGCGGATTAGGGATGTACCTGAATTTTGACGCCTGCTGCACGCAGACCAATTCTGAGTGGCACCGCGTACAGATTTAAAATGACGGGCGCTGAGCTGTCTCACTGACTGCGTCCCAGGGCGGCCAGCGGTGCTGCGCTGAGCCGCAGAGACAGGGTTAGCGCTGGACTGTAACTGCACGAAAATGTGGTGCTGAACTGGGTCCATAAAGAGGATTCACAACCCACAACAAAAGGCAGGTGTTAGGTTAGCTTCCTGCAGCAGTTTTTCTTCTCATCCTCACGCACCAACCATTTAGTATACACTGCAAAATGTGACTGGCACAATTGACAAAGTTGTGTTCGTATGGGTTATCTCATTTCAGTGACAGCAAGGATGAATGAGAGCCTTTGGCACAAAAAAGTATCAGTTTATCTGACTGAAATTAATTAATCTTGGCCTTTACAAATAACATATTACTAGAGCACCATAGATTTCAAGTCCTGCTCCTAAAGATGAATGGCTTCTTCACTGAGTAACAGTCAAAGACTGATGTTTTTATTCTACTTCGACTGTATGTGCCGCGATCCCTCAAAGGACGAGGCAGTATCATCACTTGCATGTTATTTATCGCCATCCAGCCTTTCCTCAAATGGTACTGAGACATTTATCTCTCGGGCTCCTCAGAAGGAAAGAGGATCTCTAGGACTCCTGGCTCTGACGATGCTTCAGAACTTTGCCTCTCTGTTGACCATGAAGTACGAGCTCCCCTTCCAGGCCCAGCATATGGGAGGCACAGGGCACGCTGGTCCATCACATGTGGGGACACGAATGTCAGGGGAGGAGAGCAGGTAGGCAGTTGAAAGAGAAATGTAAAAAACCATCCCTCCCTGGTTCTGATTTCATTGCTGTGCTGAAGAGAAGTTGCCCGTGTTTAACATTACACTCATACTTAGGTAGTTTTCTGGGAAGTGGCCCATATATTGTTTTCCACCTGTAGTAGAAAAGTGGTTTCAGGCTGCAGAAGGGCATAGATATCATTTCTTTTTAGGGGAGGACAGCAGAGAGGCCTTGTTGAAGAACAATCACCCTTCTGCTCAAAAACAGACTCCCAGAGACACTTGGCAGCCATAAATCTGGAAGGACAGTAACCACGTGCCATGAACCCAAAACAATCCCAGTTGTCTTAGCAGCCAAGTCAAGTCCCAGGCATTCGGTGCAGTCAGGCACTATTCCTGCCCCCTCTCTTTCCTACAGCCCAAGCATGTCCCACGGGGCTCCTCGGGACCCCGTTTCCCAAACACATCCAGGCATTGCAATGGTTGGCATTGTGCAATCCCCAGCACTTCGCTGTGCGGGAGATGGGAAAGGCACCTCCTGCCAGGGCTCCATGCCCTGCCGGGCGCTTCCCTGGGGCCAGCCAGCTCCAAGGGCCCCTCATCCTCGCAGCGTTGCCTTGTGCACTGCGGGGGTCTGTGGGAAACACTGTGTTCCCCAAAGAAAGAGGGGGAACACATGGTGAAAGAGGCTGGTACTGGGCTCTTAATTTCGTCCTTCTCAGCCCCCTACAGAGCACTTTTCCCAGCTCTAGCTATTCCTAACTCTCTTCTTATCTGCTGGAAACCCTTTGCAAAGGTACTGGGATGGGGAACACTTTCCATTTCATAGGCAAAATGCAATTAACATGCACCTTTCTTACACTAGCTGCTAGGGAACAGTTTGGGTTCAAGTTTTTAATTTTCCATTCTGTCTGAGAAGCACTTTATAAACAAGTGTCACCATTTTATTGACAGGAGGAAAAGATTCCATCCCCTTTCTAAATCACATTTTTATATCTGTGATCCATCACAGATATCCCTCTACCACAGCTTAAAACAACTGTAGGTGACTCTACACGTTCTTCCTCTAGTCTGGTTGAGATTTCTCTTGCTGCAGTTTGTGCGCCAGTGGAAAAGAATAAATGACCTTCAAAGCTGCAGGATAACACGCTCTAATTCTGAAGAAATACGAACTTTGGAAAAATTTTTGTTGTTATTACTATATATATTTAAGAATGCAAGTTCCAGATTTTGCAATTTTCATTGTTTAAGCGTATCACCGCCCTCCAACATGAAATCACGAGCTGTTTCAAGCAGGATATACCGGTTAAAGACATGGTGGTGGCTATCCAACAGAACCTTCCACACAGCTTGACTTCCAGCTTTGTTCCCCTTGCTCGTCAACCACCAACATATGGCCCAAAACTGAACAGAGTGCATAGAGCCACCTGGTGGTTAACTGTACAGTAAACAAGTTGTGCCCTATATGTCCATGCGCTGAAGACATAAAGGAAGTCATCCTCCTTCTACTTGGAATGTCTCAGATGTCAGCTTTTTCTTAGATTTTAGATTATGGTTCTGGAAGTCGAGAGAGTTAACACCAAAAGAGGGAGAAAATGGCTCTGTTAACACTAGAAGCTTAGCTGCTTTCCTTGTGGGAGAGTTTGCAGGACCGAGTGCTCTTCTTTAGATCTGAACATCTCCCATGAGTACTGCAGAATTATCTTCCAAAGACCAGATCATTGCACCATGCATTCCTGGGTTTGGTTCCTGTTGGTAAGAATCCAAACTTCTTTCTCAAACTGGGAAACTCACAAGAACCCTTTGCGCATATCCTTTGCTGGCATAATGTGGAAGGAGCAGTGCCCATTTATTGTGGCCATTGACAGACTCACCAGTTCACACCAGCTGAGCGTTAAACCCACTGTCTTTCCCCACTGCCTCTGAAGAAGGGGCCTTTTTTCACACATTTTAATTACTGACTCCCTACATAGAAGCTATTACCTCACAGAAAGACCGTTAACTTGCACGTTCAGCACAAGATGAAGCCTTTCCGATAATTGTTCCTTGAGTTCATGTTTGTGAAAATAAGTATCATCAGATGATTAAATTAAACACCGCAGCCAGCCCAGCTATACACTATTTTCACTTATCATGCAGAAGGGGAGATCAAAGAGAAAGGCTCAGGTAGAGTTATTCCAACTCCTCCAAGTTCGGTTGATAGCTACCTATTGAACACGCTAATTAGCTTTCTGCTTGGGGTGTGCAGCACAAAATTAACCCTCCTGAAATTGGGCAGTATAGCCATTTTCATGCTCTGTGATCAACTGGAGGCAGAGGGATGACTGTCACCCCATTTCCTCTGTCGGGGAAGACAGAGCAGGGGAAGCAGCACAGCCCGATTCTGATTTCGGAGACTCTTGGGCCTCCGTCCCCTTTGGTGTCTTGCGTGGGTGCGAGAGGCGCGCTGTGCCTGGGGAAGCTGAGGAAAGGCTGGGGGCACTCCTCCTCTTCAGCCCTGCGGGGCTTCTGCCCCCCAGCTCCTCCCTCCCCTTCTGGCGAGCAGACATGCCCGGCCCTGCGCTCCTGCAGCGAGGGGCAACGCGGCTCTCGCAAGCCCCCCGGCTCGGGCGCTGCTTAAATGGGGACATTGTTTCTGAGATGGAGTTTCGCCCAGCACTTCCCTGCTTTGCTTTCCTGGGCCGCGGAGGGCAGGAGAGGCGAGGGAAGCAGTGGGCAGCGCAGCCCCCTTCCCGCTGCGAGCCCGCCGTCCTCCCCGTGAGCGCACACACCCACGCAACCAGAAAGCTCTGCTATTCTTCTGCTAATGGGATTGGCACCGCTTAAAGCAGTCTGCGGGGGTATTGTCTGCAACCACAGCAAGAGAAACATTATTCAAAGGCCATTCAGGCCCCAAAAGAAGCGGCAGAGCAGAGTAATTATCGGAGACTCTCCATTAACGAGGGCATCTTTGCTCTTTGTCTGTGTTGGTTTAATAAGGGCCACTAATGGGGCCGGGGGAGGGGCACGCTAATGCTTCTAAACAAACCTCCTTCCCTTCCCCACCCCCGCGCTGTGAGGAGAGCTGCCTTTATGGGCACTGACAGCCGAGCTGGGAGTTACCATATTGCAGAGTGACCTTCGGGAGAACTTAGTGTGAACCCAGCCGCTTTCAGCCCCATCCCCACCGAGCCGCTGGGAGCATCGTTTGGGTCGCTGTTCTCTTTTTAGCCTTTCCGTGTTTCCCGGTGCTTGCCAAGCCCTTTCGTACAACCCCCGCCCGACCTCTCTCATGTCATCTTGTGACCCTTCATGGCTGGACACGACGGCACTGAGTGGCAGTAATGAGGGACGACAGTGCAGATTAAGTTCTCGCAGCAAAACCTGGGGCTGCTGTCCATTATCCAGCAGCTGTGACTGGGAGATGCTGCTGGGAAGGCAGGACTGGAGCAGCCCCCACTCCCCTCACCACTGGAGAAGGCAGGCTGGGATCTAGCATGGGTCAGTGTCTCCTACCTTCTGGCTGTGGGCGCTTTTCTGGTGATGGAGAGATGGACTGAGGTAAAAGCCAGCATGAACCTCCATCCCGAGATCCTTCAGAGCCACTTTCAGGAGCATGCAGCTACAATTCTTCCGAGGGCCCCTAGACTGTCCCCATCTTCAAACACCAGTTGTAAGGGGCCAACTTCTGAGGCAGTTTGTGATATTACAGGGTCAGATGCACGCTGGTCACTTAAACAGTGAAATGTGGAGGAGAGGTCTCAGGAGGTCTCTGTAAAAGACAGCATTCAAACAGTGAACTGTAATGATACACCCATCTGTGAATATTGAACAATGTAGCCTTTTTCAACTACACTGTGCAAGGTGCTGTGCATACAAGGTTGAGAACTGCCAGACTAATTTTTAGCCATTGAGGAAACTAAGGAACAGTAAAAGGAAATTATTCCCCCAAGTTTGTGCAGGTCTTTTACTGAAACCAAGCCCTGGACATTGTGCTATTCTACCTCACCTTCCGATGATGCACCCCTTATGGACGGTTGTACCGTACAGCCGGCCCATGGGCCGCAGAGACAAAGCCGTGCCTGCGTACCTGTACATGTGCACGTCAGCAGTCTCAGGAACTGCACCGCTGAGCCCCCGATGTCAGTGCTGCCTCTTCTGTTATGAGATATGGTTTTATTCAGCTGAGGTATGGACTGACAAAGAGGAAGAAAGATACGTGGAAACTCCTCACTGCTTAAACCACAAGACTCTGGTTTGAAGAAACAGACTCCACGCAGGATTTCGCCCTTGTTTCCTGAGGGCTTGGTGGTTTTGAAATTTTCATAGTTTTGGCCTTTTCCTTTCAAAGTTTCACCAGTAACAGCATCTCTTGTAACAAAATAAAATTTTCATAGGCGCTCCTCTGACTCATCTCTGTAGGATCAAAACATCTCAGAACAACCTTGCAAGTCAAAGAGAGAGCAATCACCCTTTACACATAGAGAGCTAAGTCACAGGGAAATTAAATAACAATACCTGAGGTCATTCTTGCCATGGCAGAGCTACCAAGTGGATACGGTTCTTTCTCCAGAGTCTTACTGCAGTGTTCTGAGGTCAGTGGTGTTCCTTCCCCCTCTTTTGAAATGTCTGGAGGATCACGCTCCTGAAACAGAAAATCAGTCCTATTTTCAGCATCGCATTCTTCATGTTAATCACAGTTTCTGTTCATATTCTCTTTTTCTTTTTAGAAGAACAATCATTAAACATACAGAGGAACTCCCTTTGCCTATGGATTTTGCAATCTAAATGAGGGAGTTAATACACTGATACATAAAGCAATGGGTTACTAGGAGCACAAGACCTGGCCTCTGATTGCTGCAGATTTTGCTTTATAAGTGCCTTTAAATGTCATCCTTCTTTGCCACTAGCAGATAATACAGTCAGCTTTCTTGCAAACGAAGACAATATTTGAACAAAAACAAAATAGTGACTCAGAAGGGAGAATTGAGATCTCATTGATATCCAAAGCAAGCGGAAATAAATGGAGAGGTGAAAAAAAAAAAAAAAAAAAGAAGTTGATTTATGGCCTAGAAGATATGGGTACCACAGAAAAAGCAATTGCAGCATGGGAAAGGAGGGATGGCCAAGGCAAAGAGATTTGTCATGAGAAAGGGGAGTTTTGAGACCCCACATGAAGGAAAACTCAGTGAGCAGCTTGTGCATGGCAGGCTGAAATGAGATGGTCCTGTGGTGGAAGGGAGGAGAGCTCCCAGCAGTGAAGGAGATAGGATGGGCGATGAGAGGCTGGTGGGTCTACGTCTTGGAACTTCAGCCAGAATAGTTGAAGGTGAGGCATCTAGTATGAAAGAGATGGGAACACGGCAAGTAAGGTCTTGGAACAAAAGCTTCAGTCTGAGAGCCACGACCTCGTCAGCAAGGCTTTGTCCAGTTTATTTTCCTTCAGGTATAGTTCCTGCAGGGAGCAGGGAATGACTACATTGGACCTCATCAAGCCAATTCTATTTAGATTTGCTCTTTAACACCTACAGTTTAGTACAGGGATATTTTCTCCCCAGTTTTCCCTTCTTTTTTTGTATTAATTCTGCTAGCATTTGAGGCTAACAGACTGAGTGTAAGTTGATTCCTTCCAGGTTGCTCTACTTCACTCTACTGCTGTTATCCTGTCACACTTTAATTAAACTATCTAACCGAGATCTGATCTGAATCCCACTAAACCGATGAACAGGTCTGCATTGGCTGTGCAGTTTTAGATTGTGCCCTGAATTGTGTTTGAGCTCATTAATGTAGATTTGAGCCATTTTTTCAATTGCACCTGTGCCTTGAAACCCAGGGGAAAATGAACAGGAGTAAGGAGGAATAAAAGATGCCTTTCCAGAAAATCATTTGTGTATGTTTGCAAACTACTGCAAGCAGAAGACATACTGAAATATGGTTCAGGAAGCAGCTATCAATCTCTGCAAGCACATCCCGGTTTAGTTCAATGTAACTTCACTGCTTTGTCTTCGTATCCTTTCAGCTCTTCTTTCTCTACAAAGCAAGTCTTGATTTGACAGCTTAGCCAAAACCTTTCCCTCTAATGCCCTCAGCTGGCACTTGCTGCACCTGCCCTCTGCTCTCCATTCCTGCTGGCCGTTCTGGCCAACAAGGGTGGTACGGGGGAGAAGGACTCACCCGCTTAGCAGCCAGGTAGACCAAGGCCCCACAAGAAGAGGGGGGGCAGCAGCAATTTTTGCCTGTCCACGCAGCCCCATTTGGAAAGGGTTAAATGCAGGAAGGCCAGATTAGGGCGGTGGATTTCTGCCTTTACTCCTCGGGCATGCCATGGGCTTCCTGGGTGCGTTTAGGCAAGCTGCTCCTGCCTCCACATCTCCATCTCCCTCTTCAGAAAGGGGAATGCTGCTGTGAGGATACATTTGAGAACACTTAAACTCTGCACTGATAGGGACTGAGAAATTAAGTTGTTCAGAACTCATCTCCTGACCAGTCTGATGTGGCTTCTGTACCCAAACAATCCAAGGACTGGGATCACCAGGGCACTGTGTTCAGCCTCCCCATGTTATGGAGGTATAGGCAGCCTTAAGGGATGCAGCTGAATGTTCAGTACTGTCATTTCCTGACATGTCTTTGCTGTGCTCTCCCTGCCTATGAATTCTCCCTGCCTGCCTCTGTTCCAGGCCCATCTGTCTCCTTGTCCTGGTCCCACCCCAGTTTCTTGGCCTTTCACGGCCTGTTTTGGTGCAGTCCATGGTTTCTCCAGCTTCCCAGTCACAGGCATTGACCTGATTCTGGTCTCAGGACACTGCTCCTCTCCCTATGAAGCCTTTAATACAGCAGACGAGGAATACCTATGCTATGAGAGGCAGTTCAGCGCAGAGATCCCCTAGCCAGTGCCAATCCTGCCAGCTTTGGGACTGGGCACAATACTGACACCGCAGAGCTGTGCAGCGCTTAACTCACCTCCCTGTGGCACTGTGCCAACAGCCGTCCTGCACCCAGAGCCGAGGCCAGTCCCTCTGCACAGCAGCACGGCCGTGCGGAGCCTCCAGCCAGTGCAGGGGTCTCTCACACGGCACTGCTTGCATGCAGTATAGATAGAGCCTATGTGAGCTCCTTGCTGGGCAGCAAATACTGTCGGAAGAAAATACTGAAGCTGGAGTGAGATCAGTGAACAGACGTTATACAGCAATGACTTCCAGCCCCAACTCCCCTGGAAAAGTTTGGATAGAGAGACCTGAAACTGCTGATCCCATCTAGAAGTCGTCTGAGATGCCAGAACTTTCACAAATGTAATCTGCTGACTCTACTTTAAAAAAAAAGTCTCTAACAAGTGGCTATTGCTAGCTGTTGCTGCTAGTTGTTTTCTCCTCAGAACAGAAGTTACAGCCAAACCTATGTCTGCCTCTGCACTCCTCTACAGTGACTCTCTTCATCTTAATGCTAATTTAATTAGCAAGTAGCAGAGGGGGGAAAGAAGCAAGTTTTCGTTGCTGCTGCATTCCTGAGATCTCTAGCTGATGTTGTAGCCATTCAGGTGCAGCCGCAGTTAGATACAAGTTAGAGCGGCCTCAAGGCTCTTTTTCTCTATGGTATGAGGAGCAAAGGCATAAACATGACCCGCAGGTATACTTTCCCCACAGCTTGCAACTCCTATCCAAATACTGTCCTGAGAGCTAAAATCCTCTTTACTCCACGTATCCAGCACTGTACTCATGTTCAGAGTACATCCAAGAACATGATCAACCATTTTGTAAATCCTGAATAGTATGTGCTATAATAGTCTCAGCCTTTTTCATTTCACCTTCTATTGTTAGGGCACAAATAAAAAGAAGAAAAAAAGGCTGACAGACTTTACAGAGAACCCATTGGTGTTGATGGAGATGAACCACTTAGGTGATAAAGGAACATGACTTGCCTTGGCCAGAGGATTCTCTACAGTGTCACCTGTAAGACAGCAAGTAACAGTATCTTTTGGTACTTACTGCATCCTTTAAGAGTAAAGCCCAAGCAACCTAGCTTTATGCAATTGTGTTACAAGATACTGAGGAGAAAAACTTCAGTCCTCTGCATCCAGGCATATCCTAGTATCTTCTACTCCACAAGCTAGACTGAGCTATTAATCATAGTAATCATCAGCATTTAACGTTGGGAAAACTGTAGTACTTAAGCCCAGGTATCCATGAAGTCCACGTGCTGTAACGTCTTCCCGTCTTCAGCCCTTTGCAAGAGCCCCCTTGCATGGCTTCTTGAACAGCATCTATTCCGGCAGAAGAGCATGTTTCTGGCTGTAATATTCCACTCAAATCCCCCTACTTGCATTTGAGTGATTATTCTGTGTCATATCTAACATCCACCTGTCTGTATGGTCCTTCCTATCTTATATATTGTACTTTCGCCACCATGGCTATTATGGTGAAGAGCAGGCTAAAAGCTCCCAGTTACCTTGATGCTGGCCTGACGGTACCCGAAAGCCCCTCAAGAAGGACACTGCTCCCTCCCTGCTGATGTGGAAGCGAAGAGAAAAATCATGACACTGAACACTTCTCACCCCCGAACTGAAAAGGGTCAAAGAAGCCTCACACTTCCATCCAGTGGTATCGCACTTGTTTATCTTGCATTAAACACTTCGCATTTAGAATAAACTAAGTTAGAAGAAGAACAGTTCAGCTGTATGTGCAGGAGATGGCTATTAAAAGTCTGTGTTTATGCAAGCCACCAGCACCCCTTGCCGGCGTGTGTGCCTGGGCATCACTGCCCTCTCCCGGGCAGACCTGCCCCTGCACAAGCACGGAGCCCCGGCTGCCAAAACTCAGCAGAGCACTGAAGTTTGCTTTGCCTCAGGCATTGAAGGAACACGATTGTTGCCCTGACACTTTCAGCAACCTCACTGAGCATCACAGTGACAGCCGAGATACTTCTAAAGGAATAGGGATTTGTTGAAATATAATTAAACAGGATACAGGTAGTGCTCACTAGGATTAAAAGTCCCGTGTCAAGAACTCGGAGTGGTTAAATGGCTGTAATGTAAATTAAATTTGCTCTGATTATGCAAAGTTATCTTAACGAAGATATTTAAGCTAGTCCATTTCAAGTGTGGCTGCGTTTCAGCCTCCAAAGACCCCGGCTTCTGGTGGCTAATCTGTTCTCAGCTGCCCTGTTACAGCGACAGATCCCTAGTGCAGAAAAACAGGGAGGTGGCAAAAGAGTCAGCCAACATGTTTCAGGATGTCTCCTCCTGAGTGCTTTGGAAAATTCCCCTTGGAATACTTCTTTGTGCATATATATATATATACACAGTCTGTTTGTTCGCACGTGCATGCACTCTCTTCTCTGGTCCTCCAAGCCCTGCACACAGCAATACTGTCATGCTGCTTACGCTCTTTCTACACTTCCTTCCCATAGTAGGGCTCTTCCAGGGCACAAATCCTGCCAGCTTCCTTCCCCAATCTTCTGTTCTGGCTAATGCTTTCTGTGGACACCTGGTGAGCTGTTCTTCACCTCTGGTCAGTCAGAAACAGCCTTCTTTACAGCCTGCTGCCGGCTGTTCATCTTGTTGAGGTGCTTCTGAGATGCCTTAGGTCCGCCAGGCTGGCACAGCCTTCATTGTCTAAGGGAAGACCTTAACAAGTCCAAGATGTATTTGCCTTTTACTGCCTCAAACCCACTGAACAGTTGTTTGCTGAATGGTATCTCATGGGAATGCGCAGGAGATGCCTGCTCTCAGCTCCTCCCTACGCTGAGACAGTGGGCACTCACGGCTCAGCCCCGTGGCCTCTCTCCAGCTCCATGACTGCTGCTGGCTGAGCCAGCGCTGGGGAGAGGGCACAACAAGAGAGGCCGAAGCAGCATGTCTCTTAGCTTTGTCCACCCAGTAGCCTCTTCCAACTGAAGTCTTGTTAGGGTGGGCGAGAAGGTATTGTGAGAAGTCTGCATCTGTGCCTCAAGGAACTGGCTAAGCCCAGAAGTGCAGCACGTCAGGACCTCTCAAGAACACTTACGTGGTGTTTTCCTGCCTATGTACAAGACTGATGCCTCACTGAAGTTGCTGTGGCAGGTATAGTCTGAAAGCTGCGCTACCACGAGTGCTCCCTGTGTTACAGTCCCCCATGTATTAACAGGGATACGAGAGGGCTTATTTCCTCAGAGGAAGCTGTGAAGATAAATCCAGCCATGACAGAGAGGTGCTCAGATAGAAAAGAAAATGCAGCTACAGCATTTCATTATCTGAGTGTCTCTGAAAGCCATGTGTAATTTCCTAAGCAGATAAATTCAGCCCTTCTAGTTTTGCCAGTGATGGAAAAAGGTGCATTATAGTCATCAGTGCCACTTTACTCCCCATCTGTGTTTCCTCAAGAATTGCCCAAGATACCACGTTTCACTCTGACTGCTCAAGCCATGAGCTCCCCCTAGTATCAAAAAGGATTAATGCAGTTAGTACCTTTGCCATCCTAAAGGAACATCTTTTTTGGTGGCATTTAGGAGTGGTTTTAGAGGTGGGAGGTGACAAGCACAAACATGTGCTGAAGCCCGTATGTCTCTGCGGTACTGACTACGGTATTTGTACTGTGCCAGGGGCCCAGGCAGCCTCTCTCAGTGGCAGAGCAATTCTCTCAAAACACAGAGGGAACAAAGAGTGTCAAACAGAATGAGGCAAAACTCCTGACAAAAGAGAGGCAAGTTCAAATGGATCTGCAGCTACACATAATTGCTGGCCGAAATTGCAAGCCAAAATAATATGTAGAAGCAACACCAACCTTTACGGTAGTGCTCACTAGTTAAGAGACAGAGTTCCTTCTCCCCTGTTCAGGAGAAAGCCGTAACTCTCTAGTCCAGGCAGGCATTGCAGATGTTTGTGACACTTCCCAATGACTCCTCTGCACTAGGGTCTGCTGTCCTGTCTTTGATATCAAAGCCTTGTCCTTGACATACATCACATGTCCATCAGCGAAAGAGGATTCCTTCATGCTACCGATACTCCAGAAAGATCAAGCACCTATTAAACACACGACAAAGTTTCAGTTTTGAAGAGGCTGTTAGGGCAAGAGTCTGTCTCTACTAAACCCAAACTGGTCCAATCTTGCTGGGAGTGCCACAGGCTTCATTCCATGTTGCAAGTTGCAGAATAAGTAGCACCGAAAGTACTGGAACCTCTGCTTCTCCCTTCATATCGTCTGAGAAGCTTTACCTTCATGCACTCGTGTTGTGGTCAGAGGGTCCCAATGACCCACATACAGGGCAAATTTGTTGTGCATGTTCTTAGAAAAAGAACAGAATGGTGCCGAGCAGGGAGAGTGGAAGAGGAGCAAGTCCCCTCCTGCCTCCCCTCCCTACTGCCAGGGCAGGGGGAAAAAAACACAAAGGGTGAAGTGCAGGAAAGGCAGCTGACGTGGAGAACCAGGTCAGGCCAGGCCGAGATAAGGACGGGTCTAGCAGTCCAGATGCTCCATAAGAAGTGGTGTCTAATAATGTTGGCATTGCTTAGTGCTCATCTACATTTGGAACCTCAGCACTGCCTCTCCTTCATTCATTGCTACTTTTTCTGATGTCTTACAGGTACCACCTCATCTCTTGTCTATGACTGCATGGGCCACCCCATTGCGATCCCTCTCTCTCTCCGTTTGCAGAACAAAGCAATGCCTGGATACCAGCTGGTACAAGCTGAAAATGTCTTTTTGATGTGGCTGGAGAAAGCAGCAGAGTCACTAATGATTCACAAACCATTCAGACCCTTTCCTAGGGTCTGACTTTACATTCACTGAAGTAAAAGTAAGACTCTCATTGACCACAGCCATTACTGGTTTTATTAACATTTCTTAAATTTAAACATTTAATTAGAACAAAACCTCTAGTTCTTCTATAATGCATGTCAGATTGAAAATAGCCTGGATTCTTTACTCAAAGGTAAAAAAAAAATTAAATTGCTGAGTACATGACTAATTTATAATGTAGATTTCAGTGACTGACTGCTCGGCACAGAAGCAGCAATACAAGGTAACAGCCCTGCTAAACATTTAAAGTTCTTTCAACATGCAAGCAAATTAGCTAACCCTTCAGGAAATATGTATTTTTAAGTTACTGTCTTTGTAAAACAGCTGTACATACTATAAACAGTTTCTAAGGTTCTTGTCTCATCAAGCTGTCACATGAAAACAAGCTATTTGCTTTTTATAGGATGACTGAAAATGGCTTCGTGCCAACAGTTGTTTATAGCAAGTTATTATCAACAAAAGACTGAGTCTGATAAAAAGATTATATACACAATGACATGTGTGTGTGTGTGTTGTGTGAGGCTATACATACACACACAAATTTCAGGTTTTTTGCAGCCTCCAGAAGTACAACTACTTCCTAAATTTGCTGTCTCTTGATGCGTACAGAGCAACCTGCTGCACAAAGAACTGGCAACATTTAGAAGAACTACTACTAATATTGTCTGAGCAGAGAGTGCTTGTCCAACACCCACCTCTTGGCCTAAGTGGCCATCACCCCCACCAAAGCCAAGAACTAGAGAATGGACAGTCTAGGGTAAAACACATTTGTTCCAAACAGCCTGAAGGAGGACTATGAAAGTACCTTCTCACTCCAAATGCTACGGAAATAGCTGGATGACTTAGAGGAGTTCAACCAGCTGCCATTACCGAGCTCCCACCTCTGCTTTCTCTTGCAGTGCTGCTCACTAATTCTCCTGGAAGTCTTTTCATCTAATACGGGGACAACCAGAAGAAAAACAAGGCTCACGTCCGTCTTCTATTTCCTTCCTTGTTCTCTCCTCCGCTGGATATAGGGATGATGGTTGCGTTCCCTGCCAACACTCAATAGCTCTGTAGCTATTGTTTTGCAAACAGCAGCACCTTCAGCCTGTCTCTTTTGCTTGACCCTGTAGACGACAAAAAATTTTCTGCAGGGCATAGACCTTCCAAGGAAAAAGAGGGGTCTTAAATACCCTATAATTATTACTAAGTCAGTTATCTACTGCCACTCAAACCAAACAAAAATCTAGTAAAAGCCAGCAGATATGGTTTTGGATGCCTCACTCTGTGCTAATTCTCTAATCCTGTCTGACACTGCTTGTCCCTGTATAAGCGATAATGTAATAAATGCGGATTAGAACTTCAAGATGTGAATTAGCGATGAGAACCCACCATCCAAAATATCAAAAAATTGCCTGCTTTCCTCATACAATATATTAAAACACCAAGTCAAGTAAATATAGATAAAGACAGAAAATAAAAAGTAAAAAAAAAAAAATTAAAAAAGCAAAAAGAATGGTACTTTTCATCCTAGAAGTTTAAGTCAACGTTAACAATCCTTTCTGGCACAAATGAATTGGAATGCTGGCCCATTTAGGCAAATAAACTGTCACTGAAAGTTGCCAGTACCAGATTATTTCAGGGTGAAGTGCGAGGGATGTTACCCTCCCCAGATCTCCAAAGAATATCCTGCTATTCTTTATCCTCATCAGTTCATGGTTAGCTTGTACTCTCTACGCTAAAGGTTTAGACTGCTTCAACATAAAAACAGTAACATAACTATGGTTGTTCTAAATTATCATTCTAAATAATGTTTGACCTCAATACTACTTTGTGGACACGTCCTTTGCAGATTAACAATGTATTTGGAAAGAATGACTTATTTTTCTCCACTTCAAATCGTTGCTTTATTTTTTTTATTAGAAGTCCCTTTTCAAAAGGAAGAGAGGAACTGTCAATTTATCTTCTTTGTAGTACACACACTGTTGTGTGTATCTTTATCATCCTGAGAATGAATGCAGCAAGAAAAACTTCCTCACATTTCCTATTAGCATGCTTTAAAGCAATTCAGCAAGTTGTCTTTAGAAGTGAAACTTTCAAGAAGGATTATCAGTTAATGCTAGTTTTTGTTCTCAGGCATTATTACTTCTGGGCACAACCTAAAACTAGATTCTGTCATCACAGGGGTAAACAAATCGCTAGATCATTACCAGTTTGGCTTAGATTTGAAGCAATAACCTGGCCTATATCTAGACATGCTAAGCATCTATTGAGAACTTAATAAATAGACTATTTTTTTGTTAAGGGACAAGCATTGTAGAATGAAAAGGATCAGATTTACCTATTACAGCAGAAGCTAAATTCACAACAGATGAAAACAGGTCAGATCAGTTCGGTGCTATTGCTGCTTTAAGCACCTACATTACAAATGCCTCGCATTTGTGAATAATTAGGTCCCCGATTTCTTGCAGAATCTCATGTCAATTTATACATTCCAGACACCTAAAGTTCATCACCTCATTTTTCTTTCAAGATACTAGGTAAGAGACTTCAGCATCTCTCTGGGTACCTTTAAATAGACATCTCTCAGGATAAGTTTTTTCTCCTTAGACAGCAGCCTGTTAGAAGTGTGTTAATTGCTCAAGCACAAAATTGGGTCAAATAAAATGGAAGACCCTAAAGCCTAGATCAAGATATCCTGCACAATACAGCACACTCCTTGCAATTTATATTCTGCAATAAATAACTTTTGCATTAACGGGAGGATAAAGATGTGGAATAATCATAAGCTACAGCTACTCTGTCCATCTTGCTAGTGCACTCTATACACATACAGATTATTTTCTATAACCTCTTGACAACACAGATTGACTGAACAGAGTAATTCACACTGGAGAGGACCTCCACAGGTCAAGTGGCCCAATCTCAGCTAAGGTCATGGACAGATTTCCATGTAAGCACGGGAAAATTCCAGCCCTGTATTCCTCATGCATAAGACTTCTCCACAAGTAGCTTACACATACGCATAGTCCAGGAAAAACTCCACCAACCATCTCTTTCAAGCTACATTCCTTTTCATAGGATCACTTTTTACAGGATCATTATGCTTCTGGAATATCACTAAGGTACTAGACAGACATTTCTCTAGCATAAACCAGTAGCAAGTGTAAGTAGGCCTCAAAATATCTCAAGAGATTTAATGTAATGGAAGTGCGTATCTTTATGGTTTGATTACTTACCTTTAAGTTCAATGCTACAAAAATAACTCTTAAGACTAATCAAGACCTTGCCAGAAATGTCTACTCCCTATTTCATGCATCACTGAAAACTTTAATCAGCTTACCCTGGCAATGTTCAGAACACAGTGCTATGCTTCTGATTACCACGTTTCAATAATATCAACCTCCCAAATACCCGGAAGCATAAATTTTACAAAGATTACAGCATTTATTAGAGCTGTAATCAATCAACATATTTAGACATCATAGCAATTACATCACACAACTTATCACCTGAACTGAAAGAGGGACAAGAGTTTTATTCAGTTTTACTCCTAGTTGTATTCGATGGATATACAAACATGAAAGTATCTCAGAATCTTAAAAAGACCCTCAATATTTCATCTGAAAGGTGTATTCCACGGAAGAAAACACATGTGAAAATGGTTGAGGACATAGACACATTTCCTTATCATAATGCAAAGTAAATTACCACCGGAAAAAAACAATATGTATGCCCAAGTTCACAGCAGCAGTCCTGGAGGGATGACAGGCATAAGAAAGTAGCAATAGTCAAGCAAATATTATTTCCCCTTCTAATGCAAAACAAGGGGTACTACAAATTTGAACACAGATTTATTTTTCCAACTTCTACTTTCAAAAATGGAGTTTCAATTTTTTACTGCATCAATGCTTTTAAACTGCTTTCTCAAGCAGTTTAAACTGCGATGTGGTAAAATGACGCTATAAATTAACTTTAACTCAGTATGTGGCTTAACTAGAGACTCCTTTCCTTGCTCGGGGTGAACAGGAACAAACTTGTGTGGGTGCTGCTGAGAGGGTTTTGGCGATTTGTGATAGAGTATGCTCAGGTCCACAATGCCAGCTTGGTTCATGCTCCAGGATTTAAGAACATGTTCTACGGGCTTTTCAAAAGCAGGAGTTACTTTTCGTGCACATTTTCTTTGTGATACAGACTTTGTTAGGTCTTTCTTCAATGTTTTGCACTGCTTCTCTTCTAGAAATTTCTGACACAGCTCGTTATCACCAAGAAGACAGCCAAAATACTTGGTTGGGAAATTTCACTTCTTGTAGTAAAAGGTTAATCATTCATTCTAAAACAGCAAGAAGGAATCCGAGTAAGTGGTGGTCAAGTAGCAAATAACGCCAGTTCACTTCTTAGTCAGTGGGCAAAGATGATAAATGCTTGCTGACCTGTGCAAAAGAAGTTCTGCTTCAGGTATCAGCCCTTGGTGAGTGCTACTATTCAACAATGACAGCATCAAAAAATTGTTCCCCTCCAATTCCTCAAAATGTCAGTACTCACTCACCACCTTAAGCCAGTGTTGCCTTCTCCGCAGCCTTAAATAATTCCATCTCTGGAAAACTAGTTTTTATCTAGACAGCCAACTGTACTAACCTTTCTGTAAATAATCTAAATAATGGCAAAAAAATCTTTTCTGACTAAATTAATAAACAAGGCTACAATATTTCACATCCCAGAGGCGGCATGACCACTGGAATGTATGGACAAAAATCCCCTGAAGAAATTAAGTTATGGCAACTGGAAATCTGAAAAAAAAAAGCCCAAATCACAGTATTAACAACCTGTAATATTATTAGCTATACCTGATCCTGGAACCTAGAAAACCTTCCAAATAAACTTAACATATTATCTTTTGTCACCAGACAATGCTATAAAGAAAAAAACCCCACAGTTTTTTACTCCTCAAATATCTCAAGATAGTTACCCATGGAAAAAATTGAAATATGCCAGCTGTTCCCTCTGTTTCTGCGTTTAAACAAAACATCTGTTGTGGACTTTCTTCTTTATATCATCCTGCTGGTACGTCAGCTGCAAGACACTAAATAATGAACACAAAGTATTTTAGGCATCTCATAATAAAGCAGGAAGCATCGCTGCCTCACAGCATTACTGTGTTTGTGTATAATGCCAGTCAAACCTGTCTGGAAACCCTGTTGATCTTTAAAACGTTTTGCCCAAAAGGTAATGTTTTTGTGAGTGCAGAGGTGGCTCCAGTGCCTCTTCTCTTCAGAAATTCTGGCCATTCAAAATCAAAAACTCATAATCACTATTTTTGTTTGCAAGATCAGAATAAATGTCAGCATACCATACAAAAGTATTAGCCTGTGGTTAGTGTCTGAAAGATCTTACCCTACTACTGATAATTATGCTGGCTGACTTCATGGTATCTTTTGTTACCACCTGTCCACAGTGAAACTTTTCCATTTTGCAGTTATTAGCTAATCTCACTAGTGATCTCTCAGATCATTTTGCAAAGAAGTCCACAAGTCTGAAATAAAAGGAATGGACATGCTTTTTTTCATAGATTGAACTAACTGAATAAAAACATGTTTCACTATGAAAACATTGATCTTCTTACAATCGCAACTGATAAACCCTAGGCCACAGCTCCTGAAGATGCTAAATTTGGTTCTAGGGTAGTTTGCCTGCCTTTTTTTTCTTTTTTTTTTTTTTTTTTTTAAGGATGCCAAATTCACTTTGCCTGATCCAAGTTCACGAATTTATGGAGTACTTCAGTGCAAGAGATTTTTTGGTAGCTAGGGAACATGGATAATCATGTATTCTTCCAGAGCAGGTGGTGGTTAAGCAAGTATGGGTGTCCCCAAGAGCTGCAAAATAGGGAATTCTGTTCCCTTCCATAGAACTTCAAGAGAAAAGAGAATTGTTACATGCATTTCTTCTATGGTCTTGACATAGCCAGAAAAGCTTATGGAATAGACTGTACAATAAGTAAACAGTAAGACAATAATCAAAAGTGTGTGAAGAAATTGGAAGAAATTACTTGATGAAGTTATAATGACGGTGCAATCCTTTCTGAAGCTCATCTAATTTATTATCAGAGAAGTTTTCTTTATCCACCACAAATAGCTTCATGTCCTCCATACAGACAACTAACAATTGACCATGTTCCTTTTAACAGAGAATCTTCCTTTCATAGCGAGATGTCGAGAGGAGAAGAAATTAAAGATTAATTTAGCTAACGCTAGGAAGCTATCCATCAATTTTGTATTCCAAACAGTGCCCCTATTAGAAACCATTAAGCGCGCCATGTCATCTAGTACCCTGTCTAGATACCCTTGGCAGCCAGTGCCAGATATTTTTGGTAGGTGGTATAAGAACCCACATACAAAACTTACCTTCTAAGGAAGTTCCCTTCTCATTCAGGAAAATAATCTCTGAAAAGCACAGGAATATGAATCTCATTCCCAAACTCTGCTTATTTCTTTTCCCAAGATTAACAGTACTTTCATCAAAGATGCCACTCACCCCAAACTTTGCCCCCTTCTGAAGCACAGCTAGATACAATGCCGTAAAAATGCTGCATCCGTAACATCTGTAAGAACAACACTACCAAAGTAGATGAAGTAGAATCTACTGCTGCAGCATCCTTTCCTCAGAATGATTCTCCCATGCCCAAACCTGTAAAAATATGGCTGGCATTCTTCTCCAGCAGAAATGTAATGGATTAGATTTGTTTCTGAGTTGACGCTGCAGCTGAGATTTACTCTAGTGAAAAGGTGAATAAGCAGAACTTGAAAGGCCTAACCAGAATACATCCAAAAATGCAACTTCTGATTCAAACAAGGTAAACTTCTTTCTACATAATGAGTTCTTAAAAATTAAAATTTGATCCATTTTGTGTCCTACTTAAAAAATTAAAGGCAATAATAGCTTGCAGTGACCGAAGAGAAATCAGTAAGTATTTTCCACTGTGACTTGAGTCCAGATATAAATTCCAAGTACTTGATTCGATGTGAGGAAAATTAATTTAATTTATTAAATTAAATCTATTTATTAAAATAGATTAAAACAGTGAGAAACAAATACAAATTAAAACAGCACCTTCCCTTCATGCTCCCCTCTTTCCCCAGGCTCAACTTCACACCTTCACCCCCAACTCCTCTACCTCTCCCCCACCCGAAGCAGTGCAGGGCAAAGGGGAATGAGGGGTTGCAGTCAGTCTGTAACAGCTCCCTTCTATCGCTCCATCCTCCTCACTCTTTTTCCCCTGCTCCACCATGGGTCCTCTCCACAGTCTGCAGTCCTTCAGCATAAGCCTGCTCCTGCGTGGGCTCTCCACAGTCTGCAGTCCTTCAGCATAAGCCTGCTCCTGCGTGGCCCCTCTCCGTGGACTGTAGTTCCTTCAGGAAATCTCCACCTGCTCCAGCATGGGGTCCTCTGTGGGCTGCAGGAAAATACCTGCTCCAGCACCTGAAGCTCCCTCTCCTTCTTCTCTGACCTTGGTGTTCAGAGGACTGTTTCTCTCACTTTCTTCCTCACTCCTCTCTGCCATATAGCATTTTGCCCTTTCTTAAGTACGCTTTCACAGAGGTGCCACCAGCTTCACTGATGAGCTCAGCTGTGTCCTGCAGCAGGTCCACTGCAGAGCTGGCTGGAACCAGCTGTCCCCTGCGCAGGGCCACCTGTGCCTGGGCACCTGCACCCAATACAGAAGTATAACCTAAAAGCTGGAGAATAAGAACTTCCTGACCCTCTCCTGTGCTTCCCTCCAAGTTGTGCCCAAAGAGTCCTTTGTGAGGTGCACAATGGGCCAGACCCACAGACTGATCTGGATTCAAAACAATGTAAGGGGGAGAAGGACGGTTGGTTGTACTGATAATTTGCTGGTACACATAGTGCAAAACGCTGCTCTCATCAGCATGGCTCTGCAGTTGTGCCTCTGGCACTTGTGGAGACGCAAGTGCAGGAGCAGAACCTATGGCAGGTGCTTCCTGCAAGAACTTCTGGAGTGAAGGGGGCAGTGGAGCTCACCCCAGTATCTCCCCCTCCTCAAGCAAAACATAACGGTATCTTATATTTCAGTCATGCAAAGAATCAACCTCCAGCACAGTAAAGCAGAGAGGAAATTCATCCCCAAACATGGGAAACTGAGGATGACAGAGCATTTTTTTAAAAAGCGAAATTTTTGTTTCTGTGCTGCTCTGGATGGGAGAAAAAGGCAATGGGAGAAAGGCAGAAAAGGGGTAGATTAGAATGTGTTAAAACAATTCCCCCACTCCCCAAAAGTGCCAAGTATGAGTACAGTGGTAGGAATCAAAAAAAAAAAAAAGGGGATGCCAGGGAGAGCTAATTTTATGGCTTGTATTATGTTCAAAGTTAGATATGCACTAGAACCTGACATGAAAAATCTGTGCACCCACCACATTATTCTGAAGATACTGATTTAAAACTGATAAAGCCCTCTTTCCACAGATCATCTGTTCTCAGCAGAAGTAAGAAGGTCAAGAAGGTTCCCACTTTCTCCATCTCCTTCCATGTACAAAACACCTCAGATGTGATAACAGCTTTGTCAACAGCCAAGAACATGGAGTTGTTACACCAGTTTGCATTCAGAAGATAACTAGCGCACTGAAGATAAAAGCAAATATACACGATTACCATTCTAGCTTTTATTAGATGTGAGCTCAGAGCATAAATAGCACCAAAATCAACAATAAAAAAGTTGTACATTAAAAAAAAAAATTACCCTTTAAAGTGAACCATTTCAGCCAGAAGAAACTGCAATCTTGAGCTGTAACTTTGAGAGCTTTCTATCTCCTGCAAGCAGCTTTTTACAAACTTCACTTCCTCTTCTGTTCTCCGTTCTGGCCTCTTGCCAGTTATCTGGAGTACTCTCAGAGGTAAGTGATCCTGAGAAAACATCCAACACATAGTGAACTAAGAGCTAAAAGTAGAAGCCATGGACAAAACACCTGCACATGCACATTTCAGAAAACTGAAGAGTGTCATCTGTAAGAAACATAAATAATGAATTTCCAATTATCTCTCCCATTTAATTTAACTTTAAGAGAAACATCTGTGAGAAAAAGTTAAACTTATGTCTAAAAGAACAGTGACCTGACAAAGCAAAACTGAATTTTTAGCACGGTCCTTTAGGAATTAAACACTGTACACTTAGATCTAGGATAGAAGATATTTTTTAGGCCACATTTGTGGCTAATTAGCGAAACCACCGTTAAACTGTAACTTGCGGGAGAGGGGGGAGGAAATTGAGATTTGTTTTCCTCCCACTGCTGATCAGTGTTTCCCTAAAGATGTTTAAGAAAAGGTACTGTGTGAGGAGGGTACTACCTGAAGAGCAAGAATGCCTACTTTTACCATTATATTCTTCAGTTGCTTATTCCTTCTACCAGCTCCCATTCCTAACACAGCTTAAATTACAGCATGCTGGAGGGTGACTGTTCTAGGTGCTCCCAACTCACTCGGACTATGTACACTGACCATCAAGTTTTCATACAGGGAGACCTCTATCTTCCCTCAGGCTGGAAAGCAGAATTCCATGAGCCATCCTTGAGGAGATAAATACGAGCATCTCTGCATCAGGTAGAAACACAAATGCAGCTCTTCTTGGGAGCTGGAAGAAACTGAAGGGTTTTCTTCTGCTCAACAAGTACTGCAGAACACGGGCACAGCCTCAGAATTTCTTCCTAGCTCAGTTAGAGCTCAGGTTAAGACCAAATTCACAGCTGAAGGCTCTGTCAGTTCTTGAGACTTGACCATTTATGACACTATTGGTTTCACTAAACCAATGCAAATTCCAAGCACAAAGAAAATTTGTCACATCCAGACTTAATGTGACAGAGATATTTATAAACAAACTATGGTTAGCAGCTATTGTTATTGACATGCTGTCAAGTGACCAGGTCAGAGTATGCAAATGAAAAGGGAGTGCCCTCATGTGATGGGAGAGGTGGTAAGGATTCTGGCATCATCCCTATTTCCCACCCCACCCCTTCCCCTGCATGAGTTTGGCTCTATAATTACTGTTCTTTTTTTGTGGAAGACCCTGAACACAGTGATTTGCAGCACAGATGGAAGGTCATGTACAGAGGAACAAAAGTGTCATACCTTTGAGGCTTTGAACATGGTGGTTTTGAAGGACAGTTTGGAATGCTTCCTGTTCTGGATAAAAAGAAAAAAAGAAATTGGAAAAGGCTTTGGTTGTTTTAGGTTATCACAGGGTTAGAAGTATTTCCTCATAAGAAATTTCTGCAGAAATACAACATTACCCACTTTAAGTTAAAGCTTACTCTGTAAAAAGCATATATCTGAAAGGACTTCAGACAAAAGCTCTCCACTGTTTCTTTATAAAACAAGTTTTCATTTACTTTAAGAAAATGTACACAGACAATACAAAGATCAGGAGGCACCACTGGCCTACAGTTTCACTATGATATGCAAAGATGGTAATGCATGGATAAGTAATCATTAGCATTTTGATACATCCTCTTAAAAACACTGAGATCTGTCCAAACACTAGGCATCTTGTCAAGCAGATCAGAGAGACACAGTAATTCTAATATTTCGGAAAAGGAAGATTTACTTTTATTCTTTATTGAAAAATCCTCTTCCTCTGACCAAAGAATGTGGGCTTTATAGAAGTCATGTCATCGATCTTTAATCTCCTCTGTTCCTGCCCTGGTTTCAGCTGGGATAGAGTTAATTTTCTTCCTAGTAGCTGGTACAGTGCTGTGTTTTGGATTTAGAAATTTAAGAAAATTAACTCTATCCCAACCGAAACCAGGACAGTTCTGTTCCTGCAGCTGCTCCTATGAGATCTTACACACTTTCTTCCATGATCTCCATGTCCTTTGCAGGCTTGTACAACTTCTTGAGTGGGCAAGCAGAAAGAACAGCTATGTCAGAACACAAAGACAAATCACCACTGTTTCTCAAGGGGTGCACTCAGGGCTAGCACAGAGAACATTAGTCTGGAATGAGGACACTGGGACTGAACTCCTCCCTCTCCCACTGACCTGCCACACACACATCTCTCCTTCTGGCTCTCCTGCTGCCATTTGATTGCCATACCTAATTACATTTTAAATAGTATCAAGAGACAAAGACTATTCTACAAAGAGTAGAAGCACGTCTCTGATCTTTCCTGGAGCCACTGAACTATCAACATATCCTTTAACCAAAGGATAGAGCTAACATTTTAACAGTATTTTAGTGGTAGCTTATGCTGTATTGACACTGTCCTGCTGTAGAAATCCAAGTACATTAGAAAAGTGAACGAATGGCAGATCCAATAGTATGTATGTAAGTTTTTGCTCTCTAGTTCCTTCATACTGAGGACCCAGAAATTAACTCTTATGAAATCACTATACTACAAACAGATTGTCATCCTCCTATGAGCCTTATCAATTTCTATTAGAAAAAAGATCAGGAAGAGCGAGAAATTTAATTTGCTTAGAACAGCATGCTCTTGTTTAAACAGGCAGACTGTCATTAGCAGAAGCCCAGTACATGCCAAATGACGGACTGAGCTGCACTGCAGAAAGCTAAGGATGGTAGTAAAACATGAATTCTAATTATCCACATTAAAAGATCTGATTATATGTGCCCTAAAATATTTGCATTGTTTAACCATAGTTAAGAGTAATTAAAACTGTATTAAAGAACTACATGCAAACAACTATTTTCATGTCTCCATTTCCTTTTTTTTTTTCAAGATACATACAATCCTTTATGCATATATCACTTAAAACTATTAAGCATCCAAAGGTAACTTTTTCCATAAAGAGGTTATCATATATATGCCTTTCGCAAGTTTTCTTCTATCTAGCACAGGCTAACAGATTACTGATGAGAATTATTCTCACAGCATCCAATAATCCTCATTTTCTATTCAGGGAAGACTCCTTAGCACAAGGACACTCAGTATTTGTCCTCAGAAAGCATTCCATGCTTTTTAAATCCCTCCTGTACTAGAACAGGATGGGGCCCTAGATGACAAACACCCACTAATACTTTCTGTGATACAGCAGTACTTTTTATGATCACTCCTTTGAAGACTCTCTAGAAAACATCAAATCACTTCAGAAAATAAACATGTAATTTGTCACGTGCATTAGAAATGGAATGAAATTGTAAGGTGTAACAGCTTACATTGGAAAAAAAACCCAAAACAAACGCACATACGCTCCTGTCATGCGATGAGATTTTTGCCTTCCCCTCCTTCTGCCCCCAAATCATACCTTAGTTGACGTTTGTTGGATAGACCTGCTGGATAGCTTCTGACCTATAAAAATCAACACAGCCTGTTTTACACAAATGCTTTTTTCATTCATTAATGAGGTGCACTGTTGCTGGGAGAAGATAATCATTACTGATGGGATAGGCTCTGAAGTTTATTCCTACAAAAGCTTTGTTCAGAAGGGAAGGGCAGATCAAGGAGAATTTTCTCAACAGAGATCCACAAAGAGCAGTGGATCTTTTCACAGCACCATCCCCAGCTATATCACACTTTCTATCCCCAATGGAACAGATTCTTCCTGCCTAACCTTCTGAGAACGTACCTGTTTGAATAGGCTTAAGGGAGCAAATTGTAAGTTTGCTAACAGACAGACAAGTCAACAGCCAGCTACTATCCTCAGCCAGAATCAGGAACTCGAGTGGTATGAAAGCAAAGAGGCCAGCCTAACAGCTGGCAGAAATTATTCTTTTCTCCTTGTTTTCTCAAATCTTTTTAATTCCCATGAATGTAACAAATGTCCTGTGAAATGTGGCTGCCTGATATTCATCCAGGTAAGGATGATAAGCCCCAAAGCAAGCAAGTAAAAAACTTAACGAAATTAAAAGGAATATAGGACTTAGGATCCTGGGGAGAAGGAAGAAAAACCGATAGGAGCAAATCGCACCAGTGTTCACTTGCGCAGTGAACTCACCAGCCCAACAGTATAACAGTGAAACATTGAGAACTGGACGGCCTGAGGGCATGGGACTTGGGTGGAAGCCCTAATAAGTGTGAAGGAAGAGAGACTTGGGTGGATACTGAGCATGCTTGAGTAGAGAGAGCTGCAGTCACAGGGATGAGGAGAGCAGCAAGTTAATTCAGTTGGGAAGAAAAGGTATATTTTCCTTGGTAACATGTAAAGGAAAAGAGTCTATGCTCCTGGGTTGAAGGTCCAAGAGGAATTTCTTCTTATTATTGGAAGACAGGAATGGGTGTCTCCGACTACGGGAAGTCATTTAGCCGCCGCTGGTATCACCAAAACTCAAGCAGCTCTGTTGGTTTTGAGGGCAGGACAGGCTTCCCTTTTCTTCCATACCTTTAAATTCCTACCATGAACTCACCCTATCCGCTACTGGCATAGATTCAGGAGCTGCACTGAGCCTTTGTAATAGGCTCGCAATCCCTTTCCAGGGCCCCGGAGCCCCCCCAGCGCACCCCCTTCCAGCCCTCCCTGCAAGACCCTTGCTTTTCACACACCTTCAGGACCTTCTTCCACCTGGTCTCCCTGGAGCTGTCCTACTTGTTCTTCTTCATCCCCAGAAACCACTGCCCTCAAGCAGCTCTTGTATTTCTCCCCATAAGCCCCCACAACCACAACATAGACCATTACTTTAAAAGTGGTTTACATTTGAATAGGAATATTATACATTAAGTTACTATATAAATATATATATATACACATACATATACAGACATTTATCTCTAGATTTTGTACAAACTGCAACAATCTCCATACCACATGACCAAGTCTGGATTTTTGAGCGCGAAAAGGACTCATTAACATTACTCATTTCCATCCAAGAGGCTGCCAGCCTTGAATGAGAGCTATGGATGTGTGCCCTTTTATGACTTCTCTACATTTTAGCAAAAAATTATTTTTGCATGCACATACATAAGCACAGCCCTTCTTGTTACGCCAACCAATCACTGTTACGCGTAACCAACAATGAGGATAAATTGGAGAATAATTTTTTCATTTACAGTACTGTGGAAGCTCAGGATTTCTAGGTTTGCAAAATAAATGCTTGAACATAACATCCACGAGAAAACAAAGTAAACATCAGAAGAACATCTACGATTCCAACACAAAGTAATAATGAACTACTTTGCACCAAGCTACATAGCTTTCTCTGAAAAATCAGCCTCGAGTATTCTGTGCAAACAAATTTAAGTGCATTGAAAGTGGTATTGTTTTCTTGTGATTTTTTTCATATACATAATATGAGTCTTTTTTGTAAAATTTAGGTGGACATTAGTGAACTAAGGTGTTAAGCTGAATATAGAGACTGGATATGGGTGATGAGTTTGTGTTCCTCCATTAGCAACACGCACAAAACCAATGTAAACATACTCTTTAAAGAGGAAAGGTTACGCTAAATTAAAAAACAACACAGTAATAAACTAGAATATGTATTTGGAAGACAAAGAACTGAAACTCTGTGAAAATGAAGGAAACTGAAAACAAAAATGTGAGTATTGGCTGAAGAAGTATTTAAAATAAAAATTTTCATGAAGAGAATTGCAACTCTCATCCCCAGCTTTTTAAACCAATTAATTCTTTACTGCTTCTTTAAATTTCTCCCAACTTTTTGTTCTATTGTTTTCAGGGTAGATTACAAAATTCATTTCACAGCCTGCAATTCAAGATGGACTAAAAAAGTATTTCCTCCAGCTGTGAGCATTAAACCAAAAATAGAAGTACCATCAGAAATATTGTTCAGCACAGGATGAGACTGTAGCTCATGGTGGGAAGAACAGTGACTGTTAAAGAACAGATCTGTTAATGACAGAACTAAGCAAGAACTGATGGAAATGCAACTTCTCTTTCCTTAAGCTTTTACTCCACCCACAAATGTATTGTCTGCTTTGAAGAGAACTAAAACTGAAATAACCTCTTACCGGTAATCTTTAGCTAGAATTTATTCTTTTGAGAATAAGCATTCTCAAAAATGAGGAACAATTCTTAAAAAATGAGTAATATTGAGAAAGGCGATATACTTTGAAATGCATTAGTTTAAACTCTAAGAAAAACGAAAGGTGATGGAATCACTGAATACAGCAGCGTGGAAGGAGGCACCCATTCTGGTATGTAGTTACTGAGTTGGAAAAGAAAAGGTGACTGCTGCCTGTGTGCTCCAGAACTATGACTGCAGCAGAGAACACCCATTTTGGACATATTTTCACAATTAACAACAACAACAAAAAAAAAACCAAAAGGGTGAACCTTGTGGGATTTTACCTACTCAGAAATGAGTAAGGCATACCACAGAACAAGTCCGTGCAGAAACTAAACACGAGAGACTCCAGACAACTGGAGATTCTCTATGCACTTGCATGATAAGTGACTCTTATTTAATAAGAGCATGATCCTGTTAGAAAATTCTAATTTAAGCTAACCCATAAACATTAGCTTTAAATGAACAGCATAAACAGTGTTAGTTAACCTCACAGAAGTTAATATATTTTAAAGTAAGACTAAGATATAGCACAGATGCTGCATATAAAGATGTTAGGAACCCAAGTTCAATGTGAGACTTTTGAAAGTTTTAGCTTTAAATACTCAAAAGAAAATTAAAAATTAAATTTACATGGCCACCATTTAGATGATGTTTGTGAATGCCTTGAATGTATGTTAACAAATTTAACAATTTTAAACTGTTAATATTCATGTGCATATAATATTCCTAACACTTTATCCTCTACATAAATGAACGAATCTTTTTCCTGGTTTTGTTTTTTGAGTTTTTTTTGTTTTGTTTCTTTTAAAGTCTGAAAAAAAAGAAAGGCCTCAGATTGCATTCTTGTACAGCATGCAGAAAAAAATATCTAATTTTATGATTAAGTTCTCAACCACTTAGTAGCAACTAATAACAGAACTGCTGATATTGCTGTATATAAAATACTCAGAATGTTGCTCTAAGAATTCAACATCTGAAGCAAACAATGTCATTGTTTAACTTGATATCTACCTTGGCATCAGTTTAATTTAATTTACTGCTTTAAATGGATTCCAAGTTATTTGTAGGCGTATTTTTTTTTCTTAAAAAAAACATGTCTGTCACAGATTACACAATTCGGTGCTTGTCAATTATTATAGCTTTCGTTTAAATATTGCTAAAAGATATTTCTTTATCACATTCATTTTTTTAAAGACTCCTGGTAATTATTTTAAGTAGTACGGACCACTTTAGTCTTAGAAGCCGCCACCGTTGAAAAAGATGAGTTTGTTTTCTGAATGTTACAGTGACAGCACACTTGCATATATTGCTTGGATTTATATTACTTGCTTTGTTTTCTTGGGCCTCTCTTCATTAGTAATATATCCATAAGCCCTACATCACGAACAGCAGCAGGTTAAATCATATTTATCTGAGCTGATAGCGTAAGTGCATAAAGCAAAAGGTAGATAAGCTGAAATGGCAGCATCAATATTTTCCATGAGACAAGACTCCTGCTTTTAGTTGTTATGACCAACTGCTAATGCAGTACCACTGCAAAGGCGGCAGGCAGCAGTGAACCTTATTATAAAGCCAGAACGTAAGTTTAAAGATGTCGAAGTTGAAACCATTCACTGTTACAATTCACATACTTTTCTTCATCATACAACCTTACGTTCACCTGGCAACCTCACCTTTCTCCTCTCTTTGATCTTCACACCATTTACATTATGCTCAGGTCAAAGTCGCATTTTCTTAAACATCCATGTCCTTCATCACTTTGAAATTTAGCATCTTGGACCTTTGCTTTGCTACAAAACCTTTGCTGTATTGATACACTTTGGTGTTGGATTCTGTGGTCTTGGAGCTGGCGGATTCTATGGTCTCTGTAGTGCCGTAACAGTCGAGGGTCTCAAGGAGAAAAGCAAACCCAGCTTTAGAACGTGGATCAGAATGCTAAGGAATTAAATTGTGGAAGACCTTCAGAAATGTTGACCAAAATGGGCCATTTGGAGAGCATCCAAATTACTCAAAACTTGAAACAGAAGAGAGAGGTGGTGTTCCACAGGGCAACTGAATGACCTGGAATTGGCAGTGAGCCACATCAGTCATAAACCAAAACAGCTGTCTGTCAGAACTAGTGTAAAATATGCCTCGTCTGAATGTCACAATACAACTTAAAAAGAATGGCATTAGTTTGAGAGCACCTGCCTTTCCTTCCAAGACATTTAGAGTTCTCCAATTCGAAAAATCCTTCCAGGCTTCACAGATTTAAATAGGTGAGGAACTATGGCAGTCTCTGATTTTATCTGGCTCCATAGGCAGTGCTTTTTCTCTTGGCTCTTGTTTAACTTGGCTCACACAGGTAACACCCTCTGTATTTTCTTCAGCTTAAAAACAAAACAAAAATCAAACATTGAAGTTCACACTCCACTGATAACGCTTCAGATCCAATAACTGTATGCATTTAAAACAAAAATATTTCAGGAACTCAAGCTAATAGGTAAGGCATTTATGAAGTTAACTGCTGTTTAGTTTGACAGCCAGTTATGTCATCTACTGTGCTATACGACATTGCAAGTTGACATGAATTTACTGCAGTAAGGGCCCCCTCAAGTAAGAATATTTAAAACATTTTATAAAAAAAATAATATGTTTGGAGATATAAAATTACTCCCCCACAAAATGTTTTTCCTCTTTCCCATGGAAAAATAAAACTACCGTCTTTCTTATTTTTTTTTCTTTTCCAGAGGAAAGGAGGAATGGAGGTGCTACTGCTGAAAAAATTAAATCTAAAGCATGTTGATTTAAAGAATGACTTACACTTCAGGCATGATTGGCCACTTCCCAATGACTGCACATACATTTTCAGCAGGAAATAATCTTATTCTTAAGTTAGCACTTGGAAAAGAGAAAATCCAGAACATACAGGATAATTTTAATCAAGTGCGCATGTGCCTAAGTGTACGCACACACACGGGAGAAAAAAAAAAATCTTGAAATACATGCTGACTGAACTGCTAAGTTCAAGTATACGGTGTTTCCTCCAAATAAGCTCTGTAACATTAGTCTCTCTTCAGTCTAGACTGTTTTTTGTCCTCCTTCTCTCCAGACAAAGAACTTGCCTCTGAAAAACAAAAAAGGATCTATGCGTTTTACAGGCAATTCCTCCACATAACTTAGGAATGGCACCAATATTCTCACAATTTCCAAATTCAGGCTGGTGATGATAGACTGAGACCTTGAGCAGGAAAAAAAAAAGGAAATCCCAAAGGAACAGTGAGTTTAGTTCTTGCAGTTATAGAATTTTATATTTGACTACATTTCTTTTTGTGTAAAATAGTGTTTCTTTAAAAATTCACTTACAACGCTCATCACTTACAAAAATTTTTGAGAGGCATCAACATCTAGATTGAACAAATGGGTTAAACAACTGCATGCAGGAGGTGCATTTGATAACCTCTCTGAAATTCTTCTACCCTGAATGAAAACAGAATTTCTCAGGAGATTAGTCAAATTCAATTATAAAAGGGAAAACAACCAGTTACACAAACATTTGAGTACAGCAGGCAGAAAACACCTTAAATTTAACTTTGACAGTACTACCACAGTAAAATAGCCCAATATTACTTTAACACATATGAATTTCAGTGTATTTCCTCATGTATGCTCTATTTTCTTTTTATTTCTTCATGTAGTCTTATATTTCCAGTTTCAGAATATTACAGAATTTAGTACAAATTACGTTTTGCTGACCTGCAAAAGTCAGCAGGACATACGGAGATAATTATTGCTACGGCATTACGAAGATGTAGGCTATGATCTAGCACATCTTTACCTAGACGTTCCTGCAAAACTACTCAAGAGTCATCTTTTTAGAAGTCATAGATGACAAGAAAAGATAATATAGAAATAATAAAGTATTGCAGAGCTAACATTTCAGACTCTCTGGAAAGTCAAAAGGATATGTTGCACTGGTCTACATATGTTCCATTTCTAACAGGTTTTCTTCACAAAGAATTAGGAATAATTCTTTGAGAATGCAAGCTTTCATTCTCAATCAGGTTCCATGGCTGAGAATTCAAAGACTGTATCTATATTTCATAACAATGCTTTTAAGGAGCCTTCTATTTTGATAGACAGAGAATTATTTATGGTGTTTATTGTCTTTTTTAAAAAAAATATTTTCAAACAGAAGTTTGAAATTCCAATCAATTACATACAACTTGAACTGATCACTGCTAAAGCATATTGATGACTACAGGATCCTAGGAAAAGTTTATTAAAAAATTCAGAAATCTGCTAGGATGGTGCAAAGAAAGAAGTCATCAAAAACCCAGAGTTCTAACTAGATAGAATATTAGTTATTTTCTATTCTTATTTTTCCTTTAAAAAAATATTTTGAAGATCATTTTAGCTAAATATCAGGATTTTTGGCAAAAATATTGTGTTCATCAAATAACTTGGTATTTGGTCACAGAAAGTGATAAGCAGTCCAAGAAGTCATCTTTTTACAGCAAAAACTAAGTTTTGGGTTTTGTTTGGGTTTTTTGGGGGGGACTTGGGGGGGTTTTTTGGTTTTGGGTTTGGTGTTTTTTTTTTTTTTTTCAGTCAGCATGTTTTCACAGTAAAAACTAATTAGAATCAGCTAAAAGAAGTCTATGCTGGAGTTCCCTATTACCAACATATTTCTCTCTTCCAAGACACACAGAACAAAATCCACCATATTTTCTATATTTACATATTATTAGGAAGACTGCAACTTACTAAGTGCTGGATGGCTGTCCACAATCCGTACTGGAATAGTCTGTACATCTCCCAAGAGAATCTGATGGACTCCTCCTTCTAGGCTTCTGGAATCATCTACACCTCCAATTGCTACCAACTGGCCCATGGTGACCAGACTCTGATCAGAGCCAGGAGGAGTCCCAAAAGCAGAGGCAGCAGCGCCATGCTGTGTTAGGCCAGCACCTGCTTGCAGATTGTGTCCCTGACTAAGTACTAGAGAATGGTTGGTTATTGCACTCCCTATGGAATCCAGGAGACTTGCAGGGCTGGGAGGGGAATGGTTATTTACAGCTATCAGGGCTGTTGATCCACTTGTGGAGGTAAAAGTTGACTGCAGCTGTAATCCCTGTGAAAGAGAAGGCAGAAATACTAACATATCAGTATTTACAGCAGGAGGAATTTGCATTTAATAGCACGTATTTTGCAATGCGGGAACTAGATAGCTTCTGACTTCCTATACATCATCTCGTTTGAAAAGTCAATCCCAGCAACTGTAGGCTAACGCTGTATTAGAAAACAATTAGGACAATGTTATCCAGCAGCATCTAGAAGACTATTTAACAACCATAAAGCTCTAATTTTGGATTGATATTCAGTTTCAAACCATTCTCCAATACTGCCCATTCCCACAAGAAGTGGGCACTAAAAGCTAAGCATACTGCTTTAAAAAAGAGAGTGAGGTGGAGCCAGGCTGTCTGCAGGAAGAGAGGGAAACAGCAAGTAGAACAGCACCATACTGCAGACTGTATTTCTAGGGAAGAGATCATGCATTTCATTGGGGTTCAAGAAGTGTGAAGGCAGCTTTTCAAAGAAGTAGTTAGGGAAGAAGGCTAAAAGAGCCAGCTTTGAAGGGAGATGAGCTTTCGAAGAAACTCTTTTAGCACAACATTCTTCTCCCCACTCTTCAGCCTTTCAACCTGGAAGTTTACAGATCTGAGCTCGGAGCAGTTTTAGGATTTTAACATATTTTCTTAAGAGGCTGGAGGAGGATTTAAAAGGAATAAGTAAGACTGACTTATCTCCCCTCAGTTTTGCAACATTTTCGTTATGAAATGACTGGACCATGTGAAAAATGAATAGGTGCGTGGTTTGAGGCAGAAGCCCACTACCTTCATCTTCTTGGTTTTGCCTTCACAAGAGACCCTAACTTCAAAGTGTCAAAAGATGGTAGTGGGATCCCCTGCAGCACAGCTTTATGCTAAATGTGACATTCAAGAGAGGCCAAAGTCAGAACTGACAGCTATTTCAAAGTCCGTGTTACCTAGCCAGCGTTTGGGATCATTAGGTGAGAGGGAACTTGCTGTTCTCAGCTCGCCTTCAGCATTCCCAGCACAGAATGTTTGACATTCTGTAAACAACTTAACTGTACCTGAAGTTGTGCAAATATCTTGGGCTGAAGTGAAGAGAGCGAAGACAACAGCTGAGCTGTTTCTGGTAGCAAGGACTCCCCGCTCTGGTTGGATTCTGCTTTGGTGACGACTGACTCCCCAGCTGAGCTCCCTACAGTGCCACAGAGAGGAAGCAGAGAGTTATGACAAATTTCTTCTTCCCATTTAAAAGCCTCCCTTGCAAACTGAACAAACCTCTTCAATCTCAATATAGACATATAAAAGACATGTATATACATATATGCTGTTCTCTTTGCAGAAGAACTTGGATGCTAAAGAAAAAAGTCTGGGTATGAGTAAAAAACAATACCGTGGAAGATTGTATATGCCTGGTCAGAATAAAAAAAAGAAGTACCAATAAATCCGATTTGGAGAGGAAAGTAATTGCAAGCTACCCTGTGCTTTGAATTTTAAACATAAAAGCTGAAACATTTCTATCAAAGCAGCAAGCAAATAATTTGACAATACATACACCTCAGTAAGGGCTCAATAACAGACAGGCATCAAAAGAAAGTGGTGTCTTCCAAAATAAAAACCTACACAGGAAATCCTCTAAGTCTCACCACTCCCATCCAAACATCTTTGTGGAATTAGGATAACTTCTATGCAATATCACATCAAAAGTCCATTTATCTGGAGGCCTTTCAGCCTGCAGATTACATCATATCCTCAAAATTCTTATTTAATGCAAGAATGACAGACTTCATTTCCTGAAGACTTGTAAAAATTGAGATTCACTTGTGGCAATTTCTGCAAGAAAACTTCCCCTGGGATCATTCCATTTCCTGTTAAAGCGACCCAGAACATTTGGGGTAAGATTTATCCAGACATTGTTTAGCCTCTTATTTTGCAGTTTCACTGCTATAACTGCAAAAGAAGAGCTTGCCCTGTGCGTGTAGATTAGCCTGGTGAATGGAAAAAATCGAGAATGATCAATCACAAAAAGCTTTCTAGCAGGAAATCATACAAACGTTTCCAGCAATCTAAGTGAGTGGAGATACGTTTCTCAACATATATACTGATTTGCAAACTCTAACTCTATATCATAACTGACCATAAGATACACTCTATAAATCTCCTTGAACACAACTACTTCAAATATTTAGGCTCTTTTTAATACTATACAGAGATCCCATATGCATATGTGAATATTCACATGTAGGAAGAGATGGTAGTTCTTTCCTTAGGTTGTATTCTACACGAACATGCCTAGGAATAAAGCTAATAGTTCAACTCGTAATCTACCCACTCTTTACACTGCATGGGCATTCAGTATGAATGCCAGAAGTTTAAAAAAAAAAAAAAAAATCAAAAAAACCCACAGGTACTTTATCTCACTTGTCATCATACTTCATAAAAGATATAAAAGGGAACACACTGAAGTTTGATAGTTACAGTGATTCTTACACCTAGGAGAGAACAGAGAAAGCTGTATCACATGAAGATACAGAGTTCTGTACAACAAGAAAACAAACAGCCTTAGTTGTTATTGTTTGATTTAAATGTAAATTTGTCCCCATTCAGCACAAGTTGAAATGAAAAAAAAAAAGTATCGAAACAGTAGTTTGAAAAGTCAGTGTTGTTCTTCCTTGCTACCACTTCACATACATTAATGTGAGTGGATTTTTTCAAAGCCAGGCTTCTTTTTTTGCTTAGACTTGTAATACGATTATAAACGTGTTTGCAATGTGTACAAACACATACCCACATATTTAAGTGGAGACAAGATATGCTGGAATTAGAATATCTGCTTATATTCACTGAATTGGTGCACATGTCCAGAAAACTAAACAAATCCAATTCTCTAGCTTCCTTTAAAACTCAGTATGTCACTGGATGGATGTTTACACATTTGATAGGCTACTTTGCCTTAGAAAATTATCTGTTAAAGACAAAGAAAACAAGAATTGGTCTTCCTGAACCTTCTCCAGCATTCAGACAGTTCATACCAAAAGTCATCCCTGCTGAGCTCTATCACAGCTGTTGGAGGCACAACTATTCTGTCTCTCCATAAAAGCACAGTAATGGAAATGTTAACATAGACATGCAAGCCTAAGCACAGTAAGTCTGCTCATATTGCAATTTCCTTTTTTTCCTAAAAAACAAGTTTTCCTTAAAAAAGAGCGACACTATTCAAACTGAGCCTAAAAATTTACCTCTTGTCCTCTGACAGTTGTCAACACTGAAATTCTTACCCTAAGAGCATGATGCTTTTCAGTTCAAATTGATCTATTGCAGCAACAGCTAAAATAAGAGTTAAAAAAATCCCAAACAAAACAAAGCCCAACATTGGCCTTTTTATTAACCGTAAATGCGCTGGTGTACATGGAACTGCTCCACATAAATCAGGTTCACAAAGTCATTTAGAAGAAATCACACAGTGAGCCAAACCTCTGGGGGTTTATCTTTCTTGCTACAACAAAGATAAGAAAAAGATCAGGTAGTGACAGGCGCCAAAGAAGAAAGAAACCCAAACACATCAGGACTTCTTCAGGCAAGAACCACAGTGGAGGATAACTGTCGACACGAGTACATCTTTAAACATGACAACTGTGGCAGTGCCCCTTTGGTCCCTATAAACTTCTCTACCAGCTGTCTGGAACAAAAAGTACCCACCACCATGTTCCAATTAAATGGGGAAACAAGCTGGCAGTGCCACTGAGATTAAAAACACTTAAGAAGTCTGCAACATTATCTTAATGTATGCAAACAATTAGGCTTTTCCACCTTGCTGCAATCATATCCTTACTAAAAGCCAACCACTCTTCTGAAGAGTTTCATATCAAGCCTATTAAACAAGGGATGGGGAAAGCATCTACAAACATGCAGGGAAGTTCTTGTGGTGTCACACTAGACAAAATAACTTTGAAACCTGTGGAAAAGGGCAGAATAATCTCATTTTAAATTTATTATCAGCCACCATGATCCAGCGGAGCACCTCAGCCTATGTGTAATCCTAACTATGTGGGTAGCAAGTAGATCTAGTCAAACACCTGTATTTTGTTTTAGTACCTGTTTTGAAGTCAAAGTAACAGTAGCAGAAACCCACTTTCAACAAAGAAAAAACAGTGTAACTAGTGTCTTCAAAAAAACCAGACCTTCGACCATGAACACATAAACCCAAGCTTCTCTAGAAATCTACACTCTGGTTTTGCAGCAGAGTGGGAGGAAGTTTAATACTTACTTAGGTGGCTCAGCAATCGCTGAGAAGAGATGCTACTTTGGCTTCACACATTAATGAAGAAGTTACACCACATAAAGAACTGAAGAAACATATCTCACAGCCCTGCTTCCACTAAACACCTGTGTTTCTACTTCTATTCTAAGCATTAAGAAAAATGGAAAAGAGTGCTCTCCATTCTGGCAATAGAAATACAGCATTTGTTGTTCAGGGCCTGATCGTAGCAGTGGAACTCATCAAACCAATGACTTTGTGAGAAGCAGGAATCCCAATATGCATTCAAGTCCTTTTTATCAAGATGTTTAAGCATGTGTGAAGCACAAACCATCAAGGAACTCAAGTACCCAGTTGGCTCCTGGGTATTGAGTGCCCTGACAGATACATCTGTTCAGTAGGAATTTAATTCTGTCTACACAGGTGTTATTAGCATCTTCATCCAAGGCAAAACGTTCTTGCCACATACCCATCCCTTTAAAATCTTCAGTTGCTTGAGGATGCTAAATAACAGCCAAATTTATAATTTTCATACTTCTGCCAACCCCACCATGACTACACGTATTTTTCCACACATGCAGTCAAATAGTTAAAAAAAAGTACGCCAAAACAGACACACCAAAATAATCCTTCTTAAGCTCAGCTAAGTGACAGAACATGACAGCAACCTCTCTGGAAGGAAACTGAACTTCTACGACATAGCTAATAAAACAAATCACATTTGGAGACAGCTAAGTTATTAATGTCCTACCATCTGAAGGTGGTGACGCAAACGTAACAGTCACTGTTTCTGTGAGAACATTCCCACTGTCTGTGGTCCACTGCAGCTGAAAGGAAAAAGATCTCAGTTCTCAGAAAGGGTGCAAGTTTGTCTACTACAGGAACATAGGCTCAGTACAGGACTTGTAGGAAAACGGTGTCTAAAACTACACTTTCTTATTTTCCTTATAACTGCATTTTAGGAGCTCTTGGTTTACAAAAAAAAGTGCTGAGGGACATTTATTTAACATGCACTGTACCAGGAAGGCTAAATCTGCTCATGACAGTTCAAAGACTTTAAAATGGAAAATAGTCAAACCAGTTGGCTAACTAGCAAGTATCACCCACTCACGTGGGTCAAGAGCAGTGTAGGGAGAGGGAAAAGACTGATGACACAGCATGATTTAACAGTACAGTTCGTCAAAGCTGATTTTAAATCAGCAATTCCTTAGCAGTCAGCGTCATAATTGGGAAAATTAGGATCACTGTGCATCCTTATTACTCAATAGGTAGAAGAAAATGAAGGAACAACACCTAAGAGTTACTGAGCATTCTGAAGTATCTACTTCATGTTTACTTTACTTGCTATAAAGTGCATTTATTAATATTTACACATTCAGAATGTTGTGCAAGCCCTAATTTAGACTGCACCTGAGACATACTTCATCCCCTTTTTTCAGATACGGAAAAGTAGCAGTAACTTCTCCAATACACAGCCAATGGCAAAGCCATGAATAAAATTTTCTGACACGTGCCAATTTTTCTACACCACATGGCTTCCAGTTCATGTAGTCATCATGAAGTGCTAGTATTGTATAATTTGTCAATCAACTAATAGCAATCTAATGCTGATGAGATAAATACCAAGTAAGGTCAGAAGGTTTTATTCACATTTAATCCAATCTTGCTCAGCCAGACATTACACTGAAAATATTGCTGCTGGAAATATAAAGTCATAGAGAATTTTGGATGAAATACAGCTAAGTGGTAAAAATTAAAAATAAGATTTCCAGTATTTAACTCCAAAAATCAAAAAGAAATACGAAGGCCAACGTACCGTTGCTGGGATACTCTCTGAATTATACACCATCTCGCCATTCCTCAGGGACTTCTGCACTTCATGAATGTGGTTCTTGATGTCATTCACAGTGGGGAAGAAGGACAGGTTATGTCTTTCTGGCACTTCATCAGGCTTGAATAATTCTCTTTCCACATACTTTCTGTCATATGTTAAAGGACATTAAAATATGCGTATTTAAAATAAATTGTGCTATTTCCCTTTGTTATAGACACTGCTACCTTCTCCCTCCCCTTGTTGCAACAAGAAGACAAGAGCAAGCTAGATGATCTTCTGATCCAGTTCTTTGTGCACCTGCTACAGAGTTTGGAATTAAAAATGCCCATTTATTCAACTAACTTTAAAGAGGACAGCAGCTTAGTGGCTACCTACAATGAAATGGAAAGAGAAGACAAAAGCTAGGAAAAACAGATTCTCATGACATACGGGAAATATATTGAGTAATGCATCAGCACTGCTATTTTTGCAAACCAAATTAATCAAATGCAAAACCAGATATAGCACTACAGACTGAGAGCATGCCAGACAGTTCTGTACCTTAGTTGCTTCCTCACTGCATAGACCTGCTCTATTCCCTGAGACACCAGTTCTCGGATCTTGTCTGCCACTTGAGGGTGAAGTCGGGAAGGCAGAGTAGAGTTCTCATCTCTAACAACTTCCTCCTCCTCCTCAGGAGAAGACACAGAAAAATGGGATGGTGAAGAAGGGAGGCAGGAAGTTTCCATTTCATGATATTGGTGTGCTTGCTGAGTGGGTAACTGTACATACCACCTGGCAAGAAGGAAAGAGTTTCTACACAGAATTTTCAAAAGCAAAGGCAAAAAAAATGAGTCTTTTAGGGGAACAGTCCGACAATCACAAACAACCTAGTTACAGTGACTTAAGTTTTTACAGCCCCTGAGCTGGAAGATACTGCCTTTCAGAGCTCAGGGTCCTCTCACATCTTTCAATGTAAAATAAACCATCCCAAACCCCCAAATAATACAACTATTTCTATCTATTCCCTGCATGAAAACTTCTGCTGAAGTTCCACAGCTTGGTTTTACTTGATTTTTTACTATTGATATTAAGCAAGAGCCTTAATAAAGTGACTAAGTAAAAAATAAAGCAAACCAAGCAAATTATTGCTCTTTTTTGCTTCATCTGTCAAGATAAAGGAAAAAGTAGAAGTTTCACCTGAGGACACCGCCAGCATCTATCAAGTTCTTCTTCAGCATGTTGAATGCTTTCTCCTGCTCCATTCTTATGATTTTCTTGTCAATTTTAGGGTCAGTAGGAACTCTGTATTCCGGAAACTTTTGAACCTTTTTAATATAGATCCTTCCAAGGGGCAGGGGGAATAAAAAAAAAATTCTACTTCAGTACACTTTGTCCTCGGGAGGAAGGCAAAAACCCTTCCTACTTCGTATCAGATATTAGTATAGAAAAAGTTCAAGCAGAGTGTTACAGAGGGCGAGAAGCCTCTAAGAGAACTGTAGAATTGTTAAGGACAGATCAACAGAGACGGATGCAGATGGATACAGATAGACACACTTCTCTTCCAGTCTGGAAGCCACTCAACCAGAGTGATTTTGCACCTCAGCAAAAATCCTCTGTCCCTCAGTATAGTAAAAGCACAACACCGATGCTGAACAGGCTGTAGTTCACCCAGCTTGAAGCCAGAATTGAGCACATACATACCTAGCTGCAATTGTCCAGATAAACACAATCTTAGCTCAGTAAAAACTGAACAAGCACCCAGGAGGATGCTCAAGGACAAGGAAAAAAAACATTAGTGTTGGATAAGGAGAAAGTCCCCAGTGAACAGGAAGAACTGTAACTCCTGCAGCAAATAGAACATCTGCTAAATTAGGATGATTGTCTGATATGAGTGCAATTAAAAGCCTGAAGGAAAAACAACAAATAAGACGACAAAGTTTTAGGACCAAAAATAGTCACTGAAGGACACCACAATAAGTAACTAATGCTCAGGTAGAGAACAATTACCACTTGTATTTCATATCCTGACGTACTGCTACTTCGCATTCAGGCAACCTATCAAATCTCAGCCTTATTCAGTTTAACAGGACAGCATTTCCCCCTTCCCTCAAAATGAGTATCAACCTCAAGTTATCAAGGAGATAAAGCTAAGAGCTACACTGCATACCAGCTACCACCCCCAAACAGTGCTGTCAAGGCTCACAGAAAGAACGCTTTCTTAGGATGCTGAGTAGCTCCTCCAGCTTTACAGATAATTCTTACCTTGCTGGACAAGTGGCTTTGTACAGATGACCAGAGGTGCTTTCTTGCTCACCAGCTTTTTTGGGCTGGAACCCTTTCCTCCTTGGCCCATATTGGCACTCCATTACAATGGCTCTGCTTCCTGGGAACAGAAAGTAATGCACTCTATTTATTCAAGCAACCACTGAAATCATTACAGTAAAACAGTAACCACAGATAAGAGGAGAGCTCCGAAACAGTTATTTCTGTTTACCATCAGACTCTTCAGAAGGCAGAACACTTAAGTGTAGCAAGCATTCAAATACAGTACAAATGCTTCTCTCACAGCATGTAAGGAATACAGAGCATTTTCAAAGCATTTCCCAAACTTATTACAGCTCGCAACACTCCTGCAACATATATGAAGGCAAAATATTGGACTCTGCCCGGGTGAACACCAATACTTTACAAGATGAGCAGCCCTGCAAGTTACCAAAGGAGCACAACGCTGGTAATAAACATAAGAGAAGCAGAATTCCCAAAATAACCAAGAAAATCCACAGCTGACAAAGGTCAGCAGCTATTTCCAGCCTCCTGTCTAAAATCAATACTTCAGACCATGCTGTCCCAGAAATTCTTACTTGCAAGAGTGACCTATCTTATCTGCTAAATAACACTGTTTCAGTGTGGCATACCCACACAAAACCAGACAGGCTTAAACAAATATTGCTTAGCTCTAAACTTGAAGTAAGTGACTTCTTCCAGTCAGACCTCTAACAAAAGGGGGAACAAGCATAGCATTAAAATGATCAAGAAAGGAACTTCTTCCAAATTTCTTCCACGTCATGTTTACTTATCTTTTATTTATAATTCATGTACTCCAGTATGCAGGCAAGGAGCTGCCCATACCACAAGTGATATAACCAAAACCTTTTTAAGTATCACAACAGCAACGTGATGTGTTTCCATAAGATACCTAATGATTTATCACCTTAGAGTGAGACATTAAAAAATAAAAATAAATTTAAAAATAAATAAATAAATAAATGCAAATACAGAAATAGGAAATTTCAAAGAGAATTATGTATAACAAACAGATATCTTGTCTCTTTTTAAAAAACAAACAAATTTAAAATTGAAATTCTAGGATTGAAAAGACTTCAACAGCTTTAAACTAGTCCTTGCTAATATGAATCTCAAAAGCAATTTGACAGGGCCCTTATTTTACAAAAGTATCAACTATCCAAATTTCTTATTAAAAATAACAATCAAGATTTTGATGATTAGGGCATGTTTTACACTATAGGGAGCTACACAGCTTCTCTATATTTCCCCACAGCTGAAGCACAGCAGGGAAGGTAATACAGATTGGTTCCACTTATGCAGACAGGATAAATTCCTCAAGAACAACACTTTTGTCCCGCAGTTTAGAATTGAGTTATCTGGGATTTAAACTGCAGTTCAGTAAGTCATATTTACAGCCTCTGCTCTACAGGTATAAAGAATTTTAATGAATTTCATAGAGGAGTTATAAACTAAATCTAAACGTATTGGAAAGGCAACATGCTAGAAATGCGCATAATGCCTGTTTGGGGGTCTGAGCCAAGCAAAAAATATTACAATTTAATTATCTGAGTCTCTATTAATCCACAACACTTTAAAGAAAAAAAAAAAATCTATGTGTGTTTTTGCTCTAAAAATCTTACTGTGGGGCAACTCATTTACCAGGCAGATCTTACAGGAAACTAAAGATGTCTCATATGCATTTCGGGGGGGGGGAAAAAAAAGTGTAAGTTGTTTTGGCTTTGTTCTTGGCTTTCTTATACCTCACAGTTTATGGCTGAAACTTTAAAACTGGTGCTAACATTTCACTTTTTCAGTTACTTTCAGGGAAAAAAAAAAAAAAAAAAAAAAAAGAAAAACACCAAGCACATAATCTACATTCCAGTCATTCATGATCTCTATGTAACAATTAAAACCTGTTCATTTCATATCCAAATGAACTCTTAGTGATTTCACATATGCATTGCATGAGCTAAGTATGTAATTACCAACCTGTGAAGTCTGCACATTCATTTAAAAAAAAAAAAAAATCTGTCTGCTGAGGTATGTTGATGTTTATTTTGCTTTTTAAATTTACTTAATTTTTTTAAAGGGTGCCATTTAAATAGTTTATTGGCTCCCGTGGAACAAATTCTTCAAAGGATCTCCAAGTTAGGCAAGAATACTGGAACAAGCTCTTACCCGTAAGAGAACTTTCACATCCTGATAGAGCAGATGGGACCTCCATCTAAAGATCTCATCACAAGAACCCCCATCAAATGGTACTTAGCTAAGTTATTTCTAAAGAACAAAAGGAATTAATCACAACAAAACATAAGCCTGTGGTTTCAGGGAAACAAGCTCCTTCAGACTGTGTCACCCCAGCTGCTCTTTTTTTATGTTTATGCCCTGACTTTATCAACACTAAGGAACACCATAAAGATCCTTCTTTATGGCCAGTTGGCAACTGATGTTGAAATTTTGAAAGTAGTTATTAAAAGAAAAGTTAGTTACCTGCATTGACAAAGGGGATCCCATCATATGGGACATACTGAGATTTCCACATCAACCGTGTGGCAGGTTTGGCTGGGCTTGGAGACTGGCGCGTCCCCCACACACTTTGTGTTTGCTGCTTGTGTAGCGTTAGAACACTCTCTAATTCTGTCTCGCTCACACAATAGCCGCGGTACGAGTCCCCAATTTTCTGCATGGAAAGGAGGTGAAATAATAGGATTATTCACCTAGCTGACTGCTGAACATTACACAAGAAAACAAAAGCAGTCAGGGACTCTGGCAGGTGAGGACACAGGCTCAGATTTTTGGCGTTTCATGTTTTTTTTCCCCCACACTAGTATCCTCACAAATAGATTTACCACAGGATCTAACACCAGAGCAGTCTCCACTGAGGTCAGGAGTTTGTCAGCCCTCCAAGACCCTAAGTACACCAAGTAAAGTACCCTGAAAAGACTACAGTTACTGCCAACTCTGGACAACTTCACTCCTCATTTCCCCCAGCACACACTTCAGTTGCAGTCACCTCCTAGACAAATTTGTCTTAGGCGAACATTTTCACTTGACTCACACAGAGAATCTCTGAAGCACTAAAAAAAGTCTATGCATCTACTTCAACACACACACTGCACTGAGCTGGAGCAGAATACACCTGCTTGTACCACCAGTAACCGCCTCACCCAGTTAGTGCACTAACTTTGAATTGAATGCCTCACGTAATACCCCTCCCAATCTCCAAGGCACTCTTGATTATCAACATTATACAGAAACCTAATATACCAGATTTGCCATGTGCAAACTGATGATGGTTTCAATGAACTCTGCTAAGCTCTGGGCAACTCCAGAAAAACTGCATCTAACCGGACTCAAAGCAAAAAAACCTCAAAAATCCACAAACAACTTGCTGACTTTGCAACATCCCCTGTGACAGCTGTTCAGCTACTCAGAGGCATCACAGCTGGTTCAGTGTTGGTCTACTGGGGCCAGCCAGCAAGCCGCGAAAGCGCTGTGACAGAGAAGAGCTTTCCATCCGAATTCAGAACGCCATGCTCACTTTTGTTCACATGCAGCTCAGGATCAGGCTGACCAAGCAGCTGGAAGTAACACTCAGAGTAGACTGCCAGCTCAGCCTTACAGCATATCTGTGGGGCAAATGCATGGTGAATAAATACTAAAGTCTGATTGATCAATTTTGCCACCTTCAATGACGGAGCAGCCAGATGTTTAAATAATACTGACAACAAAAGCAGCAACAGTGCCTCTCCAAGATTATTATCTCACAAATACTTTAGTGACAACTGCATAAAACCTGCCTCATAGTCGCCTAAGAAAACCAAAATGTCTGTGCTTAGCAAGATCTAAAGTCAACAAAGAACAAATGAACACCTTGTGAATGAACTGGGCCAGCACGGTGTTGCTGCTAGCGCAAGCCCAAAAGCAGAGGGTTATGTATGCACCGGCTGCATGAGTCATTCTGAGATACCAGTTGCTTACACTTCAGCAGCTCACTGCACTGCAAGCACACTGCTCCAGCAGTTAAGAAAGTCTACACAGGCTGCACTCACACAGCTGTGGTGAGAAAGAGAAGCTGGCAATTGTTTAGTCAGAAATTATAAATAACATTTCTGTCCAAAACTTGATCTGAAAAATCCAGGAGAGGCAAAGCAGCCTGCGAAGTACCAGAAGTACCTTCTTTACAGAAACCTGGGACGCCCCCTTTTGCAAGACGGATTACAGTACCACTCCACACAGTGAATACTGCGTGACCAGCGTTTTTCTTTCCGCATCTTATACCTGTCACTATAAATAGGTCATTGACCTTATTCTAGGGAGATGAGAGAAGACTGATAAAACTGTTGTGCCAGAAAAGTAGTGATAACAGTTAAGGCACTGTCTCCTATTCTGGCTTGCCTTCTGCACAAGATAGATCATTTTCCCAAAATTGGTGGGAGGGGAGGAGGAGGAGAAGAAAATCATATAGCACATAGGATCCCTGCTCTCTAGGAGCTTCCCAAGTAGGAACAAATGGACAAATGAGACCATCTGCCCCACAGAAATAAATGAACTTAGCTTTGTACAGATGATTAATTAATTCAGTTTTTAATTACACTCTATTTCAGTATGCCGATACACGCTGGAAACACATTCTGATCAGACCACTGAAAACTAAGTAGGTTATAGAAAATAACTTTTTTTTTCCAAAATTTAAAATCTACTTTTTATTAACAACGTAATTACCCTGAAGCAATCTGATACTTTCCAACCCTTTAACTCCAGCCAAGCTTCAAGGCAAAAAAAGGAGCAATTCCTTCACTCTCCCCTGGCCTCATCTCAGCAAGTATACATAAAAGCTTACGCTGAAGTACACATATCAAGACTGCAGTTTTCCTTGAGTGAACTACCAGCTGCGTACCAGAGGCATTACACTGTCTAGGCACAGCAAGCGTAAGCTGAACATTTCAAGGCAGTCAGGGAATCAACACCAAACACAGAGCGTAGTGCTAATTTTGGACAGCTGCAGCTTTTACTGCTCTGTGTTTGGCTGCAGTACTAACTGCCAAAGGAGTCATTGCCCTTTGGAGTTCAGTCTTGGCCAAGTCCCTGGGATATACGATCGGCAGCATGTACCGAGGCTATGCCATGGCTTCACCTGCTGGCATCTTCTATGAAATTCACACAGACCTCCACTCTGTTTGTTTCTATTCTGGCAAGTGACTGAAAAAGTGGAATTGTGAGTTGCCACATTTATCTGCACCTTTGCTCGATCTCCGGATTCCAGTTGGACCCTTCTATCCCGTTACTAGTAACAAAACATTCTGTAAGACAGTCACACCTGAAAGATAAATGACACCTCAAAATCCCATTGTCTCTAACCTGTGCCCATGAAAAGGCACATGCATCATAGCCGTCTCCAGTGGATTTACACTGTGTGACTCTCAAACTCAGCAAAGCAACTCTGCTGATAACACACAAGGAGGAAGAGAATTTGGGTTACTCCTCCTTGGATGGGCTGACTCTGCAGGAAGAACAGCAACAAAATAATTTTTTTTTTAAAGGAGCAGGGAAGATTAATGCATACAGGCAATAGTTCTGCTGAACAGCAGAGGCAGGTGTTTATATCCTCAGAACACGTTCAAACAGACAGTATTTTTACTTCCTTTTCTTTAAAAATAAGAACTCTCCTATAAATGCTGCTGCTGTGAATTTTAAACACAGTAGGTGAAATTTCTTGTAATAGATTCAGATAGACCAAGCAGACCATAATACAAGTCCTTCTATAAAATGAAACCAATAATAAATGATTCAGATAAGCTACATCGATGTTAAGCGGGGAAAGTATGTGCCACATAGTGCTAAAAACACAGTAACGGGGGTTATACATCTTACTGGACTTTAACAACTAACTGGCCATTTGAATTAAGTGACTCATTTATTCTGTGAAAACAGTATCTCCACCATGGAAGAATTAGTGTTATTAATTTTCTGACCTCTTAATGTTTAAGTTGATATAATAGTGGACAATACCATTTATAGGAAATAAAAGGCATACAACAAAAAGAAGAAAAGGTTAATATATTTAGTTAATTTAAAAATTATTTCTAAGTGCATACAGAAAGAAATTCCATTTCTAAATCCCTGCAACTGCAATTTCCAGTTATCAGCGGCCAAGACAATAGGAAAAACCTCAAATGGTAGGGATATCTAAAGAGGTGAACCAGCTGGACAGAGTATGAGTTTTCCTTTAAAAAAGTATTAAGGGAAAGTAAAATAAACATCTATGAGGAAGAGTCTGGTAGCAGGAGGAAGGGGTAGGTGATCTCTCAAGAATCTTCCCATCTCCCCTCCCTTCCTTTTAAGTGATTTATGATGCATTCTAGCTGTTGATATCATCCCAGTCATCAGGACAGTTCTGCAGACATCTAACAATATGCAAATAAAGAGAGAGTTCCGTTTAGGTCAAGAGCCATCACAGGGAATAAAGACAGAGCATTTTTTAACAAAAGAGAAAACAAGTACAAGTAACCATGCTGGTAGGAAAAAAAAACCACCACCAAAGAAAAACCCCAAACACTTGTGAGAATACCTAAAATAGAAATCCTTAGTAAAACATTGACATTAAGGTGCTCTGTTAAGTCTCAGACTTGACCCTGGCAAGTCACATAGATTTTGATTTCTAAGTGACAACATAAACTAATATGAACAGTTGCAGACTTAGGCCATACAAAAGCAATTTTATTCTTTAATTAATGGATCACTAAGGGCAATAAAAAACAGTTTGCTCAGCAGAAGACAGCAGAGCTTGCACTGTAGTTCAAGAGTGAACTCCAACATGGCACACAAAGTGTGGATCAGTGGCTTTTCCCAGCACTGTATGGCATCGAGATTTCAGAAGAACATTTTTTGCTTCAGGAGCTGTTGATGGTCAGTTATTCTAGTATTCCCAAAAAAGAAAGGGATTCCATAGCATTTTATGTGTTTAAATGTGCTAGTAGCACCAGCTAGTACCAGTACTATTTCATAATACCAGGAAGCTTGAACACAACTTCTACAACTATGAACATTATTCCTTTCATGGAATAGGATCCATATCTTAGATCTAGATGATAAAACATCAAGTCAGAATTCTTTGCAGCCCACCTCACAGTTCCTGAGACGGCGCGCCCATGCAGGCGTATTTGGCGGCAATGGCTGGAGAGGGATGGGAAAGGGATCTTCCACTACCCTGAAAAATAAAAAAATATAGTAAAAGTCTATACAGACATCCAGGAAAGCAACAATTTAGTCTAAACTACAGGTAACATATCAAATCTGTGCATTATGTATAACAGCATAATACAGCATATGATGAAACTACAGAATTGTATCAACTTGCCTTAAAAACCTGGGGTTCCTTTTCCCCATATTCCATTTCATTGTTAAAATAATTCACAGTACATATAAGTATTTAAAAACCCCACTGTTTTCTACATTCATGAAGACCTCTGAGCATTCAGTATTCTCAGTATTGTTGCTTGACAACAATAGACAAAACATGGTGAAATAAACCAGTTGATTGTCTTGATAATTTTCTTATGCAGACTGACGTTAGAATGCTAAAGATTAAAACCAATATCGCACACTTGTTAAATGCTACACATTTTAGTATATTTTAAATTACTGAAAACCAGCTCCAATAACTATTTTAAGTAAGTATATAGTTTCTTCATTCCCTAAATCCTGCGGCAGAAACAATGCTTACTCGATGTTTATTATTGCAAAACTCAAGTGCATCATCTCTTATCCATACAAATATGTCTCCTTTCCAGGATTATTTTTCTAACATGTACAGACTGTGTACACAAAATCCATTCATAAACTGTTTCTCTTCACTTGAAATGTTTCTCGAATATATATATAGAATTTGTGCTGTAGTGAGATTATTCTAATCTCTTACACGTCTTGATTTCAAAAGAGCATAAACCAATGTAAAGCCAGCCTGCAGTCTACAGAACAAATGTCGTCTTTGGGTTTTTTTTGGGTTTGTTTTGTTTTGATTTTTGTTTGGTTGTTTTTTTGTTGTTTTGTTTGGTTGGTTTGGTTTTGATTTTGGTTTTTTTTAAGCAAAAAAGAATCCCAGAGTATTTGGGAATTAAAATAGTGGGCATCACTTAACAAGGGAACAGAATCAGGTGGATATCAAGAGAAGAAAAGCATAACAACTATTTTAACTTTAGAACCTTTGCTAACCAATCTGCCTGTCTACGTGTTCCACTGAAACACACTCTCAGCAGCTGCTTTCTCATATTTTATCAAAGAAAGCTGAAGAAGTTATCCAGAGAACAAAAATTAGGCTCTCCCTGTTAATGCCAACTACTGAAATCTCTACCTAAAAAATTAATCTCTACAATCAACCCTTCTTGTGGTAGAATGGTTTATATAGGTTTTGCCCTTCAATTATGAAAGCTTCTTTCCCCCATCCCGAGAAAGTGATAAGCTATTGACTCAGTACAGAAACTCTGCTCCCTCAAACTTCAATTTTCCCTGCAGTTCCTTCACTGGATCACTTTCAACTCTTGGTTGGCAGTATCAGTGCTTATTTGGAGTAATTTCAGTAATTTGCACCATGCTACTTTAAATGCCCACCTATCGCTCTGGTCAGAATATATCCAACTATCTCTGGAATACAAGTACTTTAATTGCTTTTTCTGCTGCTCTGGCACATACAAAAGCTGCCTGCAAACACAGTTAGCTACACATCGTTCACTAGTACTAAGGGTTCATAACCTCTATTCTACGGTAATTTTGTGACTACCATTGCAAAAACAAACTGCAAGAAAGAATGGCAGTACTAACATAGATCAAAGTGATTGTTCATCCTTTTAACTCCTGACCTACCTGGTGGTTGTTTTTTTCGATACGGTGAGAGATGCCTGTGGATGTAGAATATAACTGCTTGCACTGTCTGCTATAGCAGCCACCGCCACAGTCTGCAAGTTCCCGTCACCACACTTCTCTTCTGAAACATCTTTGCAAAAATAAAACACCCTCCTGGTTAGTAACAGAACTCGGAATGGGGAAATGACAAGCTATGATTAAACTCTGGGTGTTGGAAAAGCAAGCATTTTGACGTATGAGATAAGATTTCTAAATGATAAAGTAGTTTAATAGTTGTGAATCAATACTCAAACTCTAGGCACACATATGAAGATACATTTGATAAGGTTGTATTCAAGGACTTTGGAAATCATGCTACTGCTAATGAATCCTTTCACAACAAAGGATGTTGTGAAACATAATCAGAAGAACTTGTAAATTACTCTGCTTTACATTTCCATGAATCCATATAGGATTGTTCAGCTGCAAATGACACACTGGTTGCTTTTAAAATAAGAAAAAAGGAGATTACGATACTGCTTTGTACTTAGAAAAGAACACCTAAGCAAGAAAAAACAGGCCTGTTGTAATTGCATCTGACATGCTGTTAGAACAAATGTTTTAGCCTTTCTTGATAACAGGGAGCAATCCATAAGCCAAAAAATCCTGTTAGATTGAAGCCTGTGTGTATAGTTAAACAAAACCTGTGAAAGCAGACATTGGTCTCAACATAAAGAAAAGGGAGCTCTCTTTAGATGTGGGAGTTTTGCCCTTCAATTATGAAAGCTTCTTTCCCCCATCCCGAGAGAGTGATAAGCTATTGACTCAGTACAGAAATCACTCCATTAGAAAGCTTGTGCCAGAAGATTCGTAAGTGTGCACCTCAGAGTAACACCACTCTGGCTCAAAGCTCAGAGCACTGGTTCCTTCTACACAGACGTGCCCTTAAGACACTAAGGTTTGCTCTGAAGCCTGTGCCATTTCATGCATTACCACCACCTGCAGGCAAGTGAAACTCAAGGGCTGACAGTCCATTCCCTTTCCCCTTTAATCTCCATAATAAACCATGGACAAGTCTTCCTAACTGTCTTTTAAAGATCAAATAACTTCAAAATCTTTTACACAGTAAGCCTCTAAAAAAAAAAACAACCCAACAAAAAGCTCCACAAAAAAACCCCGTAGCACTGTTGCAGAACATATATTCAAATACTGTGAAACTGGGCTATTTGCAAACAGGGAGCCCCATGTAGAATGAAAAATGGGAATACAAAAATACTATTCAGCATTGCAACTTATTGCCTACAAAAAGTAGCAGCGATTCTTTAGTAACTGAAGGCTTAGAGTCAGCTTAAAGTCATGCAAGACTACGCTGTAACCAAACAGTGGTTTTACCCCTGCAAGAGCTGGTGGAGAGGGAGGGAAGGATGAGCGTTAGGATGGGAGCAAGCCTTTCAATGCAAGGTCATGAAACCATATTCCAACTGTAAGTGAAAAAGGCTGGATCATGACTTGAATCCCAACTCTTTTTTCTATCCACCCAGCATCAGGACTCTAGTCTCATTCCACAGGAGCACTTAACTAGTGCTCAGATTTTGAAAATTTGCTCAGATTTTGAGAGTTTTATACAGAAAATGCAAAAACAGTTTAAAAAACCTTGGAGAGTTTAACAAAATGTGACAACCTAGTTCTCAGTCTTATTCTGTGACTGTAAACTAGTACACAGCATTTTGCCACCCAGCAAGGCTTGCAGATAAATAATCAATGCTTTCAGATTTCAGCATGTCCCTTTTCTAGAGAAAAGCTTAAAATTCACGCTTCTAGTTGTGCATCTCACCACATACTTAAAATGTGACAGTTAACATACTGAGGGAAAAAAGTTAGCAATGAAGTGAAAGTTACATTTCATTTTCTTCATTTGGAACTGGATTTCTACCTAGGTATTTCATTCCAGTGATCTGTGGAACAGACCTGAAAACATTAATTCTTCTATCTGCATTACATGAATTAACTACTTCACCCAAAATGAAGTAAACAGACACTGAAAATTTGAAGCTGATAGTACAGCTGTCTGACTTGGCACAGATAGCCTTATTAAAGGCAAATAAGGCAAGAAGCAGCTTTGTGCTTGGTATCTCAATTTATCCATCACATATCTAAAGTGAGCATAATAGCTCTTATTTCATAAGGCTTTTGTCCAACAGAAAACGTGGTGCATGGGCTGCCAGATTCATAATCAGAAAGCAGATTCAGAAAGTATGTATTTTTGTCTTATAACTGACTAAGGAAAGGAAACACATACAAACAAGGTGCTTAAAAAGAGATCATGCAGGATACGCTTAGTCACAGGAACACACACCCTCAAGTCTCACAGGTTAAACTCACCCTCTGTGCTGGTCACATCCAGCAGCTGACCTTGAGGAATAATCACTTGGGCCATTCCTGGCTGGGCAGAAGGAATGACATGCAGCACCTGTCCATTTTCTGACTGGCTGGCAACAATCATCTGTAAGGCAACCACACAAAAGCATGAACGGCACTAGTCTGTACGGTGATCATCACGCAGCATGACTGGGTTTGCTTATTACCAGAACAGGAAATATTATGGTTGGAATTAAGGCCTGTAAATTAAATTGATTTCACATTATAAGGAAACTGCCTATTTACTATCAATTTCTTAAAATTACTTTCCCCCTTTTAAAATAGCCCTTTAACTGATTAAAGGAGAGAAAGAAAAAAAAAACCCTTATGGGATTCTACAATGAATTACACATTTATTTGAAACTTACAACACTATTATTAAAGCTACCAAAAACCTGAAAGCCATTTATAGTTGGATTCACTGTAACCCCATTCATGGACTACCAGAATTAATCACAACACATAAAAATTTTGACCTTTACTCCTAAGAAACTGACCTCTATAGGCAGCATTTTATGCAAAAGCAGATAAAAGAAAAGCTCCAGGACTGCAAACAAAAATATAAATTAAATCTCCTAGAATTCTGGAAAACTTAAACAACTCCTCATGGTAAATTTTTCCATAATTACCAAGGACTTGTTCCCAACAATGTTATAAAACCTAAAATAACATAAAATATCGTCTTGTTTCTGATTTATTAGACTTTAAATGGGTGAAGTGTCTTTTAGTGCCCGTACAACACATGCCAGCCAAATCCTCTAAGTGAGAAAATTACATTTTTACAAAATAAGTGTTAAGAATTACAAAGCGCTAAATTTGTTAAGAATTACAAAGCTAAAAATTTGTTTTAAGCAAATTAATTGGGGGTGGGGAGAAGGAGAGACATAATGGGTTAGCTTATTGCTAATGTTCCAATCCCTCCAAAAACACACGGAGAGACTTATCCAGGGAATATAGAGAAAGCAGCAGTGGTAGAAGTATGAGATCTCATCACACAATAACATCCAGGCTTGATAATGAGAAAAGATGTAAGTTGTCGTTTAATAAAATTAGTAATGGCTGGAGACAGGATTTGCCTACCTGAGGAAGGACAACTGAAGCATGAACTGAACCACTGAAAAGTTTCACCTTGTTGCTAGAGATAAAGTCTGAATCAGCTGTTGTTACAACAAACAAGGACCACGTAAAAGAGCTCTTCAAAGAGCTCCCTCGTCTGTGACTACACCACCTGCCCTGTTTCAGACACACTCACCATCGGCACACTGGGCCCTCCTAGGGGCTGCAACTCGTAGAGAGGCTGCCCGGTTTGGTCTACCAGGTGGAACTCCTCTGCAGAATGAGGCTGCGGCTGGGGTGGCCGCGCGGGCGCAGCCGATGATGGAGAACTGCCCGAGAGGCGTACTGCGATGGGTAAGGCTGCAGGAGAGTCACTCTGTCCAAACAATGGATCCCTGGAATCCATGCAGGTTAGATGCTTTCACAGAGGAAAAACAGTAAAATGTACTTTAATCTTGAGCAGCAATTTCTATTAAAAAAAAAAAAAGAAAGAAAGAAGAAGAAAAGAACATTTAAAACCAGTGTGCTGTATTGTATACTCCGAGGGAGCTCTTGTCCTTCTGATCAAGAGGCTACTAGCTAACACTAGCAGTTCTATTTTTGTTTTCCATTTCCAAGCTGAAAATGTATTCATATTTCTGCTTCCTAGAATAAACTCTCTCTACTAAGAGGAAAGAAAATCCCTTGTGCCCAACGTCTGTTCCCCAAAACCACTCACCACTTAAAAACATCTCAAGTCTACCCAGAAACTGAGAGAACTTATACCAAAACCAAAACTGTAAAACTTCCACCAACTTCATTTGACTTCAAAAGAAATCCTAGATACTATTCCACTTGGCCTTTAGATACATGCATTTAGCTACGAAGATAAAAATCTCTGTACGCTTTCTTAATTCTTTTCCACAGAAGAAACACAAGCAACACAAAACCACCAATTCAAGTCCAAGAATTATACAGTGCAAGACCAAGAATCAGATTTTGCAAGTCTCAAAAAATAGGTACTCAGAGCTTATTCTCATCAAGCTTGCAGAATCAAGGTCTTACAGCACATCCCATTTTCATTAAATTTAAATGTTTAAGCACAAATATCTGTCTGTTGAAACTCTGACAACACAAATATTAAACACATAAAAATAATGGAAAATCGGCAGCCCTTGCGTAAAATATCATGTCAGGCTGTCATCTGGCCAATGCAAGAAGGACTGCAATTGTTGTATCTCTTGCAGCAATCTCACAAACAACTCTGACATTTCTGCTACAAAAATTTGTAAACTACAAATCCAAAGAGTGGGGAAAAATGTTTCTAAACTTTATATTGAAGTCAGACCTGGGCCAAATAACCTTCTCAAAAATTCTGCAGGTATAAATCTTCTGTGCTGAAATTGTCTACTGTAAACTACACCAGAAAAGCAGCAACAAATAAATGGCACTAGCTGTGTTAAAGACATTATGCAGAGATCATAAGCACACTATTAAATCACTACCTGAAAGATATTTTATGTTAGCTGAAGTAATCTGCAGAAGAACATTTATGCACAGAAATCTCTCTGACCAGGAATATCTGGCAATGTTTGATAACAAATACATTAAAGACTCCCCTTCCTCAATACCTACACAGATGTCCTGTGTCCCTGGATTCTTATTTGCTACATTTGGTCACTAAGCAATCTGACTGATTTTCAAGTATTCTGAACCCCTCCTACTCCAAGGCACGTTATCAAGTATCCTTTTATTAAAGGATTTTGTTAACACAATAAAACATGTATTTCTTCAGCACTGTAGCAGGATCTATTAATATAATTACTAAAGGTTGTCATTACACATAACATCTGGATATTCATCAGTTCAAAAATGAATGGCACAAGAATCCAAGGGAAGGAACTTTCGTACTTCTTTAAAAGACACAATGTATTACTATAAAGGCAAGAAAAAACACATTGATGATATATCATACTGTAAATTTATCAGAGAGGATGTAAAGAAAGCATCTACAAAGACAGGACATTCGTACCTCACCTGAAAAACCCGATCATTTGTTTCTGACTCTCCTGTACTATTACAGTTGCCTATGAACAAATCATTAGATACTTCCATAGCAATGTCATGGTCAGCTCCATTTTCTTCCATTACAAAATGACCTGAAAAAGTTACAAAGGTTTATTTCAGCCTTCTGTACTTTAGCCTCGACCAAGACAATGCTGCAGGGTTTTTTTTGGTCTTACAAATTTAATCTTACAAATTCTAATGCCGTTGCAAGCTAACAGCAAAGCCCTCAAGAAATCCTTGCCTCCTTATCACTTTATTACTCACTGCAGAAAAATTTCAGTGTGTTGCTCCAGAGGTACAGTTTAGCCTCTCATATAAGACAATTTGCTTGACTTGTCTTATACGAGTCACACACAGATACAAAACACACACGCACACTCTCATGATTTTCATCTAACTATGTCCACAAGCACTCAACTAACAACCATATACATCTAGAGAACACTTAATATTTAAAGATATGCCAGCACTGCTTTACAAAAATATTAGTCATCTACTTCCATAATCAACAGACATGATTTGCATTACCCAACTCTGTCATGCAGCCATCTTGAAGTAAATTACATTTGTTTTAAAGGGTTATAAAACAACAAATAAATGAAATAAAATTACTATTGTTAGTCTAGCAATAAGCTTTGGATAACAAAAACACCAGATATCTGAAACAAAATTCGGCATTAATCATGTGATGAAAGACAAAAAGACAGAGTTCCCAGCACTTTGAAGATCTACCTCCTATCCCAAAGAAAAGTACTTCAAGGAGCTCAGCTGCCCACTATAAACATTCAAGCAAACAGAATCATTGGACAGGGAATTGCCACATCCACAGGATAAGGCTTTCACCCAGACAGTAGTACACCCTTTAAAGCAGTGACCAATCCCAAATATGCATAAGCAATAAAACAAAATGACAAATCAACTTGGCCCCTACATTACTAGATTACATATATACTAGACTACACACATAATATGCCAAACTGAATAGAAGAAAACTTAATTCCTGCAGTTTGGAGTGAGGGAGGGGGAAAGGTGTTCAGGATTTTTCCCTTCAGTATTTATTTTAAAAACAGGCAGCATTATATTTGCACATGACTCCTACCAGCTTTATCTTCTTCACCACACCACATAGTAAATTCCTTGAGATGGACCTTCTTGGCTGTGGTATTTCAACCGTTTACAGCTTTAGTAAGGAGAATATAAAAGGCTAGAGAGTCACTTGAAAAGAACTGTACAACCCTGGGAGCACTGATTTATTTTGCTCTGCAAAGATATAAAGGACCACAGGCAAAGTAAATCCACATCTCCTTGGCTTTTGAAGCTGAATAAAGCATCCTGCTGATACAAACAACATTGTGAAGTTAAGCTGCTCATATGCTCAATATACTAAATACTTTAATCTAAAGCAGATTTATTTTTCCATTCAATTTTCAAGTGATGACACTCCAAATCAAGTTCCAAATGAAGTTACCTCACGTTTACTAAATATTTTGTAGCTTTGAATCTGAGAACAATTGAGATGTTTCAGTTAAAATGTCTGAAACACGTTAGCAGCAAATGAAAAAAAGACAAGAAAACTAGATTTCATCATCACTCAGCCATTTCCCCTCAGTTAAAAGATGTAAAGAAGACATGTCAGTTTTGCCAAAGCAGCACATTTAGTTCTTTGAGATAAACCGAAGAAGTTTGTTCCAGAGGTACCGATGGCACATACCCTGAGCGTGCTGGAACCCAACTACAGAACACAAAGACAGACGAATCGGGGTGGACCAACAGCACGAGTAGCCCAATATCCTGTATCTAACACCGGTTAATAATAAAGCTCAGGATAAAAATCACAGCAGTAGGGTAAATATACAGTGATATTTATCCAGCTTCCTCTTATAAGCAGTCTAGAAATATATGAAGTTTTATCTTTGTGTTTAAAAAATGCCCTTGGTACATTTTTGTCCTGTGACTTTGCCTAATCACTGTTCTAACCCAGGCAAACCATTGGCACGCACATCACCCCGGACAATGAACTTCATGTTTTAACCATCCAGGTTTCATTAACCTAAGTGCTGTGCAACCCCAAACAAAAAAGACTTTCTTTTTGTCTTAAAGAAATATACTTTTACAGATACTTACAAGTACAGACATAGTTAAGAAATTTTATAGTTGTATAAATATTGCTAACAAATTCCCCAAACAAGACAGCTAAATCCTGTATACATATATATGTATGAATATTTTGTCATGAATGAGTAGTTAACACACAAGTATCTCTTTTCATAAACACTTTACATAAGTGCCACAAAAATTTCCCATTTCCACTAACACCACTGTATCCCACATTTAACAACAGGTTGCAGGAGGAATGTGGGAGTTTAATATTAGCGTAAAACGGGATCAACACCTGTATCCTCTGTGCACGCATCAAACAGGCAGCTCACCATGCCTCAGCTTTAGCCTTAATGCAGCTCCACCCAAACCACTCTATGGGCTGCTCTCTGTGAAGTCCACCATTCCAAGGCCGTTTCCAACTCAAGGCTTAGTGCATTTTAACGCCATAGGACTGCTTCCTTCGCCCTGCCTCCACTTGGAAAGCACTTTGCACAAAATAAAGGGAAATCTATGGCCATTGCTATCCTTGGTTCAACTCTACAAAAAGCGCAAGCAGCCACAGAAACTGCTAGCACAGGCAAACACGATAACCATCAAGAGCATTTTATGCAGGGTCTTACAGACAGGATCTTCAAGACAGCAAACATTATGCACTGCAATCTAGCCTACACATTACCATCAGTGGTTCAATTCCAAAGACAAATGCACTGATAGTTCAAGATCATTTAGCAAAACACAAAAGGCAGTCAGATCTCGATTTATGTAGCCGTCAAGAACTCCCGTGATAACACAGCTGCCAGGGGCACCTCTTGCAATGCTGGGTTCTCACAGACACAACTTGCATAACATCAGGGACTCTCAACAGTAACAGGATTTCAGTGCCCACGCTGAGGTGAACCTTTCTTGTAACAGCTGCAATCTCTTCTCTAATCCAGAAGCCCACATACTGATTCTTAATATATAAACTTTTAAAGACACTAACAGAAAAGTCAAACTAGCATTACTTTAAAATCCTATTATTGACCAGTCACATCTCCGCCCTACCTTAAGGCAGAGTATTAGATTTCTGTATTTTTTTGTCTCCGATTCTTTGTTCTATGGCAATACCTATACCTACCAACTACAAGCAGCGGTCCCTAAAAATAAACCAGTTCTAGACTGACATAATTTTAAGGCCTCGTATGACTGCTTTCTTCTGCCTTCCCTCAGTTACAAGGCCTCCTTGTGAAGACAACATGCAGCCAGCTCCCAAAGGGAAGTACTATCTTGCAAAATCCCAGAGCTAATTATTTTAACACTGAGTGAATATAGCAAGATTTTAGTCATGAGAGGAAACCTAAACTGTAAAAAACAAGTAAGACCATTGTGATAATAAGCACATTCTACCTAGGAGTGCTCTGTCGGGGCAGGAAGGAAGGAATTCTCTTATATTTTTCAAGTCTTCAATGCATACCCATTAAAAAAAAAAAAAAGTACATCAAAACTTGACTGTGCAAGTTCATGTTTTCAGCACTTCTGATAGCAATATTGCCCTCAAGTAAATGAGTTACAATTAGCTTTATATTAACTTGTACAAGGTTTGAGATTTAGCTCCTCCCTATCATTAAAGAGCAGCGTTAAGAATGCACAGATCATCTGGGGACTCCTACTTAAAAGGTTTCTCAAGTAAATCACTTTTGTGTAGTTAGCACAAGTATCTGGAAAATGCACCTGTGTCAATTACGTTGACAAACAATATGTTAGATCTTTTAAGTACACTTAAGAAATAGATGAGATTTCAGAGTCTCACAAAACATCAAGACTCCACACCTGCCTGCTCCATCAAGTTGCCCCAACCTGAGTCACCACACAGGGAAAGCTCAGCTGTTCCCCGAGAGGCCACAAGTAACTGTCAAAAAGGCGGGAAAAAAGATATATAAGCCAGGCACACAGCAGGTACTCACACAAGCAGCCTTCTCCCAAAAAAGAAAATTCACTTACAGCTTCTTTTAGAGTCCACTGCATGTTGGGTTTATTACTTTTAGGAGGAAGTTTATTGTTGATGTGTCACTTCACATGCAAAGAAACACAACCCAAGTTACACCAAGAAGACACCATCAGCAGCGAACAGCCCCACACGCCAGCTCGCCGGCTCCGGCAACCCCGCAGCCCCACGCGGGGAACTACCCACCGCCACGGGGGCAAGGCCGGTACCGCGGGCTGCCCCGCCCCGCCCCGCCCGGCCGGGGGTGCCGCAAGGCGGCCCCGGGTGAGGGGGAGGCACGGGACCCCCCTCCAGCGGCGCAAGGGCCTGCGAGTGCCCCACGGAAAGCGCCCCCCACCCCTGGCCCTGAGGGGAACGGGGGTCGCCTCATCCGCTGCCCCTCGCCCCCCGGTCACACCCCTCCGCTCCACAGCCCCGGGACGGGGGGAGCGGGACACACCAGCGCGGGTCCCGCCCGCCGCCCCGGGAGAAGAGGGCGGCCCAGCCGCCGCCAGCCCCGCGGGGAGCGGCGGAGGATCCAGAAGGGGTCTACTCAACCTCGCCTCGGCTCCCGCAGGCACCGCCATGCAGACCCACCCTCGGCGCACGCGCGCCTCCGCGCCCGCCCTCCGGCCGGCAGGGAGGGGGCGCGCGGGGGGCGCCGGGAAGGTGGCGGCGCGGGGCCTCTCGGGAGCCGCCGTAGCTCGCGGGCCGGGGCTCGCGCGGCATGCTGGGCGTTGCGGTCTCCACGGCAACCCGCCGCCGGCCGCCTGGCGCAGCGGGCTCGGCGGCGGCAGCGGGCGGCGCGGCCCCGGGCCAGGGCAGGGTCCTCGGCGGGGCGGGGAGGCGGTGCCCCGCGGGCGGGCGCGGCTAATCGCGGCACGTGGTCGGGGGCGAGGCCGGCGGCGGCAGCGGCGGCAGCATGGCGCAGCTCACGGCGCGGTTCCGCACCGAGAACCGCAGGTGAGGGGGCGGCCACCCGGGCCGGGGGGGTGGGTTTGAGGCCGGGGTAACGCAGAGGCGGTGACGGCGCTGTGTGCCCGCAGGTACGCCGTGGAGGATGTGCCCTTCTCGGTGCCCGCGGCCTCCGAGACCACCGACCTCAGCCACCTCATCAACAAGCTGCTGGCGGCCGGCAACGGTAGGTGCCGGGGCGGGCGGCCGCCTCTCCCGAGCGGGAGCCCCGAGCAGGCGCCGGCCTCGCACGCGCGCCTTTCCTTCAGAGCCGCTCTGCCAAGCGGTGACAAGTTCCGCTTCGTCCCCGTGTTTCTGACCACACGCCCCGGGTGAGGGCACCGCCTGCGGCTCTGCCACCAGGCACCAGGCGAGCCGGGCTCACGCTTCAGCTGAACTGGACCCGTTGCAGCGCACGGTGCCGCAAAGCGGGACGGCTCGGGGCAGGCCCGGCCTAAGAAACGTGCTGTCACAGTCAGAAGCAGCACCCCGGTGCCCACAGGCCCCTCGGTGAGGTCAGGCTTCAGCCTGAGCCCGTCCTGCCCTTCCGTTTTGGTCTGGCTGTCCGGAGTAAGGCACTCTTTGAACTTGATCTGAAACTCAGCAGTGCTGGTGGGCAGTCCCAGCAGGAGCGCTCCAAAGGCTGGATTAGCATGTGCCCAGCACCACAGACCAAGCTGCCCCAGCTTGGTCCCGTTCCCCATTCCGGGGGAATGAAGTGTTCCACAAAACCTGGCAAAAGAACTAATGAAACCAAAAGTTTGGTTTTTGTGAAAGCCTTTGAGAAGAGCCCAACCATTCTGTCAATGCTAGCTGAAATGGCCCTGAATGACTTGAAAGATTCTGGGGGGAAAGACACCTGTGCAATGTTGTTGAAAAATCCCATTTCTTTAAGAAATGAGACTAACTGTATCTTAACCTGCTGAGATTTCTGCAAGTTGCTTTTAACCCATCAAGTTGCAAAGAACCTTTAATAGAAAACTAGTGCACACTGCACTGCTCTTGTTGGAATGTGGGGCCTTTGTCAGCTATGCCATTACAGAGGGAGAAATATGAACCAAAAATTCTTAGGACTTTCCTATTGCTGCCTCAAATACAGGGCTTTAGCTAGTGATGATAAAGATGTGGGCTAGCAGTGGCAAGCTCCATACAAAACAGTGTTGAAGCACCATTGTGGTTTGATTAGACGTAGCTACAGGGAGAAGGATTTAGAAAATAATGTGTTAACAGTAAGAGGCAAACTTAACTCTCTGAACCCCAACAGCAAATTTTCCTTCCCTCTTAACTCACATAATCCTGTGGAATTCATGGGCTGCCCACTTACAACTGGGAGAAGAAACGAACTGTTTTGTTGGGGGTTTTTTGTTTGGTTTTTGTCTTTTTTTAACCTCTTGCTGGTATCAAATAAATAGTGACACCTGAGCACGGATTTTTCCTAATTTGTTTCAGCGGATCACAAATATGTGGAATTTGACTTCCTTATCAATGGCCAGTTCTTGCGTATGCCGCTGGTCACGCACATGGAAACGGAAAATATCTCCACGGTAAGTCATACTCGGTTTCTCCCCATCTTGGACAGTAGAACAGACTTAGCCAGTTTACTTCAATCTGATTTAGGTATTACACTGTCATCCTGACTAGATAGATTTCCCTGCTCAGTTTTATTTCTTTTCTGACTTTCCCAGGAGAATTCCCTGTATGTTTAAATCCATTCTGAACTGCAAAGGGATTAGAGAGTATGGGACTGAGCAGTGCAAGGAACATCATTGTCCAATCTGTTGTCTATATACAGTTCAGAGGGGGAATTCTTGTCTTCTTCAGTTCATCATTAATACATTTTTGTCTCCTGCTCTATTAGTTACATTGGGGGATTATGGTGGGAGGTTAGTATTACCTCTCGAAAATGTTGTGAAGTATTTTAGACACCAGTTTTGTATGCGTAAATACAGAAGAAGAGGAACCTGAGAAGAGTGAAATTACTTGCTTTTGCTTCCAGCTTGCTATTAATAATAATTTGACAAAAATATGGAAAGCAATATAATTCAGACGCTTTTTTCCTAAAGACGTTAATTCTTTAATAAACTTTAATAAACAAAATAAACTTGTATATTTGCACCACACTGCAGTTAAATATTACTGCTATTGATTAAAAAAAAAATAAAACCACACTAAATAAGTATTTTGTCTCTGAGCTTAGGAAGAAGTGGTGGAAATAGAGTATGTGGAGAAATATATGGCCCCTCAGCCAGAGGAATGCATCTTCCATGATGACTGGATCAGTTCTGTTCAAGCCACTGAAGAATGGTACCACACTAAGCCAATTCTAAGTTTTGTCTTGCTTATTCCTGTTGTGTGCAGAGGACTCTATGGTGTCAAATGGAGTGGTATTCTGTCTAATAATCTGTCGGGGTTTTTTTTCCCCCCTCTTTGCTCCGTTTTTGGTTTGGTTTGGTTTTAACCTGTCAAGTCAGTCAGCTACTTGCTTTTCTAAGCAGTTCAGTTTTAACACCTCTATTCTATGCTGACAGTGACTTTAACACAAGTAGAAAACAGCTAGAGTCACTGAACATGAAATACTGTTAACACGAATAATACAAATGCTGTTTACCATCCTTTCTCTTAAAGGACAGCAAGATTTCCTTATCTCTCTTTTTAGCCTAAACCCTTGACTTGAAATGTGATATTCATTAGCAACAAATATAATAGTGTACCTTTATGCAGAGCTTTTCTTTAAAAAAACCCAACCAACCATCAATCAACTAGGCAATTTTCCTATATTAAGTAATGGTTTGAAAATGCTTTGAGATTGTCAGGTAACATACCACGAACAACAAATTACCTTTTATTTTAAATAACATAAGCGATCTCAAGTCTCACCTACCAGAATATACAGTACTCTCATTGCTTTTCTTTTTGGCCTGTACTCCTAGCCTTACAGGTCTAGGTTTTAATGAAGCTTTGCTCTGTAACAACAAGATTTTTTTACTTTTCCAAACACTTTCTTTTTTTTTTTAAAAACACACCAAGTAGCTATATTTTGAATTTGTTTCAGCTAACCAATTACTATGCTAACGTTTTTCCAAATTTCTGGTTGAGGCTTTTTTTCATAAAAACATTGTTGGTTTTAATGACAATAATGTTTTAAATTCTGTACCCTGTAGGATATTAACTGGCTGCTACGATCAGACTGCTCGAATCTGGTCTTTGGAAGGAAAATCCATCATGACAATAGCTGGGCATACAGAAGTAGTGAAGGATGTGGCATGGGTGAAGCAAGGTCAGTATATATATTAGGGGAGTAGTAATAGTTTGATTTATCGGGGGAAAAATGTCAGCATTCCTCAACCATGAATATTTAATTATCTAAATGCTACAATTATTTCGATCTCTGTCAGTGGTGTTAGAAATGAAGTCATGATGCGAGTAGAACAGTCCTTTAACAGTAATGAGTATAGTAAGTTTAACATGTACGTTGTCTATTCACCTTGCAGTCTTCGTTAGCAAATATTGGTATGTATATTCATATTAACTGTACTTGCAGGGTAACATGATGTAAACTGAGATGTGTATGAGTTTCTATCTATCTGTTATTTCTTCTTTGAATAGAATAATTATATATAGATTATAAAGACTTTGGAAAGCCAAGTTGGGTGCGAGCATGACTTTTTTCTTCCTCAGATAGTTTATCGTGCCTATTACTCAGTGCTTCTATGGACCAAACTGTCCTGCTATGGGAGTGGAATGTGGAGAAAAACAAAGTGAAAGCCCTTCACTGCTGCAGGGGACACGCTGGGAGTGTAGACTCCATAGCTGTTGATTGCACGAGAACTAAAGTGAGTGACTCCTGGAAAGAAACCTTTGTCTTTTGGGATGTTAGCAAACCGTATCTCAAAAATCATCTTTTTGTCCCTGCATAGATACTAGTCATTATGTTACTATGACTGACACACTGATAAGTTTCCAGTCTTGTTATAAATGATGGTTATTGAGGATTAGGAGTGCTACATCAACTCTAGGCCATCTTTTCAAAGTGATGCACTTAACCTCTGGTATCACAAAAAGCTGAAGGCGACTTTAGGTAGCACAAGCCATTATACTGGTTTTGACCTCTGTGAGTGAAGTTGAATGTTTATTTTTAAGGAAATTTTACTTTTAACGCATGTGAATTTTGCATTATAATGAACGATTTTCAAATTTGACCTAAGTTTTCACAGTAGTTTTGGTGGGGAAAAAAATTTCCACAGTGATACTCAGAAAAAGCAGATGGTAGAAGAGGTCCTTTCCCTTCATCCAGGAATTCAACAGTTAAGAGCACTCACACCAAAGGTGGAGTCATCGCTCCCAGCTTGACTCAGACAGGTTAAAATAAAATCTTTTGGTGCTGAAGGAAATGAAGAGATATTTTATAGATATTTTTCCTGCAAAGGAAGGAAAAAGAATAATTTGATCTATGCCAAACTTTTTTTTTTTTTTTGAGGAGCCCAGCACAGTGTTATACTCTATTGGTTAATTTTTCAAGCAGGAAGTGTATGTAGTATGGCTTACACGGTCTGTCTGGATCAACTTTTAACAAAATGTTTCTGTTCATACAGTTCTGCAGTGGATCCTGGGATAAGATGTTAAAGATCTGGTCTGCAGGTAAGATAAGCGTAAGCTGGGATTCTTGGCGCTCTTAAAAAAACTTGTACTTACAATAACCTGAAAGATGGATATCTGAATACTTTTTTCTTTAAGAAAATTTGAGCCTATAATATTAAAAGCAAGCTAGAACTTTTTTTTTTGGCAAGGCTATACATCACTATATTAAGTTACTGTTTTGGTTGGTAACACAATTTCAGATATGGTTATCCACTGCGTGCTGATGGTTATTTTATTCAGAACACAGTACTTTGTCTTTCATTTATTTTTAATGGATTTATATAAAAACGTGCAGGTTTGAGTACAGACTTTTTACAAATCAAAAGTTGGTGGGTTATTTTCCTGTGCTATTATTGACACCATAATATGGAGGACAGTAAGATGACCAAGTCTTTTCTAGAAGTGTAGGCTAATCCCATTTGATCTAAATGCTTTCTTTCACTGTTCCAAGTCATATGCTTTCAGTTTGTGAGTATATATGTAGGTCTTGTATCTAAAAGAAAGATTGTGTTTATGACACACCTGAATTACTGTTGGAATTTTCCGTGAGTAAGGATGGTCTTAAAAATTCATTGGGACTTCATTTTAAAACTCTGTGACCTGGAGAATATCACTTAATCTGTATTCGTTTTCCTCTTGCTCAAAATGGAGAGAATACTGATCTGATCAGAGGTGTAAGGTTAAAATATTCACGCATTGTAGACAGGTTAGGTACTGTAAATATGGGGTTTTGCAATTCAGATACTTCTAGATCAAGTCTGACTGTCTTCTGTCACAGTACCTACAGATGAAGAGGATGAAATGGAAGAAGCAGCTAACAGACCACGGAAGAAGCAGAAAACTGAACAGTTGGGACTAACAAGGGTAAGATGAGCTCCAGGTTTGTCCAGGTTTTTATTTTAGAAGTGTGGCCACACAAAATATTTTCTCTTTGTTAAAAGTGACTATATGAAAACTTTTGGTGATATGTCTCAGGCTGATCAGACACGTATTTTTATTTGTTGAAAGAATAGATTTTTTGACGATATTCGATCTAATCTCCTCTCAACTTTAAATTCTAGACTCCCCTGGCAACGCTGTCTGGCCACACAGAAGCTGTCTCCTCTGTGCTGTGGTCAGATGCTGAAGAAATTTGCAGTGCGTCGTGGGACCACACCATCAAACTCTGGGACGCCGAGACTGGCGATCTCAAATCAACTTTGGTGAGATCATTATACTTTGTCTGTAGGTTCAGCAGAAGTCCAGCTCAAAGAAAAAGTTGTGCAAAATAGTAGGTCCTCTCCTAGAGTTACTGTTTTCTTTTCTGACAGACAGGAAACAAAGTGTTTAATTCTGTCTCCTACTCACCACTGTGCCGACGCCTCGCATCCGGGAGCACTGACAGACATATTAGACTATGGGATCCTCGCAGCAAAGGTGAGCTAAGACATGCATGTTCTCAAAGTTGTTTTTTAAAAATCAGAACTTCTCCCTCTTGGGGGAGATCTCAAAAACTGTTTCTGGTCCCTCTGCTTGAAACAAGCCATTTGGGGGCTTTCATTAAATACGAAGATTACATCTATCTTCCGTAATCTGGTGCAAGACTTCTTTTGATTTCTCACCTACTAATTTAGAAAACTAACTCAACTTAGGTTTTCCCTGTGCAGTTGCAGGCCTGAACTTTTTTTTTTTGGTAAGGTTCACACCTAAGTTGGTTGGACCATCATTAAAGTAAAATAATGGTCACTTTGTATTATATTAACCACCTGTTAATATAGTAGTGCCATGTCTGGCAGGATTGCAGATAACTTATGACTGAGCCTACCAGATTTATTTCATAGACACGTTTACTTGTTTAGCTTCTATAAATCTAATCCAGAGTTTAACAGTATTATCTTCTTATATGTTAATAACAAAAGCATTTTTTTTGTTTGCCTTTTCAAAAATCTTTGAAAAGAAAGTTTAGTGACAAACTAGATTTTGTTTGTTTTGGTTTTGGTTTGGGTTCCCCCCCTCCCTGAACTTGTGTGGCTTATATTTTTGTTTGCTTTCTTTAAAGTTCACTTTGATTTTTGAAGTTAGAATTACTGGTGGGAGAAACACTTACCTTGAAAACAAATATGTTGCTGATGGCTTTTCTCACTGGATTTTGTATACATCTTAAAAGCACCAATTTCAGTTGGCATCCACTGATGTCTTTTTTTCCCTCTTTTTCTGTTCAGATGGCTCCTTGGTTCTCCTGTCTCTGACATCTCACACAGGCTGGGTGACATCTGTGAAGTGGTCACCTACCCATGAGCATCAGCTGATCTCTGGTTCTCTGGACAACATTGTGAAGCTCTGGGACACAAGGAGGTAAAATAAACATGCATTTTCTGCTGTTCAAAGGCACTTAAGCTTACAGGGTCGGTTAACTTAAATACCAAAAGCAGTCCGAGACATTCATTGGAAACTCCTGTGGCATTCGTAAAAATCCTCTAGGTTTTAGGAGTCAAGCGTATAACAAAAGGGAGAAAAATACTTACCAGAGGACCTCTGGCTTAACATCTGTGAGAGCTGTATGGCGTTCCAACACAGGACTTACCTGGCATTAACAGCAGCATTGACTGACAGGCAGAAGGCAGTAACCATAACATTGCTACTGGGATTAGGAACAGCCGAAGGTCTGCTAACCATTCCTCTATTTTAAGGAATAAAATACATTCTCTTTCCAAGGAGTGAGCCTAACGGTGTGAAGTTTCTCTTGCTACTCTTTTCAGACCTTTCGTTACAAATTTCCAAGCAATGAAATGATTTGCATTCAGAAGACACGAATGGCTTTTCTGGAAAACACACACAGTTGAGCAGCATCCACACATGGAAGAAGGAAACTATATAATAAGCTGTTCCTAACAAGCAGATTGATTAAATTTCAGTCTCAAGGTAGATTGCAAGCAGGTGAAAAAAGGTTGCTGCTTTTCTCTTTGGGGATGTAGGACAGGTTAACCTGATGTGATCAGCTCTGGAGAAAGCAGAGAAAACGTCACAGATGGTAGATATCTGTACTCTCTGAAAGTGGTTACAGCTGCTAGACAACATCTGTCTGATAGCATTGTGATAGTATTTCTTCCAGGGACTAATTTTGTTTTCTGTGATTGCTCACGTAACTTCAAACATGTGACTGTAAATACCTGTGTTTTACCAGTTGCAAAGCTCCTCTCTATGACTTGGCTGCTCATGAAGACAAGGTTTTGTGTGTGGACTGGACAGAGGCAGGGGTAAGAATCTGAAGAGCAAGTTACTCAATTTATATGCATGGTGGTTAGGAAGAGGGCTAAAAGCAGTCATGGACTATGTTTTTTCTTTATGCTTAAAGACAGAAGAGAATAGGAAGTTTTAATTGTGCTGTGGTTATACTGGGTTGATAACTGGGTGTTATTGTATACGCACTGCAGCACTTCCCCATGCTACTGTGCAAAGGAGTAGGATGGGAGTTTAAGCTCTGTAGCATGAAGTGGGCGTCACACAGATATTCCAATCAAGGAGAGATGGGAGAACAGCACCACACCTTGCTGAGAAAATACATATTCCAAGGTACCATTTGCTGCCATGGAGACTAAAGCAGCAGCGTGAACTGACAGCTGGGGCATGGCAGTACATGTAGAAGGGGGAGAACTATATAATCCTCTACAGCAAGCTGTTCTGCTACTGTAGTGGTACGCGTATGTATAAAATGGGGAAAAACATTTTGTTAGTGTTCAAGATTCTCAGTGTGCCTCCTATTCTCAGTAAAAGGCAGGAAAAGCTTTAGAAATTTTCCTGCAAAAACTTTGCTTCTAATTTTAGGAGGAGGGTAAGACCCAAGGTTGCTTCTGCACTTTGATTCTGGGTTTTACTCATGCATTAACAGTTCATTATTCATTACTTCTTTTTATGTCTTCAAAGGATAGAAAATCAGAGTCCTCAGGTTTTGTGTAGGTATTTTGCTTAGTTCTGATATTAATCACAATTTTCTTTTCCTCTCATCAGTTGCTGTTGAGTGGAGGTGCAGACAACAAACTGTATTGCTACAGATACCCAGCTACAGCCTCGGATGTTGGAGCATGAAGGTCAACAGCCAGAACCCTTTTTTTAAAAAAAGATTTTTGCAGCAGTTGCTCTCTGTTAGCATCCCTACACAACCAACATCTGAAGAAAGGAGTTTTTTGTTGCTCAGAGCGCTGCTGTTCCTGTTTTTTTGTATTGGTAACCTATATCCATATTTGTCACAGAAAAATGGCAACAGGCAGTTATGAATGTGATTAGTGTGAAACAAAGCAAAGGGCATTTCCTCCCTTTTTGATGGCTTTGAATTAACATGTTTTAAATTACTATTTTTATAGCCCTTTTAATAAGGAGTAAACTGTTCCTGATACTTACAGAAAAATTACTCACTGGACTAAATTATTTTTTGAGTTTACCTGCTTTCCCTTGAAAAAAAATAAAGCTTTTATCTACAGTTCATTGGTTTAGTGCCTCACTTCAGATAAAAATCAGACTTCAGCTCTCCTTTCAGTATGGCTGTTGGCAGTTCTTACGAGAAGGTCCTTAACTGATGAACCCAGACTTCTTTCTAGGATGAAGACATAGTACGTTTGCAGTGCAAATGGTATAATATAAAGGAACTTGACAGATTTACTGGCAGATGAAATAGTCTGGTTTTTTGTTGCTCATAAGTTAGGGCTGTAAATTACTTTATAAGAATATGCCTGCCTTGTGCCACAGTACATGTTATGTTGCAGTACAACTAATGTGGTATCTCCTAAAAAGCAGCAGGTGGATAGAAACAAGTGGAGGATCACACAGAGAAGAAAGAAGAAAAATTAATTTGTTCCTAGAAAGAATGGATACAAGAAGTTGCAATAGCTTTTAGGTTGATAGAGGATGAGTAGTATCCAGACATACTCATTTTCTCTGCTGGTGGTCTTGCTTTTAATTCAGCATTTAAATGAAAAAGCTATTACTGCAGTTTGTTAGATGCCATATATGTGATGTTAAACCAGCACATAGTTTAACAATGTGGAAACCAAACTTTAATATCCTCACTAATGTCTTAGCTTTCAATAACTGTAAGACCTGTACAGCACAATCAAGTCAAAGGCTTAAATTGCAACGTTAATAATTTTTCTTTGAAGAGTGAAAACTCTGACCTCCAGGTACAATATGGACAAGTTCTGAGTAAGCAGCTTAGGAAATACCAGAAGAGCAAAACTATGAAGAAAACGGCAAGGGTACAGGGGAAGGATCTCTGACCCCTTGGCTCTGCAAGTAATGTACTGCAACTAACAGACTAACCTTTATTTACAAACGCTGCTTACAAGGAATTAGTTGTCTCGCCACCATCTTATCCCCATGTGCATGTTCTTAGTACGTGCTTCATCCTTTCTAAAGCAATATACACTATTCATACCTTAATATAGCAACTAATTGTGTTTTTTTCTTATTTAAACTTTATTCCTTTAAAACATTGCCTTCTATTTACTCCACAAACAGGAACTTGCAAATGTGGTCTGAATAACTATTTTGTTTTGTAAACCTACCAAAAATACAAAGCATTTTTTGAGCAGGAATTTAGTATATGCTGGAACATGCAGCATTCCTTCCTCCTCACTATTACAGACTTGTATAATTTCACATGCACATTTGTGGATATGCCAGTTTATTCTATATATCATTGGCCTAATATTCATAAAAGTTTAAAAAAAATCTCCAATAATTTTTTAGTATGAAAACAGAAGAGAGTAATATCCTCTTTAGGTAACCCTTAATCCAGTATACCTGACTTTTGGAGGTCTTAACCAAGTAAAGTTTGGAGATGTTTTTAGTGGAAAGCAAGACAGTGAGGGAAGTTTGGAAACTAGTTTGCTTCATTCTCTTCAAGACTCCCAGTGACCATTTAATCTAGTCTTGAGCTATTTAGTGTATTATAAGAAACATCCATTTTATTACTCTCTCTTCAGTTTTTCTTTCAGATAAATTATGCTTGAGCATAGCTTTTAGAATTAGTGTGGTATTTTACAGTCAGAGAGCTGTGGAGCACCTCCAGCCAATTAAGTAGTTGATAAAAATAAGTGGGTTCTCTTATATGCGTATGTCTAAAGACTCATGAATGCAAGATAGGTAACTTTAATATGGTTTTCTTGCCCTCCCAGAAAGATTTAAAAAATACTTTTTAAAAAAAAGGTCACGTCACTTGGACTGTCAGCTTAGCTTAGAAAGATTAATATTATTCAGACTTAAGAAATCCCAGCCGGCATTAACTGTTTCAGTTTCAAACACTGAATCCATTAGATCTACTACACTTGTCACCTGTAGTAAATATACAGGGTGTAACTAGAAAGGTAGGTTTTGGTAGACCACAGTTCAGAAGCAGGAGGGTTTTTACACCCTCCTCTCACTTTGGGTTCTCTTATTTGGAAAAGTTCTGTGTCAGACACAGAAAGAAGCAACTAAGTAAACTATATTAACATTATGAACGGATAGCAGCATAAGTACATCATCTTTTTGGAATGCATCTGTCTTATTGCTGTCTATAAATTGTCCTAGAATCTACAAAAATACTTTTTAGATTTGGCTGACTGACAGTTCTTTGGATAATCTGTAATCTTAATTAAAACATTTTAATAAGAATATTTGTTTTCCTCCAAACATGCAGTTCTTTCATTTAAAACGATGTGAAATCAGAAGGGCCAGCATGAATTGATTTTAAAGTTGCAAAAGAACTGAGTCAAAAACAAACCTGGTCTTCCAGAATCAAGGTGCTGATGGTGATTCTACTCACAAAAATACTTCCCCCCCCCCCCCAAAAAAAAAAATCCATTTCTGCATATTTGTAGTGCCCTGGTACCATAATATAGAACAGTAAAGAACTTTTATGTACTACTTTTCCTTAAACGTCAAAGTGATACTACAAGTGAGGGGAATAAAGACAATAGTCAACTACTGCAAGCTGTACTCATTTTTTCTATCAACAGGGGTTGGGGGTGGGTTTGTTTTTGAGAGGTTGTGCAATAAATTGTTCTATTTCATCTTCTCATTCTGCACTGACACCTGGCATAAACTTAGCTTTTCTAGCGCACGTACGCTGCCTCTAAATACAGTTCAAACAACGTCATGCATTAAGACACGTGTTAAAAGCATTAGTTTAAGACAAGGGTTCACCTGCTTGGTCCCTGGTTTAGTGACACACTTGCATTTTCTGTTCATGTGTTTGCTTTTTCCCAGCTGGTTCATTCAGCCGCCTTCTTGCTTTGAGACTTTCATCTTTGCTTCTGGATGATTGCCATCGCTTTCCTACAGCCAGCCCTGGCAGAGCACTGGTTTTTCTCTCTTGTTGGCATTTTGTTTAGTTTTTTTAATCTCCGATTTCTCAGCCTTCTCTCAACAAGGAGACTGAATTAAAAACAAGGGGAGGGGGCAGGAAACCGTAAGTGTTCCGGTGGAAGTGGCACACAAGGTAAATCAGCCCGTGTGGATAATGCCGCTCGCTGTGGTACCGCCCACGAGATCAGCACCTTTTCCCGAAGCCACGCAGGCCCAGCAGGGAAGGGCACGTCGGCTCACCCACAGCACTGTGATCCGCAGCCTCAACCCGCGTGCCGGTCACGGCTTTGAGACCCCCAAACTCACCCCCGATACCTGCTCCCCGATGGAACGCCTTGCTGCTGGACCCTCTGCTGCGGGCGCGAGCTCTGAGGGGTGCACCGGGGAGAGGAGAGGACAGGCCAGCAGGAGACCGTGGGTTTCTTAGGCTGCTTTTTTGATGAGTTTGGGGCAAGGATGCAGATCTGCTCTGCCTATTCCTTTCAACATACAGCCCATAGCCTGGTGGTGAGGTTTTTTCCTTAAGAAAAATAAACTTATATGAAGTTTAAGTGAGTTTTGTATAGGCTGATAAATTTCCAGTATAAACTCAACATACTTCCCTAGATTTCAGCACAAATACGTTAGGAAATAGATCTAACCACATATGCTTAAAGTGACTTCTACAATTTAAAAAAAAATATTTCACGGAGCTTGGAAGGAAAAACTTATATAGAAAAAGGAACACACTTTTAATGAAAACTCCTGAGATAGGAGGTTTTCTCCGGCATTTTCTGTGACATTGCTGCAACAGAAAGCACCAGATAGGCATACGCAGAGATTCCCCAAAGGAAACATACACTTTTCTTAGACTCTTAAGTTGATCTAAGTCTTGTCAATTATCAACTTGTTACTTAAATGTGGATATAAGTTTAAGAATTTCAGAATTTTTAATGTTCTTCTCATCACTGAATTAATGGAGGCTACAAAGTTATTTCCAAGATTGTGTGATTCTAAACATGTTTCTTAAAAAAAAGAAGTGGTGGATCAGATTTGGGCAGATCTGTTCCATGACCTCAGTGAAATTTCAGTACGTGCTCTTTTCCCCTGCTGTGGGAAAGGTGAAAGGTTTTGTCAGACTAAATACTTAATGTGAACTAGGTCAACACGCTTGACTTGGATTTCTACTCTCTGTCAGAATGGGGCTGCCAAGCTGGCCCTCACATGCCCCAGTCCAGGGGTGATCACAGTTTATGGATTATCACCCTGCTTCATTTAACATTATTATTTGCTTTATTTCATCTTTTTGTTTCCTTGTTTGTTTAAAATAAAATTTAAAAAAAAAAAAGGTATTCACATTTAAAAAAGAAAAAAAAGGTATTCACATTTTCACATTTAAAAAAGAAAAAAAATGTATTCATATTTAAAAAAAAAAGGTATTCACATTTTAAAAAAAAAAAAGGTATTCACATTTGGTAGGATTAGTTATTGTCTACCTCTAAGTTTTACTAAACATGCTTTGAGAATGCATAGTTGTGGCAGGTTGTCCTGTCATGCTATCCCCATTGCACCTCTGTACGACAGCGAAATGGCTGAGGAAGACAGCTTTTCAGCGAGCAAGGCTGAAGATCCTGTTCTGACGGGCAGAACTACAACCCACCCTTGATTTCTAGCCCAACAGCCAAGCAGACAGAACGGCCGCTCCGCTGGTTTAGCGCCAACGCCAGGGAAAGCTTCAGCCTTCCCTGCAGCCGACTCCTGCCCGGCCGCTCGGGTGCGAGCAGCACCCAGGCACCAGGCGCGGCACAGACCACGCTCTTGGACAGCAGCAAGTGAGAGCAGCTCAGCTTGCAGTTCATAGGCCAAAAAAGCCCAAACAAGTTAGAATCACCCATTTTGTTTGTAACCACGTTGGCAGAGATCTCAAATTAGGGGCAAAACTTGGGTTAAAATTAATTGTCGTGAAAACCAATTTAAATTGTCCTGGAAATTGCATGAAACGAGCAGCCGCCAGTGAGAAGCTGGCTGAGCCTGGCCTAGGAAAGGCAGCTGCGCACTCTGGATGAGGCTACCAAGCCATCCAGATCAAGGCATGTACTGGAGGGAATGCTGAAAACGTAACTCAAACCACAAAAATGTAAATTTCTGTATCAGTTACAAAATTCATATTCAAAACTTTAAAATGTCAACTTGGCATGTCTTTGCAATTTATTCCATCGGGCAACTCGTAGCCTGTGACCAACAGGGAATCTTAGGATGAGTTTAAATGTCTGTAAAACTAAACAAACATCGAAATAAATGCTCCGTGATTGCTACTGAGACTTTCAGCCTATAAATCAAGCAAAGAAATTTCTTTAAATGTTTGAAGGCATTTCTGAACGCAAACCAGAATTCACAAAAAGCTGTATGGAGAAATACGATATGCCAGTTACAGCAAAACATCCCAATGATCTAGATTGCTTATCCAAAAGGGTCCCCCTTGCCACACTTTCTATTGTCTGTGATCTATAAATTTAGAGTAGGGAAGTTCTGACCTTCAGTCAGACCACAGCTGCTGTAAATCGCTGCAAGTGAAAGACAGCTGAGATCCCTCGGAAGAGCGTTCAGGAAATGCTCACTGACTTACTTGCTCTCCTTTAACTCTACCTCTATCCCAGTTGTTGAAAATCGTTTGAGTTTGTTACACACGTCTGCACACGCAGAGCTATCTCACGGATTACAGCACACAAGGCAGGTGAAAAGACTGGCCAGTGGTCGACAAAACGCAGAAGAAATATTGGAAATTGAAGCAAGCTCACCAAAAAATGCAGATGAATATGTGGCAACACCTGATGCAGAGCTGGTGCCAAATTAGAGATAAACCTAAGGATCACAAGCAGTGTCAGTACAAATTGATATGTAGAATATGAATACATGAAAATGGAATAATTTTTCCTGCCACTAACAAGTACTAATTACTTTCAACAGGGCAGTCTCGGTCATTTGTGTGGTTTGAGAAGCCCAAAAAATGGTATCTAGTGTTGGAATTGCATTATTGTTTTTTGAATCTATCCAGCATCAAAGAGGAGGACTTTCTTAAATTATTCTCCACTCCAAATGGTGTCATTACCGTGTCTGTGCACACATCCCTGCAGACACTCAACGCGTGGTGGAACAGTTCGCACTCTGGAGTTTACCGCATTAACCAAAGTGTTACCACAGAGTCTGCCAGCCAGGCCGAGAATTCTTTCCGTCATATAGGGCTTGTTTGGGGATCGGGAGGATGACAATGACAAATAAGCTACACTCTCCTTTTTTAAAATACTTGCGGCACTGAAGGCTACTGGGTGACATAAATCCCCCATTTGTGTGACCCCAAGCCTGAAGGCACACTGCTGATCGAACAGTGGACGCGGACACCCAGCCGCATCTGCTGAAAACAGAACTTTGAAGCGAAGTCTGGAGGTGTGCATGGGGGTGCATTAGCGGGAAGAGTTGTCCGTACTACGAAGCGGTTTGGATTCACAACAAACATCTGTTTTCTAACGTCCCCTGTAAATACAGTGATTTGTTTTCTAATTTAAAAAGCAAAAATTTCCATCTCTCTCCCATCCTTTCCCTCTCAGGTTTTGCATCAACTTTAGCCTGAATCTTTGGTTCATATAAATTTGGGAACCCTTTTGATCTTTAAAAAAAAAAAAAAAAAATTAAAAAAAAAATCAAAAAGTCAAAATCTGACAGAATTTCACTGATTTCCATCAGGGACCAGAATCTGTTTGTGTGCTTGTAAGATCACAGTGATCTTTGACTTCTCCACTCTCAATTTCGGATGAGAGATGATCTCTTTCAGCGGATCTTGGATTGCTGGTTCATTATTTTGGTGGACTTTGTGCATAGGATGAGGTGTTGGAATTTGCTGGCAGTACGTTTATAATACTTGGAGCAGGGATTAAGTATAGTTCTTGATGTTACACAAAAGATCTTTCTTCCATCTTGCATCAACATGCAAGTGGTCCTCTTAATATATCCATAGCATTTAAAAGAATAACAAATTAAATAATAATAAGGTTTTGCCTTTAGATTTAAGAGCACAGAGAGACCCCCAACGGATAGTCTCCGTTGCTTCTCAGAAAACTGCACTATGGCCAGTAGTTATCTCCTGCAGTTAAAATACTAAACAAAATGTTTCCTAGATCTAAACAGCACAGATCTAAGCAGAGTCTGGTTTCAGTTACACTGCTGTAATTCCAGAGCATGACAGTTAAGACAGCGAAGCATATCAAAATCCATGGACTTAATATAGATTTACAGAGGAGCTTACACATGCAGCCTATCTGAATGTAATTTACAATAACTGGATCTTGTATCTTGATGTAGCTGAAAACTGAGTCAGAACCAGTTTCCAAAAAAATCAAATACTGCATGTCAGCAAAGCCTTTTCTGGAAGGAAATAAGTAAGATTTGTCTTCATAGTAACTAAGCTTTGGAGCAGAATGGTGAGGGGGAGGAGATGATGGTTTTTCTCCCCTTCTAATCCAATCTATTTAAACAGAGGAATCAAAACAACAGATGTTTAGTATGAAAAATGCTGCCTGAGATACTGGCGCCACAGAATCCAGCATGAACTCACCGAAGATGAGAAGACGAAGAGACTACAGTTTCCCTATTTCAGTTTTACCAGTCTCTAGTTTGCTGCGGCTTAAATGTACAAGTCCAGAGTGTCATGTGAAAAAGAAGCCATCATTTTTCCAAGGAGAGCAGTTTACTACCCGTGCACCGTCCCACCACGCACCATTCTGAATCTCTGCAGTAGCTACAGCACTGCTTGCTAGATGTAAACAGAGGATTGAGATACAAAATTTTATCTGACTAGATCATTCTCACGAATAATATTATTAGACTATGTACCAGAGAAGTCTGTTTTAATGAAAGAAATCTCTATGTCTAATCTTTTCTCAGTTTGCTGCAGTATACTGCAGCAACTGAAAAATATTTTCAGTTTTGGGGTGTCCGAATTGTATCTCATATCTTGGCAGACACATTTGAAGCCAATCATTTGGCTTAGCTCGAGTATTGCTTTCACCGTTTCCTACTGGCCTTCTCTAATTACTTTTTATAATTTACGACACAGCAGTTTGTAGGGCTGCTACTGTAAGAAGTTAGAGAAATACAAGCTTTTTTATTTCCCTCTGCAGTAGTATCTTCTTGCCATTAACTCTCCTTATTTTGCCACCCACTCCATGTTTTATAAGGAAAGTATCTAGTTTCTTTTTCCTCACAGGAGTATCAAGATCAAGGAGGTAAAAGTCTCCCTCCTTTCAAATATATCAGGTTTTGACCTTTAGGCTAACATGTCCCAATATAGCAGACACTGGGTGCCTAATGTATTGCCACTGTATTTCTCTTCCCACATCCATTACCGATTACGTGATGACACTACGGCCATTACGGCAGGCAGTATTTGCCTTTGACACACCTTTCTGTCATTTACATTTATTCTGCAAATGTCTCTGCTTTTAGTTTTTCCCCCACCTTTAGAAGAATGACCAAGCACCTGCAGAACAGGGGGCAAGGGGAAAGGAAGCACAGCTGATGCTCAAGCGATCAGCAGCAGCCCTGGTTGCTCACATCTCTCCCACGCTAACAGCAGGGCTCTGTGAAGAACCATCACCCATGGTCTACAAGCACAGTCAGATGCCTGCACCCCTGTAGCTTAAGCCACCACCCATTCTCCAGAAGCTAATCCTCCCTCCGTGTCTGTGGTCCTAATTACTTTCGATGAAAGGCACAAATAGGTTGAACCACCACTCTTTTGTGTGTGTGCCTTTTGTCTTGATTACATTTCATAAATTGTCTACAAGTATACACTCAGCACTTGTCAGTAGTCAAGTTCGACTCTTGTTTCAAACAGAAATGTCACCCGCTTATGTCAAGTTGAAATCTGGTTTAGTCTTTGATTAGCAGTGGTTCTGCCCATATTGCACTGCTGCCCAGTGAAACACCGTATTGCAACAAGTCCTTCTCAACAGAAATACCCCGATGACCTCTAAAAAAGAATTTTGTTCAACTTGACTCGCAGTTTCTTTTCTTTTTGTTGCTGGGAAGCTTGATTGCTCTGCAATAAAAGAATGCTGTTATATATTAAATTTTATACTTTTAAATTCATATTGTTTATTTACACGCTTGTATAATTTAATGTATATTCTGTCCACAAAATAATGAATCAGCATTTCTTTCTGAAGGTTTTTTTTTGTTCCATTCAGATGGCCTGCACAGATATCTACTGCTGAGTAGTGGAATACTGAGGAATACTGATAGGGACTTTTATAGTACCATATGCAGTGAGAAGTTTATTCTAGTTTGAGGCTCTTCTTCCTTTTGTCCTTCTTTTTAGCATTCTTATTATTTAAATAAATACTGAATCTGTAACATTACGGATATATAATCAATCTCTCTCTCTCTTTTAATATATATTTATATCATCTATAACATCGGGATATAGTAAACATTTACGGTCTCCCAAGGCAATCACTGCTTCAGATTGACCACTGAGAGATTAGGTTTGAGATTTCATGAAAAAAATACATTAATGCTGCATTTTCACAAATAGAAGAAAACAAAGTCCTTTGTTAAATATTTAACCTAACTAGACTTTGCAAGGTCTATTACTGAAGCTATAATTGTAATGCAGGAAGAATTTTATAATCCTTGAAAACTTTAATGACATCTTATACTAAAAAAAAAGATTTTATGGATTAAAAAGGATTTTATGTCTTTCCAATTACAAATTTAAATGCTGGCATAATAGTATGTAATTGCAAGTGTGCTACTCATTATAAATCACACAGCATAACAGAACTACTAAGGTAGGAGGTTTATGGAAAAGAAGTTCCCCCTCCCCTGCACCTTTACCCCTTGATCCTTAAAAAAAAAAAACCAATCAGAAAACATCTTGGGATAGTAAAATCAGTATTTTACAGATATGTTAAGAACATTTATGGCAAACGGTTTGGAAATTATATTTAGAATTACATTGCAACTGCATAGCCTTTCAAAATGCTGTCTGCTGTTCGTAATGAGCATTTCAAAAGCATTAAACATTCAGAATTCTTTCAAAATGTTCATGAATGTATACATAAAAACAGACACACACATGCTCCCTCATATTTATTTTCAACTTTTTGCATTTTTTTGTTATTTAGGGAATTATTAATATGTATATCACAGATCATACAATTTTTTCTAAGCTCCCGTAAATCTCAAGAAAAAGAACAGAAAAATTTCCCTTTTTAAAATTCCTGGAAACGTCACATTGCTAGGAATGTCTTCTGAAGCCCCAGAGTTCAATTAAAGACATTTAAGTAGAAAACCAGCAAAAAATACCAGATTTAATAATACAGTAAAATATTCACATTCATCTTCCTTTGTAGCACACCTATATATCCCTTAGCCATTTTTTCTTCCCAACGCTCATCATTTCACCATTGTTCCACACGAAGGCTGACATGGACATTAGTGACTCGTTTTTTAATTAATTCCTCCCCCAACCCCACGTACACCACATCTAACTGCAAATGTTGTCAAAACCTGAAGGTCTTTTTATTCGTCTTATCAGTTTGAACAATGTGCTTGTTCTGCCACCCTCAGAGTACTCATGATAAAAATAGTCAATAAATTGGAATTGCCACACATTTTATTTTTCAATTACTTCTTTTTACAGTCATATCTGAGGAAGAAAATAAGCTAGGGCTCTTATTAATGTTTCAGGCAGAGCAGAATGCAAGTGAAGCTGGAAAAAGGACAGATATCAAGGGAAGGATTCTCCTTTCTTCTGCCCAGCAAAGGTTTTCAACTTTTTTTTTTCCAATAGTCCCCATTCACCCACTTCAATGCAGTGCTGTTAATTCAATTGAAGGTATGATTCAGAGAACGTGCATGTACATGGTGCAGAAGTATTTGGAGGGACATGTCAAAAGCAAAAGCCACTTTATACCTGAAGAGAAAACCACTTTACTAAACTCTGATGTATGTGAAGTACGAGCTAGCAGGTGCTGATGATCTGGTGGTAAAAGGGAGCTCTACACACCTCTCTCTTCCCCATCATTTGGGACAGTTCAAGCTGTGCGCCTGCTCTATTTCCTTCCCACACATCCTTCTCCTGTTCAGACTGGGTACATAACCACCTCAGACCGAACGTTAATAGAAGCCCATTCACAGAGATATACCAAATCCAAAATTTCAGCCTGATATGCTAACACTATGCAATTCTGTAGGAGGGATCTTACTGCTAAAGTGCCCGGGCAACAATAAGCAATAGCTGTTGTTACACACTGAAGCCATTATTGGACATTTTCAGTCAACAGATTGAAGGTGAGTTCAATGCTACTGCTAGGTAGGCAGAGACACACCTTGCTGTCAAAACCAGATCCTTCACCCACTTGTCTACTGAGAGTTGGCAAGAGTATATGAGTCATTATTACTGTATGACATTTTAATTCTATTTATATTCAGAATGCTGGGAATTCCAATAAATACTGCATGCACTTACCCCTCATGATCCCAGAGGTTTGCTCTGCTTCTTGACATAGAAAGTAGAGAGAAAATGGGCATCGCTTAAGCTGGGCGTTTGCAGTGTTCGGATGCACTGTTGGCCGTGAGCAGGCAAACAGGTTCCTGTTATTGCTGTAAATACAGGGTTGCATTTATGGAACATGCATCTCTGGTACTTTTACACTTTGGGGCATAGAATGGAAGAAAATCAACTTTATAAAATCATAGAATCATTTAGGTTGGAAAAGACCTTTAAGATCATCAAGTCCCACTGTTAACCTAGCACTGCCAAGTCCACCACTAAACCATGTCCCTAAGCACCACATCTACACGTCTTTTAAATACCTCCAGGGATGGTGACTCCACCACTTCCCTGGGCAGCCTGTTCCAATGCCTGACAACCCTTTCAGCGAAGAAATTTTTCCTAATGTCCAACCTAAACCTCCCCTGGTGCAACTTGAGGCTGTTTCTTCTTGTCCTACTGCTTGTTACTTGGGAGAAGAGATCGACCCCCTTTCAGGTAGTTGTAGAGAGCGATGAGGTCTCCCCTCAGCCTCCTCTTCTCCAGGCTAAACAGCCCCAGTTCCCTCAGCCGCTCCTCATAAGACTTCATGTACCATCTTTTAGCTCAGCATTTACTATTGTTCTTCCCATGTGGTAAGAAGGCCATGAGGGGCAGCCTGTGTGTAATGCTGATAAACATGAAGGCTAAAGTCTTAATTTTAACTCTGCTGTAGTTACAGTCAGTCCACTTCTTCCATGTTTCCCCAAAACATTCTGCTCACTTGGGCTCTTGCGTATTTTACTATTTTTTCTTCTTTTACCTTCAGATTGGCCCTTGTTCACTTTGGGCAGGAACTACCAACATTCAGCCATAAAACTACAATATCTGCTACCCTCTGGAGCAAGCCTGCATGGAATACAGAGGAGCATTGCTGTGGCTGAAAGATCAATCCCAGGAGCTGTATCCTGCCAACTGCAAGCAAAATGGGGAATTCCAAAAGGTAAACGTTCACTCATCCATACAAGTACTGTCTACACTAGACAAAGTACTGGTTGCCAACAAGTTCACCACGACTTAAGTAGAGGCAAAGACATGTCATCTTAGTACATATTTAGCTACTGGTATCTATTATACCTCGTGAGTGAGCTCAGCAAACAAAACAAAAACAAAAGAATCCTCTCCACACCTGGAGAACAAAGCCCATCGGTCCCTATATTTGTTATTAAAACAGAAGAATGTCCTTATCACTATGGCAAGTCACCATAAGAGGAACCGTGCAACAACTTTCCTACTCACGTAGATACTTGCCTTCCAAAAGTCTCTCCATCTTCTGTCTCTCCAGCAGTTGCTCTTTAAAGAGCTTTTTCTGAGCAAACAAAAGGGTGAAGGAAAACTTAACTCTGTTTTCTGCCTGAAACACTCTTCTCCAGGATGACACTGTAGTTATGTGCAAAGCACGCAGAGTTAAAATTCTGTAAAATAAAATGAATGAAAGTCAAAATTGCATGTCTACTGCTGGGTTACTGTACAAGATTACCTGCACATCTTCAGTATGTTTTCACTTTCAGGAAGTGAAGAGGTTGTAATTACTATTCAGTATTTCTACCCTTTTCTCCACTAGATGGTCAGTTTCTCTGGGGTAGACACAACCACCGTATTGTATAAGCACATAAAAAACCTCAAAACAATAGAAAGGTCCCAGGCCTACAGATTTCTAAGTTGGTTTGAATTTATAGATTCTCTGATCAGAAACTGTTGCAGGTAATATACTGTATAATAAGAGTCAAAGACTGATCTCCTTTTGCTGTTGCATCTTCCCATTTTCATGGGTTTAGATACAGATGGAAGTAAGGGTTACCAAGTCTGAGTTTAAGAAGCTGAAGGGGCGCCCGCCAGAGGTGAACCTGCTTTAAGGCAATCACTGTAACCTGCTGTCACATTCCCTGGCAGTCTACCAGGTATCTGCTGTAGCACCAGATCACTGCTGCTCACCTGCCTTGCCCAATCTCCCACGACTGAGCGTGCAATGTACCATGGTAGGTACGGACCTGCTGCCTTGGTTTGTGTCTTCTGGAATGACCTCTCCTGAACAGTCTTGCACAGTTTACTCATCTTTTTCAATCAAAGAGAGCAAACGTAACAAAGTATTTAAGAATTTCTTTTCAACTTGAAAAGTAAAGTCTGAAGAATTCTGCAAAGCCTTCTGGAAAGCACCATAAGGAACGGCTGAGCCCTAATTCCTTGTCTTCCTCCAAGCAAATAAAAGATTCTGCGCTCATTCACCTTTGAATCTTCCAATTATCATTCTACCCAAAAATCACATGCACAGGTATCTGGACACGAGAACTGCATGCTCAGCAGTGAGTTTTCCAATTTTAGCATATATGAAGCTTTATGAAAAAAGGTTGTAAGATTGGATTGTGTTTTTCAAGCTGGAGATATCTCATATACTTTTTTTTTTTTAAAATGAATCAAATAGGAAGCCAATTGTTTGAGATCCACGTATTGTAGAACCAGACAGATAAACAACAATGCAAATAGCAGCCAGCTTTAAATTTGTTACAGGACTCCTTTGCCTCCCTTAGTAACCTTCCTGCGTTTCTGCAAAATAGCTCAGCTCATGTCCAAAGTCCTTGAACAGCCCGTGGACTTCCATCCATATCATGCTGTTGCACAGGAGGTAAATGTCTTTCATACTAAGACAATGGCTTTCTTACAGATGCAAAGTTTCAGAACAGGATAAGGATCATTTAATCTAGAATTACACAGCTGAAATGCATTCAGCACGTTCAAGGTCATTCCCCATGCTCATTTGCCAATCTATACTGAAGTATGAAATATTCATCCTCCTCCCCCCTCACTTTTTCCCCTTTTAAATCTCTTTGGCCATGTTGTATATTAAAATTCCATCTATAAAAGTATTTTTATAGAATTAAAAAAAACATCTGATGAAATTGTAAATGGCTATACAGCATTCTAACTTAGAAATGGAATCTTCTTGTTAAGTGTGACCAAAATTTTGGCACATCATCATCTTCCGAGGAAATATAAACAGTCCCAGTGTTATGAAGTATAACCAGAATTTCCGTAACAGTTTCTAAACACATTATTGAAACTATTTTTACAAGCAGTTACTTGAGAGAACATTATCATTACATATCTTACACTGTACAAATCAATACATTGCAGAGATGGAACAATAGATCAATGTGTTTTTTCTTTCTTAAGAAAGATTTTTTTTTCCTAGCCATTACAGAAGTCTCCCTTAAACAACCCCACTGAAGAATGCGGAGAGAAGAAAGATGACATTTCCAGAAATATCAATAAGTAAGCACAAAAAATAAGCTGGAGTCCAGAGGAATCATAAACATTCTGTACATGTTTTATTAGGAAGGAAATAGCTGGTTCCCAGAATTCTTAAAAAAAATACTAAAATAGACTATTTGCTAATTTCTAATCTTTCCTTCGACTTGCAGTCTTTAGTTTTTCTTCTTTTTCACCTTAGTTATAATAGTATAAGTATCTCCTTTCACATTACAACAGTTTTAAATTTCAACATTCCTGGTAGTATTGTCACGTGTGTAAATGATGACACGTTCATTAATATCTACCGAATTTTAAACAAACAAACAAAAAGTTACCTACCTTCATAGTAGTAACCTCCTTTCCCTGAGGTCAGTACAAAGTCAGAGGTATTTCCACCGAAGTAGCTGGGGTTGGCCAAATACACAGTCAGCACGAGGGAGATGGAGGCTCTCCTTGTCTGTAGAGCAGGTGGATCGCTAAGATTGCAACACAACCTGCATCACGAGCACGCTCTGATCAGCTGCTTCTTATTCTGTGCAGGTTAACCTCATTCAAGAAACTTCTCTCACAACAGAAACTGGAATAGGTAGGACACACGAACGTATAGCAATTTTCTTTCAAGAAACTTGACATAATATCTCGGCAATTAACATAGTCACCTTACCAGACGAAGGCATGCCGGAAGTCCACCGAGCAGTGTCGATTCGTGCCCATCACTAGCTACCTGACCCATCCAACCGCAGAGGGAGGAACTTGCTTTCAGAGTGAATCTCACCCTCACGTAGTACAGCAGGTTAGCAAAGAGAGAAACGCTATCACGTGTGACCAGCTACGTATCCACACAGGTCAGAGTTACAACTTTTTGATGCAGAGCAAAGAGCTCCTCCATGGAGCAAGCTTCTTTTCACACCAGTGAGGCAGAGAAGAGAGAGCAGCATCAGGCCCTCCATACTCAAGGGTCCTTCAGGCTCCCGCGGGCCAAGCTGAAGCAGGCAGAGGACAGAGAAGCTACAGTTAAGTGAGATCTTTGCAGAAGGTGTGCCCAGACTGTTGTCATCTATGATAACGCAGACCAAACAGATGGAAATACCCATAAAGGCAAAGGAGCAGCAGCTTTAATTATCATGTATTTTCTTTAAATTTTTCTTAGAAAACACAAATTTTATAGGGTGCTTAATCTTTTATCGGGTTAACTTGATTACCAGGAACAGGAAAGTTAAAACTTAAGTTTTTAAACACTTGAAAGGCACCTAAGATAGTTTTTCTATAGGCCTGAATACTACAGGTTAAGGTCCAGCACCACGGTGAGGTGGTAAAGAATGACTGCTGTGTATCTTGGACCACCTCACCAGACGCGCCAAGCAGTTCCCTCTACACGTAGAGGCTCACGTCTCCAGGCCTTAGAACTGCAAAGCCCATGATTTACTGTTCCTCTTCTCTCACAGTGCAACTCCAACTCTCAGTCTTTGGTTGTCTTCTTAAGGGGCAGCTGCACATCGACCACCCCAACGCCAGCGATGGAGCAGGAGGGTAGAGTTGGCACACACAAGAAAGTGGCTCCGTTTTCGCCTGATCCACACTTGGGAGGAAGGCAAAGAAAACAGTTTTGTTTTTATTCCGATTTCAATGGCAGCTGTCGGAAAGCTGCTCAGCAGTTTGGAATGTCAGAAGTAGTCCCTTTGGAGCTGGATTAGAGGGAGATGGAGACAGCCAAGAGCACTAAGCAGATAGCTGTGTAACCATGGAGTAAAACGTACTGCATATTCACAGATACAAAGAACTATATTCTCTGTCACATGTAGCTCACTCTCAAGTCTTGCAAGCAAGCCCTAAACTAAACCTTTTCTGTACGCTCATCTAATCTGCTTTCAGTAAATAACTGTAAGCTATACATTGGTACAACAGCTCTAAAAATAAATCTGCCAGTCTCACTGGAGGGGAAGCTACAATGTCTGCAAGCCAACAAAAATAATGATTTTTCATTCTACTTAAAGTTCAGGAAAAATATTCATGTTTGCCAAATAAAAGAACGACAAAACTGATGGGAACGGAAAATATTTTCATGCTGAAAGAGGATATTACAAACAATGGAGACTCAAAGTCAAATCTCTCCTTATCCTTTTTAAAGGAACTTTCCGAAATATAATGCCCAATTTTTGCAAGAATGATGTAACCTTTAGACAATACTACTGCAAATACTTTGTCATCTAACTTTTAATATAATTATTTCTTTAACAAATAATGATGGGACTGACCCACCCCATGCATGCACATTTGTTTGGGAATTTCTTCTGGCCTGCTGGCTTTAATTTTCAGCTCTTCTGGCAGTGCTTTTTCAGCTCAGGCCTATTTTTATTTCTGGAGTTATTCCAGAAGTTCAGAAGACAGAAGTTCAATGAAGAAGCAATGTGCAGATAAGCAAGCCTGATGATTCTCAGCTTTTAAGCTCAGAAAAAGGTAAGAAAATTCAAGAAACAAAAAATGCCTTTAACACCTGTACTCAAAATCACTTTTTGACATTTCTTATTACTATTCTTCAGAAGAGAGGGTAGATGGAGCAGCTTTTCCATGAGATCAGCCTTAATAAATACCCTAGGGTTAATGCAGACAGCAACAAGAAGTATCATATAAATCATTATTCCTCACCTGTAGCCCAGATGGTTCAAAAAACCCAACTGCTGTGTACTGGAACATGTTAACATCATTAACATTTTCCACACAAAGCGCTGCAAGAGGAGGAGGAGGAGGGAGTGTTTCAACCTGCCAGACCATGAGTTGCACAACCTGAGATGCTGGCGTACATTTTCAAACGCTTCCCAGTCAGAGGCACACGTGTGATAATCTTCCGCAAAAGAGAGGAACAGCTGGCTAATGCCTTACAGCCACACCCGATGTTAGGACAAATCAAACCAGCTATGGCTTAAAATGTCCCAATACAGCTACAGAGAGCAAAAACTTTGCTCTGTCCTCCGAACAGTGGCCAACAAGCTGCTTCTACGCCACTTGCAGAATTAGAAATTTTTTCATGCTTTGGAGTAACTAAAGACCCTGGACTTTCAAATGAGAACATGCACTCATTTAACAAATGCCATCTGAAATCCAGCAACGACCAAATGAAAACTCCATTACTTATAGAAATTAATTTGTCTTCCTGAAAGTAGGTTATACTACAGTTATCTGAATAAGTTTACACATAAAGACATTACATCTCACTGTCCTACTTTACGCATTGTTAAGTTTTGCAGGAGAGAAGACAACTAGAGAACTAAAGGAAGAGAAGTAAAATTCTGTTACGTATTAGCAACTAGAAAATTGAAAGAATAGGACAAGTAGTCAATTTGCAATATAACCTAATAATACTCCAGGAATCTGGATCCCTTAATAAGTCCTGATTCTTGCAGTATTGCAGAGATCATCCAGCAAAGTGAAAATACATTTTTAAGTCTTCAAGGTAGGCAGCCATCTCAGGAGTCAATTACACAACCAGAAAGCATGGCCAGTTCCCTCTGGCTTCCTATCTTCACGGTGCTGAAACTGTCAGGATTAAGTATCTGCAAAATAGCATAGGGCCACAACTATTTTCTCTAAGAAAGACTGGTTCTTACTTCCACTGAAAACAACAGCAAGACTCTCATAGCAAAATGATTTGGTCTAAAATTACTGTAGCGTTATTAGGGACAAATCTACACTACCAAGCAATCATGATACGGCACAGCAATACTTGCACCATTCAGACCACAAGTGCGTGCTGAGAGGAAGGTCAAAATATTTAGAGGTAAATTCAGTTGCTGCAGATGGGGAAGCTACTCAGCCACCACATAACCTGCGACACAGGCATCGCATGGGACAGAGGCATAGACCTCTCTGCACCCTCAGCATCTTTGATTCCACTACTGACTAACGCCAACAGGAAATAACTGTGCATGGACCACCGTCTTCTCCAGGAACAGGACTGCATCTTTTCAAACACTTTTCAAAAACTTGGGTTCAGAATTTTGTAACTTGAATGCAGACTCTTCAAACATAAGTTTTAAAATACTTGTCCAGGATGCTTTTTCGAGACTGTTATTGTAAAAGAAAATAAGAGTCAAAAATAGGCTTGGATTGAATAGATTAAACTGAATTCTTGTAGACTTTCCCATAAATCCACTAAAAAAACTAATTTTAAAACTTAGGTGAGATTGTCTCGCATGCAACAAATATAGATCTAGTGTTCCTTAAATCTGTATCAGTACTCCAGCCAAAAGCAAAAAGAATCATCTCTGATTCTTACAATAATTGTAGGTCTTGTAGAGCATGTTTTTAAACATGAAATATGTCCTGTCCAGCACTACACAGAAATCAGAAAAGGATAATACCAGATGCAGTTAATACTCTCTACTCAGGCATTATTTCCTTAAGCTGCTCAAAGGAAAGACAAAATCCAGACAACTAGAATAAGTGCTAATTTATAATAACTGAGTCACCACAGTGTAGCCTCTGTCTTGTCCTGGATCTAACAGCTCATATTTTACAGCACCTTAAGCTTGTAGTTGATCTTCAATTCGTTACTTCTCAAAAGCTCATTACTGCTCAAAAAGTTATCAGCAAAAGTGATAACAACACCTGAATTTCCAATGGAAAAATAAACCAACACTTGACCTCAAGCCCTACTGTCCTTTTAGATTCCCACTATACTTGAGAAGTTAGCACACATCCATTTTTCTCTCTTCCAGAGGTCAACCACATTTCGCACTTCCAAGTGAAAGCACTAGACACTACGATGTTAGACAGCAGTACTACACTCTTGGCACAGGGAGAGAATTTGTTCTATACTTTGCATACTTTAAGTTCCACTAGCGCCAGAAAACGTGCCAGTAAGAGAAGAGAAAAAAGTAACATAAAGCCTCTTATCACACAGTATTTGACACTGGCTGTACTCAGTCTCACGTTATGGAACTCATGCTGAGGGAGGGAGAAAAGGTTTAAGCAGATTGTGTTCTATGTTGGATTATGAAATATTTTTTGGTAAGAAACACCAACAGTTTCTACTTCAGTAAGTCCTTAATTCTAGATGATCTGTAACATACTTTAAGTTGCATTCAACTTGTGAAGCAACTCAGCCTCCTACTTTACTGCATGTACCAATCAATTCAAGTTAGCCCAGCATTTCTGGTTTGTTGAGAGACAAGAAAATAGTTCAGTTATTACTTGTTTGCCTACAGAAATATCCTGAGGTCAATTTAAATATTTTATTATTTAAAAAGGTCTTGTAACAAAAACATCACTTCATCTTATCTTTTTTCTAGCTGTTCAGAATATGACTGAAGCTGTATCAACATGGTTCAGTCTTTTTGCAGATCTGGATCTCCTTTCGAATCCAGATGCCACTGGACAGTCAGCAGATGAACTGCGTAATGTTTATAGAGTTATCCAATGGGCAAATATTCATGGCATTTTGTTACAGTGGTCTTCAAAACAGACTAATTTCATTTTACCATTATAAAGAATGCTTAAAATCCTGCTCCAAACATACATCATCATCTGGCACGATGGTGGACATTTAAGTTGCAAGGAGAACAGCATTAAAGGATCCTATTATGAGCTTTAAGAGAAAAATCAGTCTCTAACACCTTGGGTTTGGGACATTTTGGAGCTGTTTGAAAGTCCATTAAGCTGGTACAGTTCAATGCAGAAAAGATTTGTTTTCTGATGCGTCACAGAGGAAAAAAAAAGGGGGGGGGGGAACTAGATCTAGCTAATTGCTTTTTATCCCATGGTCTTCTAAAAATAAAATCCCTGGGGTTACCAGGCAAATACTAGTTCCAGGAAAATACTCCAGGGCATACAATGGGCTCTTTTTAATTGTTTTATCTTCAAGGAAATCACATGCTTAGGACTCACACCTCTGAGACAGCAAAACTGTATTTGGGACATAAAAGTGGATAGGATGATGGTATCATTTCCTCAATCCTGAGGAAGCCGTGACTTTTCATTTTTAACTGCACATTGAAAGCTTTAGAATTGTTCTGCTGGCTATCTGCAATTTCACAGGACCTTTTTTTAGCCACAAAGGTGACTGAGCACAGGTTCTGCACTGTTTCTACTAGAAACAGTTAGAAATAGAGATCCAGTGTGCCAAAAATGAGGGCACTTGGGAATCTCAGGGTTAAAAGCCTGATATTGCCAAAGAAACACACACACAGAAAATACCCAGATTAGGCCAGGATGTAGCCCTTTTATGAATTTGCCTAGTACAAGATGACATTGGTCAAGCTCTGTCTTAACTTGTAACTAACTTCTTGCAGCACAAAAAATAGCATCAACCCTCTGTGGGTTCCAGCAAGCCTTAGGCCATGGAGCATTACACTGCAGGACATTTTGAACATTTCTTTTAGTTTATGCAGAGTCCAGCTGCTCTTGCATTTCAGATCCTATCAGTCTGACTGCACAGCACCAGGTTTTAAAGGCTATTTTAACTGGCGTTGTGGCTTTAAAAAGAGATGTATGGCACAACTGAAGGGGCTGGGGAAGAAAAGAAGAGGCAGGTAGGCAATACTGCTTTAAACAAGCAATGCAACTGCAGACACATTTGTGAAACTATGGTCTTTCAATAGCTGCACTTGATGCTGTCCAGAGGTTGCGGTTTAAGATCAGAATTACCCCGTATTGTGACTTCTGAACTAAGTGACCTGCCGCCCTCCATGTATTTGGCTTACAGCATGGATGAGTATTGGTGATTTGGGATGGCAGCTGTTACACACCTGTAGGAGAATGCTGCCATCCATCCTTCTCTTGGGGCAAAGACATGCCCTTGCAGTTTTATTTGAAGAAATTTGTTGGAACTTAGCAAACAGCTCCCAGAAACCTGAAGGTCAACTTTATGGGCTGAAGGCATGGCTTACATGCATCAAAAGTCTTTACAAAAAGATCATTTTCTGTGTGGGGAAAGGGAATTGTTCCATACATATCGCAGGAACATGCTGTTATGCAATCTCTTAACAAGGGATTAAATATCTACAACTCACAAAAGGTTGCGAATAGTCTAGTTGTTTGTGTTTTTTTTTCTTTTTTTTTTTTTTTTTAAACAAACTGCTCTATTTAAACAGGAAATAGAAACAAAACCTTCATCTCAAGAGAGAAGTAACTCGTAATTATCTGACTGCTCAGCCTACTTTATAGTTTTCCAGCTGATGTTAGCTGTATTCACTGCAGCAATTACAGGTAATTTTACCTGCAAATTGTAAACCAAATTCTGCTGTAGCTCTTCATCTACCCTACAGAACACCTGAATAGGTCTTGCAGCTGAGCAGTGCTTCTATGAATTCTGTATACAGAAGAATATTTTTAAGACATAATTGAAATCTTGAATTTGCAAAAGCCACGCAAAAGATCTGGGCTAGGCCAGGATGTAGCCTTTTTGTTAATTTGTCCAGTACAAGATATTGTAGGTCAAGTTCTGCCCTACCTTGTAGTTAACTTCAGAGGTTCGGAAAGATGAAATGCAAACAGAACAGAGTCTCACCTCCTGCCTGCCTGACACACACAGCCAGATGAATTCTGGCAGTGCTCACTGTTCACAAACTTGTAGTGGAGCACCCGCTGCTAGGAAACGGGGAAACCTCCCTAACAGCCACTTCCATCAACAGTGAAATTAGTGTTTGCAGTGAAACAGTGTTTACACTGATCAGCTACACATCTCTAGTTAGAAAAGGCATCCACAACATACTGTGTAACAAACAGTTTCTTAATCAACAGCTTAATCACAGCAGTTATGTACCCATGCCCATAAGTGTAGGAATTAATGAACAGTGTTCTACTTTGCTTGCAGTAATTAGTTTTTAATCTACTACTAAATTTTTTCTTTCCTACAAGCAATGTCACCACAATGTGAAAGTGTTATTCATTACAGACACGTTCCTACATCAATACAAGCATCAGCTACGGGGCCGTGGCTTCAGGTATGTTCTGTAAACAGACAGTGCAGGAGGAGGCAAGTAAGGCTTGTTTGGCAGGAGTGAGACGTGGAAAAACGGTACATGCAGTGGAGAGGAATCCAGCCTATTTCAAGTGTGGGAGAACTTCACCTGAATTATTTCCTCCACCCTATTCTAACTTTAAGTCTACCCTACACAGCACTTAACCAGTACATGTCTGGCAGCTGAGGAGTGCTTCTGTAAATGCTGTACACAGAAAGCGTATTTTAAGACGGTAGCATTTGAAAGGTTTCAAAGTCTGGGTGGGATGACCATCTTACACAACTTCCAAATGCTGAGCAGAGAGCCAGGAGGAGGCAAGAGGACAACAAGGGCATAGGATAAAACACATGCAGCCTTGGCTTACAACTTCTACACCGATTTGCTATGCAGTCAGACCTAACTCTTAAGAAAAAACCTGACATACCTGAGAAATTCTCCTAGCCGGTCTGCTGCTTGGTTCTCTCTCTCACAATCTGAAGAAACAAAATGAGCAACTATTTAACCGAGGAACATAACTGCTCACAATGAAAACAGTGAATCAAGAATTGGAGGACTGTCATTGCTCACCACACAGTTACTCTTTCAGTCCTCTGTCTTCATGAATTATCTTCATTGGCTTCTTAATGTATCTTGCAGTTTACCTATATGTAATACGAGGTGTGAAAAGAATATAAACACCAGATGTATTTACAGTAAAATCATCCTTACATGCATGAAACCATAAATACTAGATTTGTAGTTAGTGGTGAAGAAACAGTTTAATGGAGAATGTGGTCTCAGCCTACTTAATAAAGAATTAGGTCCTGTTCACCTGGAGACAGGCAAACATCCCGACAGCTGAAGAGGTGAAAAAGAATAAAATGTGAGAAAGCATCAAATACAGAAAAGACTCTTGTATTCTGTTCCAGACTTCAACAGCTGTGAATTCCTTTTTTATATTTTAACCAAGTCGTTTCTGAGTTAGGTGCGAATTTACCCATGGCCTCTGGCTGTGAAAGGCACACTCTTGGGAACTTGATGCTGCTGTCACATGTATTGGCCCAACCCTTTCCACCGATGGAAAAGCACAAGGCAGCCCTGCTTTGAGAGGTACGCACTGGAAATCCTTCAATTCCGCAAGATTCAAAGAAATCTTCCACCTCTCTCGTCATTCTGGAATGAAATACAGCTGACAATGATTTTCCAGAAGGGGAATTGCTCCAAGCCCTCCAAGCCTTTTAGACAAATTAGAGTTGAATTTAATACAAGAGGTAGCAAGAAACCCCCAAATACATAATTTATCTAGCTCACTATTTCTAGTGTAAAGGAGCCCTGGCTCCAAATTCTGCTCATGAAGAAAGAAGCTTGTTTTGAGTGAACAGAAGCACGTAGAATATGAGACTATTTCAACAAACAGCCTAAGTACCTTCCCGGGTAGGCTTCAGCAGCTGCATTCTACTGAAAGCAGTATGAACCTACCAGCAGGAATCCAGGTCTTTTTTCTCAGCGCTGTTCCCATATCTTCACTCCCAGGAGAACACATGCTGAATCCTTCTGTTCCCAAAATCCAGGACTTGTGGCATCTTCCCCTAATAGTGGAATTGTAAAGTGCTCAGGAACTGACCAAACCTACTGCAGATGAAGACGGGGAAAGGCAGATTCTCAGGACTATTCTGAGGATGCACTGGAGGAATAAGGGTATGGATTAATCAGAGATTTCCACCCTGATGAATTTCCTCTAAAAGGGTTAAAAGTGCATATTTTATTTGAAGTAAATGCCTACTACCCTCAGGGTAAATCCTCTGGCAAGTCTTCAGGCTGTCAGACCACACAAAACCCCTCGCTACTAAAAATAAATCCAAGATTAGCCCATAGCTCGAAATGATGACTTTTTATTTTAGGCAAAAAAAAAAAATATCCCAAAAACATTCCGCTATTGCAGTTTGTAAAATTTTCACTGTTTTCAGTAAAAACAGTTCACAAGTCAGAACTCAAGATTCAAAATAACATTGTGCAAAATAGTACTGGCATAACTACACATAGCAAAGAGACTAGTGTAAATCAAGAATTCCATTGAAATTAGTTGAGCTGCTCCAGTTTTACACCAGTGTACATCACCTCAGAATAGGCCCTTTTTGCAGAACATCCCTGGAATTCCTCTTGCTTACAAAAATCGCCTTACATGCAACAAGTAACCTATCAGTACAACATACACAAGAACACCTCCACAAGTTATCACAGTGTAACAGAGGAAAACATATCAGCCAATTTCATACAAAGGCAAATCTAATGGCAGTTTTGGACACCCCTTGACTGTTACCCTCAAAAATTGCACATTTCAATAAATGAAATAATTTAGAATAAAGCCAAGCAATGTTCTTCTTTAACTATCAGTACATTGACAATTAGGGTGGATGAGGTGTTCAGAAAAGTTTTTTTTTTTAACTTACTAGATTTTCCAAGAAGACTTGTTTCAAAAGGAATTTGTGTAAGAAACGTTAACTTGCAGTGTTATCAGGCCAAGTCCTCTTCTGCAATTCAGATAGACCTGTCAACACTACAGAAGTCTCTGTAGTCAAATACAAATCTCAATGAAGAACTAAGACCATACCTTAAGTATCTATTGATGACATGCAATGAAATCAAGCAAGCAGTAACAGGACTCCATTTACATTTGGAGCATTCAGAAAGAGACTGTTGCAGTTCAGTTGGGGTACAGGACTGGAATTTCACAAAACACTTGTGAATAGTTAACATTCTCTCTCCACTTGACGCGCAAAGTAACAGTTTCAAAACAATGCATCTAGGTCATTCTTTGTATAAACAAAATGCTAAGAGCAGAACTGATTTTCAGAGTTGTTGAACACTCACAAACTCATGTCAAGAAAATATACAGGTATATCTTGCAATAAAAGCGGTCATTTTGTTCTCCTGCATACCCACGTTTAGAAAAACAATTCCATAAGAACTCTTTGATCACAATCAAACCAATTCTTCCACAGTGCTTTTCACCTTCCTAGGTTCGGAAACACGTACCTTCTATTACCGTTTCTAAGAGCTAACATTTTTGTTTTAAGAACCTGGTTTGGGTCTAAGCTGTAACAACATCTTTAGGCTGTGACATTTGATGAAAGGCACACTCTTAAACTACAGAATTACATGGAGAAAGCACAGTCCTGACACTCCCAAGTGTTTGGATGCTTTTATGTCAAGGGTCTTTTTTTGCAGGTTATATTCATTTCATGAGAACACGTAAGAACAACACACAAGCTTTGCTTTGGAGACACGTGTAAGTGTGCATCAGTTCTGGATGAGAACAGGTCTGCAAGTCTGCCCATAAAAAGAGTCTTACACCAGTCCTGCCTCAAACCATAAAGATAAAAGCAGCAGACCTACGCAGACTGTATGTGTGCGTGCATACAATGAGTCAAACGGAAATCAAGAAGTCACCCTGCAGCACTGATCTTTGTAACTGCAAGTCTCTGGTGACTTTCTATGCATTCTCCTTTGCCCTTTCAGTTTCACAGAGAAGTTGTCAGGTACTCAGCAAGGAAACATTCAGCAAGGAAATATGGACATCACTGGCAGTGAGTTACTGGTGAAGACATCAGTTAGCATTTCAGAGATGGCAGGGAGAGAACAGCTAATACTTCAGCAAAGAATTATTGCTGTACCACTGAATACTATTAAACTCAATAAGCAACAAGAAGTTACGCCTGAGGGAGAAGAAAGGTTAATGGATATGACTTTGTTTTTTTCTTCCCAAAAGGCTCAGCTTCAGTATTTTCCAACAATCTCAGATTCTGAATTCCAGTAAATTGTACTTTAGAACAAACCAAAAAATAGCCCTGAGACTAAACATACTTTTTAAGAGCTGCTATTGCTTTACATAAATCAAACACAGCAATCATTTACTTCCACAGTATGCAATATTTAATTTTCACTCTCTTTTTTCCCTCACTTGGGATATGTACGTGCAACCAAGAATTTCTTTCCAAGATATATGTACTCAAGCATTATCTGTTACTTTTCCAAGTACTTAAATTTGTTGCTACAGGATTATGGCACCAAGCAAGGAGAGAACAGCTGAAGGAGGTCAAACTTCAACAAAGAAGTCCTCTTCCCTTTTGCCTTCAGTTTTTTAAAAAAAAAGGATTCCAATAGTCATAGCTGCCACCACGGACCTTCATTACAACAATGACCTCCTTCCTTGTGACTTATGTAGAATTTACAACTGGAGGAACACCGTTTAGTATCTCTCAAAATCAACTGTCAGTGTTACTGAACACTGCCACCAGCCTTTAAACGTGGCTAGAAGTGTAAAATACCAAGAAAGTGAAGAGTATCAAGTGTGTCAAGTTGTGCATAAAAATAGACCTTTAATTCTTCTTAAGCTACAAAGTAGGCAATCAAGGAACTGACTAGGTCTATGCATAGTTAGGATTTAAAGTATGCCAAAAGAACTTGAACTCTTTCAGTAAAACTGTGCTTGAGTAATGCATCGGTAATCCCCCAAAAAAACTGAATATCCCACTCTATAAATAAAATAATTTTTAAAAAGCTCCATGCACTCTCAAAGTTGTTTTGAAATTGATTTAAATGCTTTATCTAACAGCTCTGCTATGGCACAAGACAGCACATAAAAAGTTTAAGGCGAATTTTTGTATGCACACATGTAAAAGCTGGTCTCGGAACAAGAGCTGTCATGTCTTCTTAATTCTGAGTCTATAGTGTGGATTCATAATAAAGTAGAGCTGCCATGGCAATATTAGAGTTGTCCTGCATATAAAAAGACTGAATGTTGTCCTGAATGCAATTTTTTTTTTTTTTTATAAAAAGCAAAAACCTCACACATTTACATTTGGTTTTTATCAGAGCAGCTCACTAATTTGTACAGTACATCGTCCAATAACATACAACGTAAACTACCAAAAAGATGCTCAAGTACTACAACAACAGGTGCAAAAGAAAGTCCTAGGATAAGAAAGCCCACTGCTATTTGGGAGAGTCACTCTGTGATGAAAACAAACATCAGAATGCAGTTTTGGTGAAGTCAGTTAAGTCTCAAGGCTGTAATAAAGGTTATTTGTTAACTTTAGCCCTTTGGTTCTTAACCATTTAGTTAAGATCTCCTGATAAAGCACTAGGCAGTTTGGCATTGATGGAGAAGCTCTTTACATGCTACTGTTACAGAAATATAAAACAGACTTACAAGTACTTCCTTCACCTGAATGATCTCATCTTCCATGAATCCAGTCATACCAGGTTTAAACGAGTCTATCTAACACAGTAAATTTTAGACTTCAAATTGCACTGTAACTGTTTCAGAAGAAACTAATTAATATCCACAATACCTAGGAAAGAATTATCAACTGGCCAAATTACAAAAATTTGATGCACAAAGCCGCGTATTTTAAAACTCTGTCCCTCAACAACAAAAACAGAGCTGTTACTTCAAAAATGAGTTCTTTAGTCCCATCTGCACAATCCTATCTATTTTGATGGGAAGAAAGATAGTAAACGAAATCCTGCTTGTTTGCTAATTTAACAGGTCTAACATTTTAATACTTCCTGGTACATTTTTCATTTGCTGAATTTTTGCATAATGTTTTAAAAAGGGGTTCGTTACACTGCGAACACAGGACTTGCACGTGCTAGTGTGACTTACACTTACTTGCTGAGTAAAGTACATTGCTATCGTAGTTATTTATGTAAGATTTAAAGGAACAGTATATGTGCATCAAAACTATGACTATTATCTGCACAGGTATGCAGGGGGGTTTTCTCTCCCAAGTGAAATGTTTGCAACAAAATTTAGCATATTAAGCACTGAACAAAATTCTTATATTTGCAGTATCATCTTTAAATAGATGCAGTTATAAGGGGACCTGAGTATGCAACTGATCCATGGAAGCTAGGTATATGCAAGCCAGCAAGAACTGCTCATATGTAATAGACCAATATTTAGACCCAGAGACTGTCCATGATGACGCTTACTTTGAAATTACTGAATCTAACTCTGTAAAAGAAGTACAAGATCAACTTGTTTTATAAGCTGATACGACACTGGTATTCAGGTCACTGCAGTTTTTTGCATATCTATATTGTATTTACTCAAACCCAAGTAATCCACTCCAGGAACACATGAGAAACCTCACTGAAGTTCCTGAACAGTTTCCGTTTGCAATTGCTTCCCCCCCGCCATTTTCATCTTTTATTATAATTTCAAAGCAACCATAAACTGCTGCATATTAGGACAGACCAGGTATCAAAAAAATCCTGTTTTACATGCCAGCCTAAGCTGCTAGTCAAAAACGGAGAATGTATCTGCTGCTGTAAACTTCTGTGTAACAGATACCATGCCTGACAAACCATCACCTTCAAACGGACACACAAAACACCACTATGACAAAAGGGAGGAAATCATGCACAGATATTTCAGTATTATGTGGCCAGGGTCTATAATACAGTGATGAGTCACGTCAGAGCAAATTTGTGCCAAGAGTGATTAATGATTCAGGCTGACTAACTCCATAAGCAGCCAAGCAAGCCTGTAAGAAGCAAGTGGCATATTTTCTGGAAGAAAGAATACCAAGTAAGAGAATAACAAGTTTTTTCCCCACCCCTGCACAAAAATCCTATGGACAAATAGAACAATACTGGGGCGAGTGCTTTAAAATGCAATTTTCCAGCCAATAAACCAACACTGGTGGGAATTCTGTGAAGGAAGGAGTTTTAAGAATGTGACTTACCTGAAGCACAAACCTCCAATATCAAAAAATGTACACTATATACTAACACTGCTTTTTGGATACTCTTCTGTTTTAAAAGTTTCAAACGTATTAACTTGTCTTATTTTGTTTAGGGCTGAGGCTGTTCAGCAAGGTCACATGATTTGAGACTGCTGAAATACTTCAGCAATCCTTTGGTCCCAGCAGCTGTAAAACAGCCAAGTAAAAAAGAACCTTCCCTACAAAAAAAAAAAAAAAGGGGGGGGGGGATCATCACCAGGGAAGTGTCTTCTACACACCATCTGCTACACACCAGAAAAGGCAAATTTTTGTTACAAAATACACATTTTCATATAAAAGACATCTTGCAAAACCATCTGATTGCCCCCCCCCCTGCAGATTACAATGGTAAATGGGATCAGCTGGTTGATCTTGAGATTTTTGTTTTAATCGGAAAATAAGTCAAAGGACACACAGCATCACCACAACTGGTCCTTTAAATGGCAAAGGATTATGACAGTCTTTGTTTTCACCAGTGTTTAAAAAAGCAGGAGAGAAACAGAAATGGAGTCTTCATAAGCAGAAAGTGCAACAGACTATCAGCTGCTGCATCCTCCTGAACTTCTCAATGTGCTACCAAACTGTCAGTTATACAAACAGTTCAATTATGACAGTGCCATAACTTGTTAAAACAATGCAAATAGTGTGATCAGAAAGGTCCAGTCAACTGGTTCCAATTTTTTCCCAGTAGTTGCCCAGAAAAATGTCAAGACAATCTAAATCTATCCTTCAGCTTCCTCAATATGTCCCGACTGCTGGAGTATAGAGGTCTGTGGTATTACTGTACTTGTTCCACGAGAGATCCTGTCTTGATCTGTGCTTGTAGACAAGGAGGCCATAGAAATGGGCTGTAACAAACTGGGTGTCATGCCGGAGGAGACAGTCAGGCTGTGTGTAGTGCCCTTAAGTGTAAGATCCTGTGTGGGAAGAAGTGGCTTGAGGATGCTGACAAGACAGAAAGCAGAGCCACTTTTGGGAATGAAATTCACTTTGTTCTTGTCAGGGCAGTAGAAGGCTGGAATTTCATGCAATGGCTTTGGCCTAAAAATAAAATACACACAATAGTTTTAAAATGACATTGAACAGTCAAATTCTGTCAATGGCAGGTAAGTATTGCTGAACATATCACCAAAGACAAGTTGAGGTTTAAACTTGAAGTATTTCAGCTACTCAATAATGCCTTAATGACACTTGCACCACATGGCAAATGGCAAGATGGGTTTAAACTGCTTGTTTACATATACTACGAGATAAACAGCATATTCTTAGGGCAGGCTGTCTCCAAACCCAGGGAAGACACTGACTTCATGTTGCAGATCACAAACCCTGCCCATGAATTGGCATATCCAATATATCAGAAAGTATTCTTGATCACGTCCTTCAGAAACTTTCACAACCCAACAAGTTCTGCCCCACACTCAGACACTGTTTATACAGCAAGCCTTGCGAAAGAAAGCTGGCATAGCAATGTTCCTAATATTGCATATCTTAGAGTTGATCATAATCATAGGGGGATCCCTTTTCTAGACTTTTGCCTCCTTTGCATGTTCACCTGAGTGTGGCCTGAATCCTTGTAAAAGATGAGCCCATCTTACTTAAAAATTCAACGCAAAGAGTAAAAAGTAGTATTCTCAAAGTGGCATTCATGATCAAGTACATGCTTCCTGGGAAGGAAGTGTGGAACACACATTTAGATCCTGACTTGCAGTTTTGCCATCTCAGTATATAATTCAACCAACTCAGAGACATGCTTTATGAAAGACAGAGCTGGAAGGGAAATCGTGGATAGCACAGGAATGCCTTCTGTGTCTATCTCTAACCCTGCAATGTAAATCTACTAAGCTAGTCTAACTCTAAGACAAAACTAAGGGAATCTGTTCCAAAGCATCTCTTCCCTGCTGGAAAATAACCATCAGAAATTTATACTCATTGTTTCTTGTTGCCAGCATTGCCCTTTAGCCTATAACCTCCCCCTCTCTTCCATATGTTTGTAAGACAGCCATATGCACTTCTATCTTTATTCTACTAGGCCAAGCAGGCCAATCTTTCAGTATACTCTTGTAGGAGACACTCTACTCTGAAAAGTAATTCTGTTCATGAAATAGGGTACGTTTCCATGTTAGCCGGTTCTCCAAGTGTCCAGAAAATTCAGCCCCATTTATAAATTTTCTTCCCAAATGAAAACCCTGTAAACTTCAAATAGAAATAATGTTAAACAACGGTTGAGCTTTAAATAGTTACACTCATGTATTCCACATACGTGTGGAATGCGAGTACCAGATGTGAGAAAGATTTTTGCATGAGACTGCAGTGTCTAAGAACTGCCATAGCTAGGTAAAAACTTCTGTAGAGCCTGTTTCACTCTACAGCAGAACACTCTACAGCTACGCAGCAAGGACATCCGAAAAGAAATGCAAATGCAAGTCAGCTCACAATACAGTATGTTCTTGGAGCAAGTGAAGATTATCTAATCTGTTGGCAACATAGTTTACACACTCTAAAATAGAGACAGGTAACTTAATTTGCTGTAACCCTTTCCCCATTGTTTGGATAGGCCACAGAGACCTCTCAAAATCCATTTGCAGAGATCAGAGATGGAAAATACACAAAGGCAGCTATAATTTTTTTAATTACTACTTATACTAGATGGCATTGTTGAGATAACATAGGCATAAGAGAATTATAACCAAATTATACTCCTTGTGTGAGGAAATGAAATTTTTAACTATAGGTTAAGATTCTTGCATCCAAGTGATAGAAGGGTATAAAAACTCCACTGAAAATAATAATAAAACATAAAACCCCCAGAATATTCCCAAAATGACAAAAGCTGGCTTTTTCAGAATAACCAAAGCATCAAATACTCAAATTCACTCCTCTGTCACTAAAAGTTTCACAACTACATAGATGTAGCTGAAATGAATATGGTATTCAGAGTCTAGATATGCCTGTCAAGCTGGGACATATATTAGCTGATGCATGTGCATTACAGCTTCTTATTACACCTCTCTGTACCTGATTATTTGAGTTCCTCCCCCTCTATCTGCCAGGTAAGAGACAGTCCTCTCAAGTTATACTGGTTTTAAAAAGAAGTCTCTCAAGATTTTGATTTTAACACAAAATTCCAGCAATAAGATACATACATATATACCAGTATATACCATATATACCAGTCACACAAAACAACAGAGATCGGGCTGTTAGCGTGGTTTTAGCAACTGGACTAATAATTTTGATTTGACACAAAATCAATAAACCAATGTGTAACTCAATGTTAAATGTTATTCCTTACGTAGTAAAGATGAACTTACAAGCTTTCCTCAAAGACTTTCACCTTTTCACAGCCCTCTGGAGGTTCACGCTTGAACATGTAGCTGTTGTTGGGTTTTGGTGAGGTAGCATATTTTGGCAAGGGAGAATTATTCCCATTCTCTGCAGGAACAGAGTATCTCATTACTTAAATGTGTCACACTATTCAAAAAACAATAACTACCTTTAAATGCCCCCCCAAATTGAAAACCACTTCATTATCAATGTTATAAAATTAAGAAACATTTTCATGCGCTTCTGAGTCTTCATTTGCAAATAAGCTTTCTTATCTCAATCCCTTTCCTCGTTTCTATTTCTCCTTATATCATTTTCAGGCTCCTCTGCAATCTCTGTTCATTCCTGGACACTTTCAGTTTATAACAGCAAACCTGAATCTATTATCCTATGCCATCACCATCTATCCAAAAGAAACGGGCAGAAGCCCTATTCCTTAAAAACCAGAACAGGTTTATGTTGAGTTATAACATTCTCCTAGTATATCTCAGAAGATTTCTGGTAAAAAAGAATAATTAAAAAACCCCAAACAGTTAAACTTTTTACGGGTGCATGTATGAAATGCTGGAAGGTTGCCCATTTTGTCCGAGATCATAAAAAAATACCTGACACAAGCAACAGGACTAGCCTACTTTGCTATTCCACCTGTCGCTGTACTCTCTTGCTTCTTCAGCTTGCTTAAAGTACTTGAAGAATTGTCATGGTTTATTATTCAAAAACAGTAACTTGTTTGGGAAGCACATCGCCCAGTCACATCTCTCCAGCTTCAATTACCACTTCAAGACCACTATATACGTGTGCACACACACAGTATTTGGAGCAATTTGGAAAGAACATCACTTACAATGAAAAAAACGTTCTATCATTTCTCCATGGATGTGGGAAACAAACTTCCTCTTTTACTACGTGTTCATGCACATAGCAACAAGTTAAAGTTTAGCATTGTTGAACTTTTAAAGTTACACAGTACCTTTATCTCTGGAATCAGCAAGAAGATCATCTGTAGAACATGGACTTTCTTCACTGCCTTCATTAGAGATGGTAAGAAATGAGGTTGGAGATACTGACTGGGAGCGGCTGCTGTTGTTACTACCCCTGTCTGCTCCACCAGGCGTTTGGGTATCAATGCTGCGAGTACTACTACTACGCTGAACCAACGGAGGTGGTGCACGGTGCCCATCTGGAATATCTTGAGGCTGTTAAAAATAAAAAGTATCAGATGGCTGCTCTTGTCTGGTTAGCAGTTTCTTTAAATCCAGTAATGCTGAGGGTTTTTTCAGGTTTCATAAAACTGTTTGAAGTAGAACATTTTATTCATTACACAAGACTCCAACAGAAAATAAAATAAGGCAGATTTGGAAACTAAGGACAACAGTTTCCAAGATTTCATAGAATCACAGAATTGCTGAGGTTGGAAGGAACCTCCTGAGATCATCTAGTCCAACACTTCTGCTCAAGCAGAGTCAGGTAGAGCAGTCCGTCCAAGACTGTGTACAGCCAAGTTTTGAATATCTCCACAGATGGTGATTTCACAATCTCTCTGGGCAACTTGCTCCAGTTTTGAACACTCTCACACATTTTAAAAAAAAAAAAAGAAAAAAGAAAAAAAGGTGTTCTTCTTGTATTCAGATTGAATTTAATGTTTTTTAATTTATGCCTACTGCCTCTTGCCTTGTCATTGGGCACTACTGAGAAGAGGCTGGCTCCCTCCTCTTCATTCCTGCACATCAGATATTTTTACACATTGATAAGATCCCCCTGAGCTTTCTATTCTCAAGGCTGAACAGTCCCAGCTTTCTCAGCCTCTCCTCATATGAAAGATGTTCCAGCTCCTTAATCATCTTCGTGGCCTGTATTTCTGATACTTTATTACTAAATTTACCTCTAAAAATACCTAAAAATAAAATGAAAGTTAAAAATGGGCAAGTTAGGCTTCAACTGGGAGGGGGACAGTTCAGCATGGGCAAGGAGAAGAAAAAGTTCCTACAAAAACTCTCAAAACAGACCTTTTGTCTTTTCCCTGTTTTACTGAGATTTCTTATTTTACTGGAAAACTAATTACATCACAGTAATCACAGAGGAAAAGGTTCAGATTCAAGCTTTAACTCTTTCCTTCTTTTTGCTTTCCAAGACACTTTTTCAACTACCTTTATTAAAGAAAGCAAAATTAATTCCAGACAAATTTAATTCAAAAATTGTGCAAAATAAAGCTTATGTCTTAAAAACCTCAAAGCAAAACCAAAATACTTATAGAAAGCAATCATGGTGGCAGATACATACAAGAAGCTGTTCCTCTTTGTCTCCCGTCTCCTTAATTATTATCTCAATCTCCTGATTCAGTCCTTCTACACTGTTTCGGAATCGTGATCCTGTTGATTTGGTAATAGGTATCACAGGAACAAGAGCACTCTTTGGGATGGGAGCCTGAAGAACCAGAGACAGTGAGAAAGCAATGTAGATTTACTTACAAAACACAGTTACTATTTCTACTCAAAAGTGAACCTTTAAACAGAACACATCTATCTACACCTCAATATCAAGGATTTACATGAAACTATAGTGATTGTGTTAAAATGGATGCCTTAAATGAAGACACAGACATCCTGGACTCTGTTTCAAATCTAATTTCTAGCAGGAAAAGCTTTCAAGAATCTAGTCTCAAAACTTCCCTTGATATGGTCTGCCTCCAGCTCGACATTGCTTTCCAAGTGAAAATTTAACAGTAAACATTTAAGTGTAAGTAATTCTGAAGCCTTTAAAATATATTCACATTCCTTCTGAAGTGAGCTGTACTGCAATTTCACTTCCTTCACTGTTGGATTTACTACTTTTAATTTCATTAAAATTGTATTTTAATGGAAGTCTGCTGTCACCTACAGTAACATGACACATGCAGAAGGAAAATTATTCCACAAATGCAAGATTGCACTATGCTAGAAATGAAGACCAACATAGTAACTACATTAAGCCAGAATAAAAGGTTGACAAAACAATTTAGGAAGACTTCCACAGAAAGAATAAAATCCCAAACCCAAATGTTAATACATAGTTGCTTCAGAATGAAGATTAACATTTTAAAAATCCAGTGTTTCAAAGTATGCACAAAAACTCCATTCTCAGAAAACACGTTACTGACGTTTCCCAAAGCCCCTTTTGGTACAACACAACTTCGAGATTTCCCATCCTCTCCATTAGCATCCTGCCCCCTGTTAAAAAATCATGCCACCAGAACATTAGAAGGTTCTGCCCTAAACTTCAACGCAGACTCTTGGTGATTATGTGGGGCACTACTACAGGTAATGGAATGATTCCTGCAAACATTTAGTTCAACTCAAAAGTTGAACAGCAGAATTCCTGTGTAAAATTCCTAGACTCTATGGCCTAGTGTGCTATGATTGAGAACATCTCCTCTACTGATTGAAGGACAATAGCATTCTCACCTGATCTTCAAAGTGATTTGTTTGTGTTTTTTTTATTTTTCCTTTAAATAACAAAACTATGCATAGACAGACACCAAAGCATTGGGACTTCACATGTGAATTCTCAAAAAGCACGCAAAATCTGTCTGGCAAAAAAACTACCTTAGAAAAATTAATGTAAACAAGAGAATGCTAAGTGCAGATCGTAATGCAGACTTACTCTCACAATCACAAATCTCTAAGGTGGCAAAACTTACAAATTATATCGGTTTTGCTTTACTGAAACATTAGGATAGGTATAAAGAAAGAGACTTGCACAACGACTATAAAAGCTTCTGTTCGGGAAATGCTTGTGACAGTGTTTATGTCAGCAAAAACTAAACATTCTCATAATGGCCAAACTTGGAAAGACTTTCAGAAGTCTTGCCTGAAGATGAAAAAGAGAAAACAGAAACCACTGGAGAAGAACACAAAAAAGTCTGAGGAAGCAACCCTGCTAATTCCATTCCAAACAAGGCCTTGGATCAACAATCCAGTAAACTAATACAGGTCAATATCCAGTCATAATACAGGTATATCAGCACAAGTTTACGCACTAGTAAAAACCGTTTATGCACCCAGTTATCAATATACACATTCTTAGGACAAATTGAACTTGTTAAAAAGTAGAAAGCGGAAAGCAAGTATGCTTATTTAAGATTTCAGCAGGCATTAGCAAAACATGGCAATTCTCCATCTTTTAAATATGATTGCCTACCACGGAAATTCTTAGAATCACAGTACTATTTGAAAAGCTCAAAGTAGGAAAGCACAGGTTGCTCCAATAGAGTTCATTACGGTTCAATACAGCATGTTTCACTTCCAAGAGAAATAATATTCTGTACATGACTGAGGATGACTTGTTAACCCAGAGTGCTGGAGGGTGGAAAGGGAAGGAGGCACCATTACAGGGGTGGAACAACCAGCCTTGAAACAAGAAACTTTATATTAGGAATACCGCCTTCACAGCAGTCTGCATGGAGCTGGCCCCTGACATACAGGAATAGGCTACTGACCTTTGACTACTCATCTGCATATTTGGGAATGCATAAAATGAAGCAAGCTGCCAAACACAGGATAATAATTACAGTGCTCACATAATAACACACAGTCAGGGAGTTTTGGTGCGGTACAGTTAGAGTCCCAAAACTTACAGGTATGGCATAAACTCATGAGTTACGAAATACGGGTGATGACAAATCTAAATTGTTCACAGGCATTTTAGTAAAACGCTCTAAGCTCTTCCAATTTTTCAAGAAGCAACAGAACTTTAGAATCCAAGGTCTTTTGATGCTTTCGGATATTAACATCAAACCATCTCAAGGTTGAATGCATCATGGTAATTCTACTCTAAAAATGAAATACTCTACCTATGTAAGGTAGTAAAAGTGACACAAAAAAAAAACCCAAGCAGTTGGTCTCAATATTAGTGGTTGCTTAGGATCAATCCTTAAGACATTAAGGACACATGCTTCCCAGGAAAGGAAAAGGAGGGGGCTTCATGGTTCATAGTGTCAAGTAGCAGCATAATATCAGCCAAGTGCACTAAGGAAAAAAGACTATTTTGAAAGAGCTAATCAATTTATTCTGCCATCTGGCTTCAGCTCTGGCCTCAATTCTAGTTTCTCCATTACATTAACACTGAGAATAAAGGAAGATCCCATTCGTTTGACTACTCTTTACAGTTTTAGTACCATGCAATTAATTTGAACTCCAACATTTTCAGAAGCATCCTGAGATCACCTGAGGAGGCTATGCCCTTTCTGCAAACCCCTCTTCCTGTAAAGAGAGGCAGAATGGAACATTTCTGGCATCATGAAAAAAACAAACAAACAAAAAATATTCAATTGCTCTGAAAAAAAGTGTAGTCAGCAGCAAGGACTTGATCAAGTTCCCCACCAACTATTTCCTGATTCTGAGTAGAGGGACAGGAATAGCTAACAAGCTTATTCCATAGATGGTGTGGATTTCTTTCTTCAAACAAAAATAATAGAAGAAAGAAGCACAACTAAACAATCAGTTGGAGGCTTAGGTGGTAAGAACCACTGTAAAAATTTTGGTAAAACTCAAGAGTTGTGGCAAAGCTTAAGTGTTTATTAGCAGGGAAGAAAAGAGGAAATAAATCCACTGGAATTGCTTCTTTTAGTCTAAACCCTTCACCCCATTAGTCTAAACCCTTCATTTACTCTTTTAGTTTTAACTAGAAGAGTAAGCCATTTCCAAAATATTAAACAGAGTTTACCTGGTCTCTGCGAAGGGACTACCAAGGCAATTTACGTTTTCTCAGCCTTGTCAGGAATCCAACTCCTTGAGCTCAGAAATCTTTGTATGACCCTCTAGAGTCAACAACTGCAAGTTTCCTTCAAGTTGAGAATGGAAAAAAATTTCTAAATATTCTAATCACTAACTGCAAGTGTTTCCACACAGTCCTTCCCACAAATCCTGAAGGAACTGAGCTGCTGCCAGAAATTCTAGTTTAGCAGTTCCCTAGAAAGGAATGAGAAAGCCTAGGAACTTTGCCCTTGATGCCTACAGTTACAGATTTTCACTCTGACTTAGAAAGCAGCCTCTAAATGCCATTAGTCTAAACCCTTCACTTACTCTTTTTGAAGCCTTCTGTAACTTCCCCCCTTCGCAAGTAGCTCGACACAGCTGGCACAAAATTTACCAAGAAAAACAATGGTTTGTTTTGTAACACAATGCTGGAAAAGCTGCTTTGACTCAGTTTATATTTTATAGTCTGTTTCACAAGCCCAAAAATTAATTATCTGTTGTGCAATATTTTATTCACGTACTCTAAAATTTGGCAGAACGCAAAAGACCTCCGTACAAGAAGCAAAATTTCATGAGCATAGTAATAAAGTAACTATGATGTTTATATGTATATATGTTTATATACATAATTTTGGGGGGATATTTGAATAGCCTTTTGTCAGGTAAGCTCTCTAAATCGGTTCATCATAGGATTAGACAAGTGCTATTGTCAAGACAAAACGTGATCAGCAAAAACTACAATTTTATTTGAGTGTATCATTTTACCACCAGTTTGCTCCTTGCTATGTTCTACATGCAAATTCATAACTGTTACAGCAATGCGTAATGAAAAAGATAATCTATGGTTTTAGATTAAACTTATCTGTCACCCTTTTGTAGAGTCTGCAGAATGCAGACTTGCTTTAGGAAGGATCTAACTACCTGAAATTCTTTGAAAGTGGGAGTTCAAGGCCAGCCCAGCCAAGTAACAAAAAGATCCAGGACCATACACTCGAGGAAGTCAAAGGAAACATACCTATTTCACAGAATTCACGTATAGCTACAAAATATTTAGCAGTACATGGTATTTCTAAGTCACAACCTTAAAAGGAGTTAAAAATAGTAGTAGCTACCCAGTATGTCCACAAAGCTCACAGCCTTACCTGACTGTGGTTAATGGCTGCATGGTTACCATGAAACGGAGACTGTCTTTCTTTATCGCGATGATGCCTACTGCTATGTTTGCTCCTCTGCAATTGTTGACGCAATTTTGCAATCTAATAAGGGAAAAATTCACATTAGATTTCACCAGATATATTCAGGTCCACACACAGTTTCACCAATTTATTCCATCACTTAGTTGAAATTCTTTACTACTATGACATTCATAACTATTGCCAGCACTAAATTAGACTCAAGTTCTTGCAAACCTAGTATGTTAGCTACCAGTTCAGCTGAAGCCCAGAAGATACCTCTGGAGGTTTCATGAAAGAACTTGAAACACAAAGTTTGAAAGTAGTTTCGTCACTGCTGTATTTCCTCCTCTGTTGAAGAATGTCACCTGCATTTGACACTTCCTTTCCCACACATTCAGATTAAAAATTTTAATAGTCCTGCATTATTATATGAAATCAATACCAATGAACAGCTATTTCTTATTTTTCACCAAGCCCACAATCTGTATAATAAAACAAAGCAGTACAATAGTCACGCCTTGCTGAAAACTCACAGTAACAGTGCATACCAGTAAAAAAATTAATCCAAAGGTATCTCAAATAATAGCATTTCTGACCTCCTTGAGTTGATCATTGCTGCCCCATGATGCTGAACGTTTGTGTGAGCTTCTCTTCTTTTCTAAATATTCTTCAGCCCAGGCACTTTCTGTCTGCAGCAAGAAGATTACAGGATTTATTAAAAAAAAGGCAATTCCTACTTTCTGGCACAATATTTTGAGATAAATTAGCACAGAGAACGGTGTTAAGATTTGCTAGATTCAGAACTGTGAGTGAAAAACAGTCACTGACTACAAGCCTTTTTGACAAGTAAATATGAAAAAGTGGAGTGAAACTGTGTAATTAAAAAAAAAATAACCCAAAACCCAACAAAACCAAAACAAAACAACAAAAAGAACAAAAAACCCCCAAACAAACAAAAAAAACCAAACAAAACCCCACCAACTTTCAGACCTACTCTAATACAGGAATGTGCTAGTTTCCCTTCCAAATTATTGAGCATAAGACAGTATTAACAGCCAGATGTACCACGAGCTGCTATAGAGCTCTGAAGCACCAGTATGACAGTGCTGAACTTGGGGGAGATGGTATGTTTTATTTCCTGCACAGATGCTGACCTTGTTATTTCTGACGCATTAGCAAGGGTAGCTTGGTCTAAACATTGTGAACGCTTGCACCAGTACAGTTTCAAAATCATGTTCTTGCTCAGAAGAATGAGAAAAAGGAAGGCAAGGCATACAAGCACCACTAGAGCTATTGCAAAGCAGGGAATTAATTCATTAATGCCTCAAAGGGCTTCAGGTTCATAGTCGTCTCAGGCCAGGCAGAAAGCAACACAGATAATACTAAGCTAGTTTCACTAAACCAACAAAGTCATTAACATTTAATAAAGAAAACATACTGTGGTGAAAAAGTTCTGAGAAATTCTAAGAGCCGTTAAGACAAACTGTAGTTATTTAAGGTAACAAAATGCACAGGCAAGCCTGTGATAATACTGCATGCTTTAGGGACAGTTTGTATTCCCACCTAACCATGTCCAGAGTGGCCTTGAAAGCAGTGAACTGTAAAGGCTCTAAGAGGAGGGGCAGTAACATCTACCAGGAACGTCCATGCAGTCACAAGAAATATACCTAATGAAGCAGGGGGAAGGATTTCTGGGAGCAGCTTACACTCTGAAAGAGACAGCGAATTCCTTTAAATTCACTGTTGCCACAGTGCGGTTCTTAGCATACAGCAGCGATCTAGCTAACTCATCCTTAGAAGTCATTGATATCTCACTTTCTCCTACAGAGAGGAATTTTGATTGCCTCAAAGCCTTCACATCTACAGCGTGCAACAGTTGTTCTCACATTTGAGACTAACAACTTGCAAGTCACAAGCTGACCTTACTTACCCCATCTGTACTCAGAACACAGAAACTCACAAGGCCTTTGATGATGTGGCATTAACCCCCACTTTGCAGGGAAAATGGAAGTGTAACTCCGAACATACAGGTTGCAACTCCCATCGGCTTCAGTTACAGATATAAGTTTCTTATAAATGAAACCTCCACTATTAGTAGTTTTTCGTCTTCATCATTCCAAACCAAAAACTAACTAGGACAAATCTGAATAACAAAGTTAGTAGGGTTGCTTTGAAATTCCTATTTCATAGCAAAATTAGAATCTATTTTTCCAGAACAGCACTCACTCACTTTCATTATAAAATAGAATAATTGATAACCCCCATTCTCAAGTACCAATCTTTGTATAGTCAATTCTCAAATGTAAATCTGGAGTCTCATCCTATCCTCTAGCTCCTAGAACAAGTTTTAGCCACTAATTCTAACTTTCCAACTCAGCACAAGCATTACACTTGCCTACAGGAATCTAATTAATACTCTAATCAGTCTCTGCATTTAATTTATATTCAAGACTTTGACTTAAGATTCAAAACTTATTTCATAAATTAATATCTGATTAATTTTAAAGGATTAAAGGTTGCTTTGATTCTCATCCTCAAAACAAATAGTTAGAAATCTTTTTAGAGCAAGAGTAGGTATAAGACATTAAATTATAGGAAACCTTTACATTAAGACAGAAATGTAATACTATTTCAGCAAGTCTCCTCCTACTTGTTCCCTGTATCTTGTTTATAGTTCTTCTTTTCAGGAAACACAGACCCAATAACCAATAGACAAAGAGGGATTTCTATTTTTCTAGGTTCTTAAAGTACTACTACTTGCTTATTAGTTGTTACCATTGACAACATCCTTCTGTTTGTTCTACAAATACAAAGAGAAATGAGTTTAAGGCTAAATTTATCACAGATAGTAGAACACGTAAGGAAAAAAGTCTTAGAGGCAAAAACTTCGCAGCTGAAATGAATTATTTTTTAAAATTAAAAAAATACAAAGCAATTGTCTCATTTTAACATGTATTTTGACATAGCTATATTTCAAACAACCACAAGCAAAGCCAAACAGGTTTGATTTAAAGGGAAAAAGGTACAAGATTACAAACACCTGTTTTAGCAGCACTTAATATCTGCATATATGAAGACCAGACCCCAGGATGCTCAATAATACACTTATTCATGATCCAGCAAACATTCTGCATGTACATAATTCAGTCTGGTTTCATAGACAGGTTTCACCAAAATAATCAGTCGAAGCAGGAGTCTGACAGACAGTCAGTCTCCGCGTGACCTGGGATCTCTTACACAGTTCTTGGCTATGACCTATGGGCGTCTCTGTGAAGACCTGCGAGCTGAAGTGTGTCACTAATTGTTGTCTCTTCCCAGCCTACTTCCTGAATGACTCCACTCCCTATGCCATAAACCCGCAGAATCAAGATACCCTGCTTACTCAACTTGAAAATCTTCTGTATCTTAGTAGATTCAATTCCTGTCCCCTAACTTTTGAAATCTGAACACATCCATTTCACGTCAGACTTTGTGAAATCGGAAATTACACATTGGAGCCAGAATATCTTGTAAGTGAAACTTCATCCAAACACCAAGTCTTCAGAAACACTAAACAATACCAACAAAGAGCCTATACTATCTTGGGAAACTAACTATTGTAAATCACATTTTAAGCTTGTCCCTAGCTCGAATGGTGGCTCTCAAGCACACCAGAAAGATTAAAAGCAACGATGTCTCGTCAGTGTCATATCAACACAAGCTTTGGACACGCAGATGTATGTCTGTATTCCAAAATTTTCTACTGGTTTGATAAATTTTAAATTAGGAAGTGCAAACAGATCATTCTATTTCCCTCAGCAGTATACTAACATCAAACACCACTAAATACACTCATTTGGCAGAAATATCCAATGCCCTTTACAGTCTTCCCATTAACCTTTGCAAATATGTTTCCCCTTATATATGAAAGTCCCACTACCATAGCAGCTAGATGTGTCAGAATTGGAAGAAAAAGACAAAAGAAAAATGTAAGCCAAAAAGGATGATATCTAATCTAGCTGGAAAATACGCAGATTATAAAAGCCCAACCATGATTCAGATTAAACCGAAACTAAGCTGAAAGAGATCAGCTGAATATAGCAAATACTTTAGCAGTAGTACAGAAATATAATTATTTTGAAAAAAGTATTATTCTAAGAAATCAAATATGAAAATAAATAGCTAAGACACTCACACTGGTTTAATTCTGCCTTTTAATAGCTAAGCATGAACAGCAATTCCTTGTATATCAGATGTCTTCCTTCATCGTCCTCCTCTCACTATGATTTGCTTACCTTTTTCACCCCATCTTCCAACCATTTTTCTGGTCCATTTTCCTGCACCACAGAAAACTTACTCCTCAGCTCTCCTTTCCTCACCAGTTTCTATTTCCACCTTATCCATACAGGCATATTCCCCTACAAAACACCTTACTTTTCCACTGATCTGCCCTTTGAATTGTGGTCCTTTTTGCAAAATGTTGTGGATCTTGAGAAGGCCATGGAGTAACAACCAAGGCTGCAGACATCATCTGCCAATATCCTACACATTTGAACGGACAGCACACTGAAACCTATGTGGCCGTGTTTTTGTTATTGTTACCAAACCCAAGGCCGGCTCAAGCTCAGGCATGTCCCACATGCTGCCAGTTTCTCTTCCAACTGCATTTTGCTTATGTTCTTTGGAATTGGTGGAGACCTGTTGTTGAAACCATGCTCTAGGAATAGGGGTATAACATCTGATATGTTTGTCTCACTCTTTCACTCTACAAGTTAGAGAAATCCACTGCCAGACTGCATCCACAGAAGGAAAAACGAAACACTGGGATATTTTATGGAAAAATCCATCTTGAGTCACTTCTGCATACAGTAGGATCCCATGTAACAACAGCTCCCTTTAAAGGGAATGATAAAACAACTGTCATGATAAGCTCTTGTAACTCTTGTAACACCAGTTTCATTCAATTGTTTGTTGGTTCTGTCTGAACCACTAAAAGCTTGTGAAATTTTGTCAAGTTGTTGAAGTTTATCAGCAAATGATGTCCTTTTTTAATACTTTCCAGTTGAGCTAAATTTGAACATCATTCATGATTCAATGAGGCAGCTCTTCAATGCATATAATTCTATACTTGGTGCACAGGTCCCAGGTGAACAGAAAAGGGCTTTTACAATCAGAGGATGAACAGCCTATCATAGAAAAGGCTACAGTAACTTTTATACAGGCACTGCAGAAGCTTTTTTATTCACTTTTAAGACAGACATACATATAAGGAGTCGCTAAGTTCTCTTGTATAAATTTAAACTAAACAGTACTTAACACCAGTGCAATCTAGTGTACTGCACACTGTAAGAACAATGAGAAAACAGATATGCAACACACTAGTGTGTTTCTGAGGCAAGAAGAAAGTGGAACTCTTAACAGATATTACAGTTCACAGTCTTTTCTTAGAGAAGAATGCAAATAATTCACATACCTAATAGCAAAAGTAGGATTCCTGCAATTTGGAAGTGAATAGGAACTTGCAAACAAGAAAGCTAAAGTGAATGTTTTCAATCCTGTCTTCACATTTAAATACTCCGAAGACAAAACATTGCCCTACCTGTGTGGCTTTGTCTCTCATACATGGAGCAGCTTGTCCGTGATTATCACGAGGCCACTGTCCAGCAAGGTATGGAGCAGCAAGTGTATCCAATGAGGAAGTCCGGCGAATAATACTGGAAGGGCTTGATGAAGGTGGTCTTGATTTGTCAGCTAGAATAAGAACACTTGATTAGAAAGAAAGCAAGACAGAGAGCTTAATTATTTTAATTGTCTACAAGAAATCATATCAAATCGGAACTCCTATGTTATTAAGTATACAACAAGATACTTTTAATATAGGAATTAAGTTTGCTCTTTCAGGCTCTATTCAGTTTTAATAAGCAATGAAATGTGTTTTTATGGTTTCCTTAAAAAGGTCCTTATGTCACAAATGTTTCATTGGTACTCACACACCACCATTTATTCCCTCAAAGGTGCACTGGATTCTTAAATGATGAAGACTTGAAAGAAATAGAAATAGCTAAGCTTCCTCATACATAAAGGCTAACAAAGAAAATCTGTGCTGAACTTTTTCAATTCAACGCTGAGTTTAGAGTTCATCCCACTAGCCCTTTACCCTTCCCCTACTTTAATTCAAGGGACACTATAAACTGACATGTTTTATTAACCACCCAGTATAGATATATGGCAGATTCATAGAGTTATATCTAACCCTTAGATCCAGAAGTCAACTTTGATAAAGTAATGATTTACATTTTACAGGATAATCAAGACATCTCCTCCCTTTACATGCTACTTGGTAACTACATTCATATTTGCCTGACACTACAGCTTCCGCAACACCTCATTTTTAGTGTTTACATTGATATCACTTTTCAGAACAATTTAGATGTTAACAGGAACCCTTGCTGAAAAAGGTTAAATATAACAAGCACAGGAAGTAACATGAGAAGGAAGAATACGGTTAAAAACAAAAATTTGCATGTATCCCATCTGTCAATGGTATCTTAAAGTGGCAGTAAAAGACTACGCTGCAAGCTAGTAAGTGTAAACACTGTGAAGAAAGGTTCCTCAAAATAGTAATTGAGGTTTGTTATATTACGGAGACCGACAAGCAGGAAAGACCCAGGGTTTAGATACACATATATGCTCATGTAAAATGCAAATCCAGAGATCACAGTGATCTAAGCTTACTATCAATTCACCTGCTCCCCACAGAATTATACCTGAAAGAATTGTGTATTAATCTTACCTATAATGAATACAAAGGCCTAAAACAAATGGCTAGAACACAGCAAACAAGATACAGAGATCAGATGGAAGCTTTACAAGGGCACTGGAAAAAACTCGGTCATATGTCCTTCCTGACTGTGCCTTAGGATGAATTCTGCACTAGAAGCATAAGTAACATAACCATTTGTATTCTATGTAAACTCATTTATGGCCAAAAGAAGTTGTGCCCGATTCGTGTCTGACTGCTAGTCAGAAAACAAAAACATTGCCGTCAGAAGTCCAGAATTCAGTTTCTAAGCTGTTTCAATCTACTACAGATACATAAATATTAATAAAACCTGTTAGGTATAGATTTCAGTGGTGTGGACAACATCTTAGTCTCGTAGAACACCAGTCTTTCAAATGTAAGTCTAGTGACATTCTATATGAAATATCCTCATGCAAATTTTGCATTAAAAATGTACACATTAAAAGTGTAGAAAATATTTCAATTCAACTATAAGGAAATAATTATTAGCACTATAATCAGCCACGTTCACACAAAGCAGTCCAGATACCTCATCTGGTTTATTATTTCTACTAGTACCAACAATGATAAAATCTTACTACAGAGCTCACAGCAGATCTGCTCTCAGGGAGTAGCAGCAAAGCTCAATTTTGGAGTTACCATGCACTTAAGACCCCTGTATCAAAGAAATTCTCTGACTGCTACTACCACCATACAGCACACTGAAGGGTCTGTTTGTATCAGAAGATTCCAAAAGGATTCCTTTTGTCTGTACCATGGGAGAACGTGGCATGCTAATGCAATGTGTCATTCCTTAAAAATTACACTTGCTTCCAAAGTTGTATCAAACATATTATTTGTCTCAGAAATAGCTGCCATACTCTCCCTATTTATTTTTCTTCTGAATTATTATTCTTCCTCTTCAAGAAGCTTCCCTCTTTTTACCAAGGGGAAACAGAAACGATGTGAAAAAAAAAAATTAAAAATCAGGAAGTGTATGTAGTCGGTCACATCATCTGCAAAGCCACGGCAGCAGACAGCTTCAAAACTGAAGCAGCAGAAACTATTACCCTCTCTCCTCCCCCACAAAAAAAGTGGAAAGAATATTTTGCTGGGCAAACAGAGAGGATGAAAACTGAAGAGCCTGTTTACTATTTAAGCTCAAAAGAAGCTGCTCATTTCAAGGCACAAAGCCTATAAGTACTCTCTTCTCCTCTGATTTAAAAATCCCTTCAAGGAATTCTGTTTTCAAATTACTTTTATTTTGATGGGGCAAGGATGTTTCGATATGTTTTTACTTACTTTTCCACCTTCACAACATGTCTTAATACAAATTGCCAAAGTCTACTACACAACTCCTCTTGCTGTTTCAAAAGATTTCAATGGGAACATGTTTTCATTGCACTTTCCTCTACAATACTGGAAGCAAGTGTTCAGCTGCTATTTTGTCTTGATGTGACCTACATAGAGATAACAGTTACAACAGCTGTGCCTGATGAAAAACAATGGAGCTGTTTCGTCAAATAGACGCTTCTTAAATATTAGATCTGTTTTAATTGGCCTGATTATCTCTTTAAACCAGTATTTGTGATAAATATCAACCCTCCTATCCATCCGCCACTACTCTAAATCTATTTAGAAACAAAGTCTTCCTGCAATCTGGCTTCAAACAAAGCAAAATAATAGAACAAAACATAAACAGAACATACACAATACAAATCAACAAAGTCCACGATATGGGGAAAATAACAAGCAAGTTACCATGCCTTCACAAGTCATTGCAGCACAACTGACCGACAGAAGTCGCTACAGGTAAACTGGCATCACACACATCTATTGCAATTGTCAAGTCGGGCACCTCCGAAGGCAATTTACACTAAGGCAGTCTAACAAGGTGACTGAAGAGCAAAATGGAACAAATATAGATGCTTACCAATAACTAACTGACAGGTAGGAAAGAGAGCACTGACTTGGGGGAGGTCTTAACATACAAGTCCTACAACTACAATTACAACTGAAAAAGGAAATTACAGCTTGAGAACACGTACCTTTGAATTGGATACCTCATGGGAGAAAATTGCTATATATAAAAGAAAGGAAGGAAAAAGAGAGAAGGTCTTACACATAAGAAAGTCCTAAGAGACAAAACACTGAAAATTCATCTTTCAATTTTTCAGGAAAATTTCATAACTGTTGTTAGAACTGCAAATTAAGGATTACTGCTGAAGTGTAACTTGAAGATTGAACTTACAGTCCTGTTGATATCTATGTATTTGAAATTGAAGTTTTGAGAAAGGAAAATAAAAACTCCAAAGAAACATCTTCTAACAGGCACCATGAGAAAACAAAACAAAACTAGCAAGCAGCAGAAAGAGCCACTGGAAAAGCACACGACACCATTAACCTCACAAAATTCCCTGACAGAGTTCTAACTGAACCTTTTTATACAGGTAGGATATCCAAAGAAGTCAGAAAGAGTGAGGCCCAACTAGCTTCTCTGGCATCTAGGCATACAGCTGACCTTTTTGTTCTGTTTTGGTCAGCCTTTTCCTCAGAAAGAACATTCATGGGATGTCTCCCATGCATAGCTGTCTTTTCCCGAAAACTCATACAAACACAACTGATCTCAGGGGCTTCACCTACTTTTTATGTTTCGTTGAAAGTATCCAACAGGCTCAGACAGTATTAAGAACAGACACACAGCACAAGTGTGCATATTCCCTTTGGAAGACAATCTTGGCTATTATCTTCACATAAATGTAAAAGAACTACTCACGCTTTTGCTTCTAGTAATTCAATATCATCCCTCGGTAGGAGAATGACTGAATTAATGTTGTTTTACAAAACCAAACCTCAGAAAGCCCAAGATGTTCAAGTTACTTAATTCTAGTGAATGAAAACATTTTTAATTCAAATAAACTCCCCTGCGCTGTTGGCCGCAAGAAATCTAAAGTATGATGCTGCAAAAATGAATTCACTTTCTTTACACCTACCGTTTGTTAAACAGCTTAGGTAAGCAAAGCTGGCATAAAGTGGCACACAAAGCCTTCCGTGTTCTCTTATCCTACAGTAGTACCTTTTATAACTACTGCAAAACCTTGGTAATTAATGTTGACAAGTCTGCAGCTATTATTGTGTCACTCACCAAATTCTTAAAATAAACAAATTCTACAGTGTAATTTCAGAGTGTAATGGAGTTCCACTCCTTCTCCCAAGCCCAAGGAGGGGTTCACATCTGAACTCTTTAAGACCTTCCAATATACTGTTAGAACAATTTTCATCATTTCCTTTCACACAAGTAGGCTTTAATATTACTCTTCCATATACTATTCCAAATAATTAAAGAACAATATAGTTCCAGATAAAACTAACCAATTTTTCTCCTTAATTTTCAGAGTGAGTTTAACTGTCCAGTACAGTCAATTGGAATATACCAGAAAGTTTGGTATCCAGTAAAGAAATCCCTTACAACCTTGAGGCACCTGAAAGGGTCAGTAAACAACTTCTATGGCTCTTGTCTTAACCTTCTTGTTTACACAGCCTGATGCATTATAACATTTTTGGAGTTGAACAGTTGAACTCTTCTGAGAAGATGTGTTTTATATAAGAACACAAACAACAAGATCACATTTGATCCTTACTCAGTAGATAAACGAAGATAAAAATAACAATAAAGTAAAGGTAGAGCATACACATTTCTCTATCTCATTTTGCAATAGTCTACTAGTAGGTCAAAACAGCTTCCTCTAACAGGGGTTGTTTGCAGACAGGTGAAGAGGCATATGTGAAAACTGAACCCGAACTGGAGATTGCAGGACAGACCTCGCAGTGTAGAAATGAGGCCACACCAGTGATGGGAAGGACAGAGCACATTAACATGGAAGTAGAAGCTGAAGTCCGTGAAATAAGTGCTAGAGACTGCAGGGAGGGAAAGTAGAAGATGAGAAATGGGTAGTAGGAAGATTTAGGCTCTTGGTCATATTCAGAAGGGAAGCGGCAAGAAAAGCACAGAAATTTAGAAATTGTGCCATGCAATCTTCAGTTTGTAATTATCCCATCATCAACAGAAAATTCAGTTAAGTATTTCCAACATTTAGTTGCAATTTAGTTCAGAAAACAAGAAAACAAACCAAAAAAACCAACAAAACCACACCCAAAAAAACCCACCCCACAAAAAAACCCAGAAGAAGCTATTAAGTCACATCTGTAAATTCACAAGTTGGGGTTCTCAAGTGTTAAGCAGGTTGATGAAAACTATGTTCAAAACTATTCAACTGCTTCCCAGAAAAGAAAATCTGAAAAACATGAAGTTGGGTCTAAAGTATACAACTTACAGAACCAGTACTGAGTTCAGAAGAAGCTATCATTTGTCTAACCTCAGGGTTCATTTTAATCTAAAAGAACATGGCTGCAGCTGTAAGAATGAACAAAAGCCATCATCCAACTGAAAACAAGAAACAGGAAAACCGAAGTTATTCTGCAGTAATTTCTGACTGATAGCCTGAAGTGGCCTGCATGGCTTCACAACCATTAGCAAAAACAAAGTTCCACTTCCATGTTCTCAGCTACCACTAAATTTTCTCATGTAGATGAAGAAAAAATTGAAGTTAACTCAGTCTCTATCAAGCACTGGACTACACAATACAAATGTTAAGCAATATTAAACAGGTTTAATTTGCATTTTGCACCGATACAAGTACTATTCAGAAATGTAAACACATGGAAGCAATTAAATGGATGCTTGTCTGTTTTCACACATCTTTTAAAAAGCTAGTGGAGTTATCTTAACGCAGTAGAGTGATCAAATGACTTGATTCTTTCTATATGCTAATTCTTAGCTCCAGTAAAGAAGTTAGCATGGTTTCAACAGGCTTCTACACAATGATCTGAAGATGGTGCAATTTTTCCACCCCCAGTGGTCTGACGCATGCCTTTACAAACAGCTTTTGAACATGGATCTCAAGGCTAGCCATCCTCTTCCTCATTCTCCAGGCCAGAAGATTGCATCTTAGGCAAGAGTTTCTACAAAGTTCACAAGAAGAAGATGGGATTTTGTCATGTGTCTTTCAGACACTGAGTAACAGGAATCTCAAATGAAGAATACACACATTCCTCAATCCAAAGCCAAAGCCTCAGAATATAACCTTAAAAAAACCACATTACTCTTATCTGGAAAGCTGAAAATCTAATTCAGAACCCAAACACCTTTGTGGCACTGCTTTCTTACACTGCAGATAAGCAGGCATATGGTAATCTTGAAGAGGTATGTCTGAATAAAAAAAAAAAGAAAAAAAATTAAGTTACACAGACATTAGCTTAAGTAGTGTACCAATTGGTTACGACTGTCTAATTTGGCAGCATCATTCCTCAAGAGCCAGGATAGAAAAAAAAGAAAAAAAACCCCAATATCGTAGACTGGTTACAATCATTATTTTAGAAAGGGGGGAAGCAACATTAGAAGTGTTAAAGGGAATTGTGTTGGTCCTAGATTTCTGCATATACACTTCTACATATTAGTCAACTTTATCGTGTAGATTCCCACATGCAATTTCATGAAAAAGTGTAGCTGTAAGCTCTGGTATCTCAAAAGTCACAGGTTTTTCCAGATTTGAGGACATTAACACAAAGCCTCACTCATGCACGTTTGAGTAAACTTTTATCGCAAGAAGAAAAAGGACTTACATATGTGCTTACATACTATCCTCAACCAGATGCCACATACTGCTTAAATTTCAGCATTCCCAGTAAGTATGTTTTAATTATTCAAAAACATTAAAAAGCAATTTGCTACAAAACGTATGCCGTTCCCACACCTTTTTCTATCTTCACTGTAGCACAAGCTTGTCATCACTCTCAAGTTCACACATCCCTCTGGAGGGTTCACGTTGAAAGTAACTATTAAGAGAGATACTGAATACTTTTTTCCTACATCTATGCGCAATGCCTACAGCGCCAGCTACTTTTCTAATCACAAGCTTGCGGACACTACTTGGATCGAGAACCATACCATCTGGCACGAGACGCACAGACAGCGGAGAAGACGTGAAGGCTTCACAACAGCCCCCAAACACCAAATTCACCCTAAGTTTGTACCGAAGTACCGTCAGGACATCTCTTACGCCATTGACTCTCTCCCATCTGGAAACCTTTGGCAGTACTTGCAGAAGGGCTACAGGAGCGGCTACAATTCCCCACATGGCACGCACGTCCCTCTTCCACAAGCCAGGAAGCAACAGAGCAGCAACAAAAGCAACAAACCCTTCAACAGACAGGCGCTCCGCAAGCGCTGCCGCCAGCCAGAGAAGGATCAGAACGGGCGCAAGCCCGGGCACAGCCCCTGTCCCTACCTCTGCCCGGAGAGCACGGCGCGCTCGGAGGCGCACCACCGGGCGGAGGGCACCGCCGACCCCAGCCCTCCCACCCCGCAAAGCGCTGGCTGAAACTCGGCCCCGCCGAGCCGCCTCGCCCAGCCGCCCGGGAAGGGCCCTTTGCCGCTGGGCCCGGCCGCCCCCCGGCGACCGCTGCCTCCCCCCCCCCCCCGCCCCAGTAACGGTCTGGCCGCGCACACCCATCCCACTCCCCTCAGGTAAGGGCCGGGCGGGCACCCCCCGTCAGTAGCGGCGGGGCGGGCAGCAGGTGCGCGGCGGGGGCAGCTGGCCGGAGCGCTCACCTTTGCAGACGGGGGAGCTGGGGCTCTTCCTCTCCGGGGAGCTCCTGCCTTGCTCCGGCGAGTGCCGCCGGTGCCGGACCCTGCCCGCCGCTGTAGCGCTGCCCTCCGGCAGCGGAGGCACCGGAGAAGAGCAAGGCGAGGGCCCGTAGCCCGGCGGCGGCGGGGGAGGCGGCGGTAGGTGGTGGGGCCGAGGGGGGCTCCCCCGCGCCCCACCGGCACGCGTGGGGCTGCCCCGCGAGGAGGCGGCGGCGGCGGCCGCTGAGGCGGCGGCGCTGCTTCCCCCTCCCCCCGGCGTCTGCGTGGCCGTGGCGGGGCCGCCGCGCCCGCCGTTGCCGCTGCCGGTGGGCGCCGCGCGCGTGGGGCTGATGCTGCGCGAGGCGGGCGCCGCGCGTGGGAGACCCCCGCCCGGGGCGCTCGCGCCGCCGCCGCTCCTCGTGGGGCTGCCATGTTGCTGCTGCTGCTGCTGCTGCTGCTTGAGCTGGAAGGGCACCGTGGCCCGCATGGGCTGGAGGCGGCTGCTCGCTCCCGCTCCGCCGCCCGCCGCCGCCGCGCCGCCTCCCCCCAGGGAGGTGGCGGGGGTCGGGGAGCCGTTGCGCCTCACGCGCTGGTGGGACATTGTCCGTTGGGAGCCGGGGCTCGCGGAAGACCGTCGGTGGCGGGGAAGGAAGGGAAAGGCGCGAGGCGCGGGCGGGTCCTCGCGGGGGTCCGACGCCTCAGGCGGCGGCCCCGTCCCCTCCTCGCCGCCGTCCCCAGCCCGGGGCGACCCGCGCTGCCTCCGCAGGCTCCGTGCGCCTCATCAACAATAGTGCCCCGGCCGCCCGCCCCGCCCCCCGCGCCCTCCCATTGGGCGCGCCGCCGCTCGGCTCGCGCAGCTACGGCGCGCCCATTGGCTGCGGAGCGCGCTCCTGAGTGGCCGAGCCTGCGCGGGGAGGGGGAGGGGGCAGCGCTTAAAGCAACACGCGGCCGCCGGCGGGGCCCCGCGCTGCCCACGGCACGTGCCGCGGGGCCGGGCGAGGGCGGGCGGCCCGGGCTGCGGCTCCAGCCCCAGCCCCAGCCCCGGCACCCCTGGCCGAGGGCGCCCCGCGGTCTCCCCCGGGCCAAAGAGCGCGGCCGTCCTGCCCCCGAGCGGCGAGGCGGGCGCTGGAGGTGCTGGCGGGTGGCTGGGACCGCTCCGCGCCCCGCCGCAGCGCCGGGCCGGGGCGAGGTGTCCGCGGTCAGGTGGAAAGCCCGGGACCCGGCAGGGATGGCGGCCGCGGCGTACTCTTCTCTCGGAGCCTGGCCCGGGGAAACAGTCGTACGAGGGCTGCTCGGTTATTTTTAGCTCTAAGGAAGCTGCCGGAGGGGACGGGGGCTCGGCCCCCGTTTATCCCATCGCTTCGCCACCAGCTTGGCAGTGCCGGTGGTGGCACCAGATACGTGGGCGACGTCCAGGCAGGCTTGACCCCTTTCTCCCTTAATTGCTGTGTTTACTCCTCCCCATTAGATTAGCTGCATCTTCACTGCAATCTTTTAAAAATGCTTGTTAACTGCCAGCGTCCTACGTATACGTTAGAGAAGTGAACGCGTGCGTGACACAGGCCTTAGTTCCTGTGTTTGGATTATTTAGATGCAAGGTAAACACACTTGAGCACCTTCAAGACATGAAGGAGTCAATAAATCCTCCCTCTGCCTTTACTGCAAATGCCAGTTCTGGGCTACCAGAACTTACTGAAATTCTTTTCAATATTGCTCTGCAAGTTGCGTGTTGCAATTGAATACCATTGCTATGATACAAATGGCGTGACAACAAATTACATACCGTTCTCTTCTCTTCAGCTTGGTTGTGCTTGGGTTTGGTTTTTTCCCTCCTCCTTTCTCCTTTGCTGTTTCTGATTGAAGCCTCCTTCACTTAAAAAGCCCCAACGTCCCCTTTGAAGAGCTCCATCCTTGTGGCTGACAACTTTAACAAACCTGAAAAGCAAGACTATGCGCACAGGCCCTTCTTAAGGATGCCTGGGCACTGGTCTACCTAAAGCCTTGAAGGTTAAAGCTCTTGTCAGAGTCAGGAGCTTTTTATGAGAAATCAGACTGCCAACTGGTGATGAGGTTGTTATGAAGTTAGCTCTTGCATTCTGCATTAATTAAATTTCTTTTGAAGGACATTATGCTTGCTCACAGGTACTGTAAAGACTAGTAACATGGCCTGCAGGATAGCAGGATGGGTCAACCAAAATTGGCTACAAGAGGCTGTGCCCAGTCTTGAGAATTATCCTGGGCTACCCTTGAAAGTGTGTATGTCAAGGGAAGGCACCAGAAGCCTGGCAGATCACCATCAGTCCTGTTGTATCCCATTCTTAAAGTGTGCAATTTACTTAAGTTGCCTTACAAATCATAAACATAGGGCCACTTCCCAGTCCTTTTCTCATAGCCACTACAAGCCATGCTGGTATAATGTGGCAAAGCATCGCAATCCCCGATAACCCACTTAATTAGTGAAATATCCAGGAGATAGTGCTCTCGTCACCAGGAATGGCTGAGAGGCAGAGAACAGTACAGGCGGCGTACCGCTGGCATTGGAGGTGAAGGGATCTCATAATTTCCTCAGAGACTCCATGTACATGTTGAAAAAGAGAACCTGAGCTTCATAGTGCTCCCCAGGTAAACGCCCGGGAGGTAGAAAACCAGCACTCCGGCACATCTGGAGAAATAAATGGAACCTGTCTGCTGCTTTGTTGGCAGCCCAGGACAGCGCAGGGTTATCCTAAAGCAGGTTAACCTATGCAGCATTTATTTCACTTCTTTGCTGCAATTTTCAGTCAAGAGCAGAAGATGCAATCCTCTTTGCAGTTCTTCCCGCTGTGACAGCACCCGCTGCCAGTGCCAGTACAGTTGCTCAGCAGGTTTTCATCCCTTGGACACTCCATCCTCCCCAGAAATACTGGGGTTGTTTGGAAGCAGTGTGCCATAAAGATAATTTTAAGGCATAAAATATTCTGAGCACATTCTAATTCCTGTTACTGTTTTGAAGAGGCCAAAAATGAAAGGTATTGATTCATATTTCTTTGCATGATGCATGCTATGGAGCCAAGTCACGACTTTGAATGCAGAAGATATCTGTGACAATTATAGTACTTCCCACATTATTGCCACACTGCAAAAATGGCACCGCTCCACACAGTTGTTATGAGAATACAAAGCAAAGCATTTATGTATACTGCTCATCAGCAGTTGTATTGCTTTACATGCATTAGATGTGAAAGTTGAACATGTAAAGTCATGTACTCAGACCTAATCAAACACCATGTACTTCATACATTAATTTGTTTAAACTGTAACAAATGTGTTACAACAGGATCTTACTCCTACACCTTATGGAAATAATGGAAACAACTAAAGCAGGATTATGAACTACTTGAAAATAGTTTTGAAACTTTTTTTTAATTACACAAAAAATCCCAAAACAAAGCCCCAGCCCCCAGTAACGCGGATCCAGCTCCCCCCAGACTCTCGTTGTAACTCACACCTCCCCAGGTCTGGGTTTTGTTTCAGCTGTCACGCTCCTCACTGCCTTCGGACTTTGCCAAACACTGTCCAGGCCAACTTTGAACGACACGTTTCATATGGTTTCACGTGGAACCTTTAGGCTGGGGTTTCTGCCCGTCCATGACGCCCTTACTCTGGCCGTAACACCTGATGTAATGGTGCAGCGATCCAAAAAACAGGAATGAAACTCGTTGTGGGCACAGAGGCTGTGAGCCTTCTCCCAGTACCGCCTGCACCAGCCTTCTAGAGACTTCAGTCACGTTAGTGACTCCAAACTGACGGGACTCACGCGTGATCCCACGTACGCAGGATCCATCTCTGCGCCTTCAGCTCCTCTCTGCCTCGTCTTTTAATCAACTCGCTGGCCCGCGCGAGCCGAGCAGATACGGGTGTGCTCCCACACCACCCCGAAGTGCCCCCGGGGAGGTGATGAGCACTCCCACCTCCCACCGACGTGGAGGCACTCAGCGCCTAACCGGAGGCCTGCCGAAACGTACGGCTTTGTAGTCCTTCTTGGGAGATTAAATCTAGGTATTGCAGACATCCCCTTCCCTGCAAGGGGTTTGTTCTTTCTTAAAATACGGCGTGTAGTAAAAGCTGCAGATACAAATCAATCCAAACGTTGGAAGCGTGTCAAGAGTGCCCTCAAAGGCAGGCTGATAAAACACACAGAGCTGCAGGAACACATTTGCGACCTGCTGAAAATAGGGATGTAAACAAGTCAGGGAAGTGGTCAAAATAGTAACCCTGAATGAAAAGCAGAGAAACAAGGGTCAAAGAGGTTTAACTAAGTTCATAGGCCCAAATCCCACTGTAGGGCTATCAAAACAACTAATACTTAGGGAGTTTTCTTGTACTAAGGACTGAAAGTTTATGAGTAGAACTGCTCACTGCTCATAGTAATATATATATGAAAAATGTACTGTTAAAAATAATAGTAAGAATAGCAAACCTTATGGAAAATGACCGTGCTCCAAGTAGCTTCAAATATGTTGTCTTATTCCAAAATTAAATGAATGCAAAGCAGCACACGTAAAAGAGCACTATACTGCCTGAAATTGTTTTACCTACAGTTGTTGCAAGTAATATTGAAGGTTGAAAGATTAAAGATTCTGGGAGTCTAATCTAAACATTAGATTATGCCCCAGGATATTTCACTGCATTTCTCATCTCTCCCCTGCAGAGTGAGTTTGTTTTGCTTGTTTATGTGGGTGTTCAACATCAACAGGAGAAAGAGACATTTAAAAAAATAGGACAAATATAATAGAATTTGCTTCACACAAAACCTGTAAGATCCTAGTTAATATTCCAGAATATCTGGGAGGATTTGAGGAGGCAAGCAGATTGAAAGAAGGTATTAAGATTAAAACAATAAAAAACAACAGATGGGACCTTGGACATAAATCAAACTACACGCGATAAGCAAAAGACAACTTAAAGCAAAAGGCACTCTTGCCACATTTTATGAAGTACAATCTTTGAGAAAAGTTATCATATAAATAACATCCGGAGGCTTCAATGCGTCACTGGCGTTAAGATAACACATTTTTGACAAATAAACCCTGTTTCTCAATGCAACACTTAACTGCAGGCTTGAGAGATGTTTCTGCATGGCCCACGTGATTACCTGGCAGAAGGAGGAGGTTAATTTCTTTAGCAACCAGTGCTGAGTTCACCTACAGCCTACATGTTTTTCCACACATACAGATCAATTTTCTGAACACGCGTTAAACGACAGCAGCAACACTAAGCAATAACCTCCTCGTGAGTGTCCAGCTGCTGGAGGAAAGGGGCGGTTGGCGTCAAGCTTGGTTCACCCACGTGAGCTCTTGCCGGCTGGGAGTGACGGCAGCCGTCCTTGGGTCCTGTGGAGGGAAGAGCCTGGGCAGCAGGGAGGGCATGTTGTCCACCACATTTCTGAATCTTTGGTTTCGCTAACATTGAGAGAAGTGGCCTCGTTAATTTAAACAAGATACAATTTAATCTCCCCCAGGTATCCTGCAAGAAAGTTCTTGAATGATAATTTGCACGTAATTCCTCGGCTCCAACAATAAACTTTCCTTCCCTTTAGGAAGCAAGTAATTTTTCTTTAAAATTATCTTCCAAAAACTTAGTATTTTTAGCACATATTTACAGAACTTGCAAATGTAATACAGAGATTTGTCTGTATTTGTGTTGTGCATAGAGATGTAACCCGCGTTTCTGTATTTCTAGTCTCAGGGCAGAAGAATGCGTATGAACTATAGAAAGAGACTCTTGACTTACAAACATTCAACACTGATTGCTCCTACAAGCCACTGGCACAATTTCTGTACTGTGAGTATAATGGAATTATATACTGTAAAATATTTATTTCAATTGTTGACATTATTAATTAATTTGATAAATCACAATATTTCAGTAATGTAGATTTTATGGCCATATTGTAGGATGATAAACATCCTGTATACATCCTGTATTCATCCTGTGATGAATAGGCATATAACTATAGACACATCACTTAACAGAGCAGAGAAGAGAGATCGCTCCTTCTGATTCAGGCCTACAATCTTGTTTTGCTTCTGTTTGTTTTTATAACATTTAGAAAAGCTAAAGAGATTGTGAAAAGCATGTTGGCATGGCTTATTCATGCACTGAGAGGCAGGGACAAAATGATTTTGCTTCTCCCTCCACATACATATACTAGCCCTGTAGTTAAACTAATTAACTTTAGCAGAGTGGGTGATGGGGTGGAAGCATGAGATTCTCTGATTTGGGAAAACATCTACTTAGAAAGACTGGACCAAGCAGTGTTCTGAATCCTCCTTGCATTCAGCCATGGGCTGCAGGGAAACTTTTAACTAGTTTGGTTACACCTCAACCAGACGTCAGTCTGTCTCAGTTGTGCCATCCTGTCCTCATGCCCTGCACCTCACGCTCAGCCTGACCTTGCCTCCAGGAGAGCCGGAGAGCCATCGCTGAGAGAGGACGTGATCTTCGAGAAGATGAAAAAAGCGAAGCCGGGCAAAGCCCCAAGCCCCACTGCTGTTAGCAGCCAAGGCCTCATCCGCTGCTCAGCCAGGGCGCCAGGCTCCCTCTGCTCAGCAGGAGCACGCAGACATCTCCAGCTGTCGTGGTTGGCATGGCTAGGCTGATGCTTCATAGCGCTGAACCTGCAGGTTGTCTCTTATCCTTGGAGCAGAGACCAGTAAATCCTTGGACTAGGTTTGCTTGGGGTCTTTCCAAAGAAGCCTCAACAGCCTGCCCAAAGCAGGGGGTTTGTGCAGTGGTGGTGGAAGGCAGGTGGTGCGGACGCCTCGTGTGTCACCTGGCTTCCCTGAACACGCTTGCAACCTGCCTGGCAGCTCACGGAAACCCTTTTGCTGCAGGAGAAACCACAGCACGACAGCCACCCTGAGCTGCACGCTGGGCTACGCCCGCCTCCCCCAAGGAGAGGGGCAACCGCCTAGGCACACTGGCCTCAACGGCTGCGTGCTGAGGAAAAACTCAGTGTGCAAGAGCTGCTGCACGGAGCCAGAGGTCTCCCAGCTGGCATCCCACCAGGGGCGGATCATGAAGCAACCTGCCCTTCCTCCTGCTTCCCTCCCTCCCTCCCTCCCTCGCAGAGTTCAGTTCCCCTGCCTGCCGCCTGCACCCCAGCCCGGAATAGGGGAAGGCTTCCCGAGTCTGCAGCTTGTCGGCTGCTGCTGGTTTGCAACAGGAGAACCTGCGAGAACCTCCTGTGGCTGGCTGCTGTGCTGGGCTTACCACAGTGCCCAGATCAAGCCTCTTTGATGCTGCTGCTTGCTGCTGTTTGGCTGCAAAGAGCCCGATTCACCGACAGTCTCAGTCCATGGCTTATGTGAGCAGATGGGAACTTCTGCTTGCCTGTACCTTAAAAGCACATTTCTATCCCTCATGATCACAGGGTAAAGCTCAAACACATGATTTACTTGCATTCTGGTTTTCCAGAAGCAAACAATAAATAAAATTAGCCTGCTTAATGGTGATTTTAAGCCAGCTGTTTCTGAGGCTTGACTCAGAATTTTTAATGGTCCTGCAAGAAAATTCCTGGCATGGCAACAGAAATGCAGTTCTCAATAAATACTTTCCACCTCAGCAGAGATCCAGCAAGGCCTCCCTCCTGCAGGAGATTCTCTGGCGACCCATAGACTGCTTGGCTGCACCGGTAAAGCTGATTGTGCAGCTGCAACACCTACCTCAGGGGCTAGAGTCAGACCTACAACTTGCTACAAAGATTTGTGTGTCAGATCTGATATTTTAACTAATCCAGAGACCTGGAGGTGCTAGAAGTTACTCTTTACAACATATCTGCAGGACTCACTTATTACCTTTCCGGTAAGAGGAAAGAGGGAGAAAGGGAGAGATTGAGAAAACAAGTATAATTTCAATATTATGGCAGACTGGTAAAATACCAGTCACTGCAGAAAATACAGACTAACCGTCAGTGACAAAACCAGAGACAGAGCACAAGCTCGCCTCCCTTCTTATGCACACAGTTCCATGTGTATAAAAGTACCTTATGAAAACCATATTTCTGGTCATTCTGATTAGGAAATCTGATAGCCCGTGGCATGAACTTCTCGCAAACAAAGGCTGCACTAAGTGAGAGAGGGAAGCAAGAAGCCTGTACCATTCCTAGGAGCTGCTTGCAGGCCTGCTGCAAGCAGTGACACTAATAAAATGAGCTGTACAACCTCTGTACCCTCTTTATCACAACGCACTACACTATCATTTCCTATTAGCACTTGGCAGGGACAACAAAGAAATAGGGCCAAAGACAAATGCTGAGTCCTGCTGTGTTGCTGATGCCTGAAACAAGTATCTCTACCCTCCTTCCATGCTCTTACCCCTTCCTCAAATCCACCTCATGCACTTGAGACGCTGCCCGCTGGCTTTTGCCCATCATCTGCCCAAACCATGCCTGCTCTATACCGAGTGTACGTCCTCATTTTCAAACGGTGCTTGGACCGTGATAGATGGTCTTGGGAAGCTCCTGTCCTTCCCGTCAGGAATTGAAATGCACCTGGATCAGGTGTTTCCAATGTTTCTCAATACTTGCATCCGTAACATTTTTCCAGTACCCATGAGAAGCCCATCTAGAAATGCTGTTTGCTCAGACGCTGCACAGTAAGTACAGATTTGCTTTCCTTAACCATCTCCCACAGACCACTCCCGACAGACAGGGCTGCCCCAGAGCCTACCAGCTGTCCTCAGGCAGCGTTATCTGTTGTCATCGTAAAAGAGGCACGAGTGATGCCCAAAGCATGACTTCGGCTCAGATCACCATTTGTGGATTTCTCGCAGACTTTCCCTGTGGTACTGAGAGCTGAAAGAGGAAGATCCCCTGACATAAAAGCAGAAGACGCGAGTGTGCCATTTAAATTCTAGGAATCAAACCATTTCAACTCCTCGCTGGATGGAGAATGACAACCTTTCAGGCTAACATGAAAAGCTGAATTTATACAGATACAAACATTCTGGTATAGTTGAGTTTTCCTGCCTACGGAAAATTAACCTTCTTATCCAATAGAACGTGCTTTGGGTCATGGCAGTGAGCAGATGTCTATAATCTCCTGCACGTGGAGAATTTCCATAACATCAGAATTAGCAAGAAGTAAATGGGGGAAAAAACCCTGAATGGAAACAAATGGAAGACTGACGTGGCTGCGTTCCACAAAGTACGTTCTGCAGCTGCATCACTGCTCTGGAACAAAGGGGAATATAATTATTGTTGTTTTACTTTCATTTCCCATTAGCAAAGCAAAAGCCGAATAAAAGTGGTTGTTATTTCTGCAGGAGAGAGCTGACTGAGGTAGGAATATGAGGTCACACAGGGAAATCTATGAGGAGACTATTTCTCAAGCCCGAATAGCTCACGCACCCAGTAAAAAAATATATCAGTAAAATTCACCAGTAGCACTTTGTTACTGCAGAGCCGAGTCAAGGCTCCGCAGATGCCCTGAGGTAAGACTCAGCCACACCTGCCGGGGCAGGGCAGGACATGGCCGCCCTTGCTGTCGGCAAGGAGCGATAGTTGCTGGGGGGGGTCTACTTCTTTTGTCATGGCTGCCCCCACATGCGCTCCCAGCCTTCCTCGGTAGCGGCAGCCCCTCCGTCCAGGGCACCAGCGAGGGTGGAACGGGCGCGCAGGAGCTCTGGTTATTCCTGTGTCGATCAGGTCAGCATCCCTCCCCGGCTCCCGAGGCAGAGCTGCCACGCAGGGCAGGGCGGCAGGGAACGGGCCTGCTGAGCCCCGGGGAAAGGAGAGCTTCACCTGCTTCCCAGCGCTGCCGGCGTCCCTGGCCCCCACTGACTCTCCCTGGCTGCAGCCTCAGGGGAAATCTGGCTTCCTTGGAGCTCTTCCTGGGAGGACTTCAGAGGTCTCAGGCTCCCAGCAATGTCACCGAGATCTCTGGATACAAAGAGCTCTGTAGGCCTCTCCTTAACGCCCCGCACACAGGTAGTGGGACCCGGCTAGCCAGCCCCTCCTCCTGTGCGCTGGTGGGGCTCAGCCATCTTGAGCCAACAGCAAGCCACTGCAGTAAGCGCAGGCTGCAGGGAGGACCTCCTCCTTGTCAGTGACTGTCCTAATCTCCTAATCCTTTTCTGAGGCAGAAACCCCCAAGGTAGTGCAGATCCAGCCTGGAACACGGAGTCTGCCTCCTGCTCGCTGGGGAAGCGCGGCTTGTAACGGTCCCTCCCTGCAGCCAGCGGTTCTGGGTTCATTTGCGGGGCCGTACAGGCGGGTGCCCAACCCACACGCTACTTGCCTCGGTTTGTTGCTTCCTCCTTATTTATGACAGCAAGAAATGAAGCTCCTCATCCCGTCTCGCTTCTTTCTTTGCATTTTGGAGGTAGTTCTTCAGCCACAGAGGTATGAGAGTTGCACCACTCTCGTATTTGCTTGCAAAAATCATCACTGTGGATGGAGAAAAATAAATTAACAAGAATTAAGTAAGGAGAAATGCAAACAACGAAGCAACTAAGGTGCAGGATGGGTCCCACCAAGCTGTGTATAATGGGAAGTGCTGGAACCAGTGGGGTCCCACAGTACAGTGCTTGGTGCTTTAAGGTGCGAGATGTGTGTTGCAGCTCTGTGGGGTCTGGGATGCTCATGCTACGGAGTTGGTGCTAATGTGGAACCCCTTCCCAAGGCCAAGGCAAACCCAGGAACGCTGGGAGTGGAACCGAAGAAAAGAGGAGTTCACCACTGGTGACATGGCATTAAGTTGAGTTTAGTTGCACCTGTGTAAGACTTTGCCTCAAAGCTGCAGTGACCATTGCCCAAGTGGGCTTGCAGTGCGGTGGTAGCACGACCCCAGCCCAGGCAGCTCAGTTTGTGCTCCAGAAAGAGAACTGAGGAGAGGAGAACTGAGTTCCCTCCACGTGCATAGGCAGAACGGCTGCCTCAGAGCTCAGCTAGCATTTGGATGGCTAGAAAGGGAAAGAAAGATGGGGCTTGTTTCTTGTTTAAAGGAAAGATTTAGTATTTTCCTTTCGTCAGAAAGGGAAGGTGACTTAGTGGGGGTGATACTTAGTTCTCGGGACCATTTTGCATTCATTTCTTTCTGTTGTCCACATGGACAAGCATCCACATCCTAAAGCCTCAGCACCCTGCTGCCCGCCTTAGCGGCAATCGGGCCCTGCAGCACTGATGCTGACACTGACACTTACCAATGGTCACCCAGGAGATGAGAAAGATGAGATCAAATGAACAGCGTCACCTGTAGGGGTACAGTGTGCCTACCATTTGTATGGTGGTGGTTCCAGTTAATGGCTCAGCTTGACGTTCCCTGCAAGCATGACTGAAGAAGGGAAACTAGAGGAAGAGCTCTTCATTGCAAAGTAAAAAATCCCAGACAACTCCTTCACAATGAAGTTCTTGCATCAGGAGTTGAAAAACACCAGGAAGAAAACAAGGGAGACTGCAGTGGAGAAAAGACCTGACTCTTCCCAGCACCCTCCCTTCAGGAGGCTCAGCAGGCAAACTCCGGGGTCAGGCCAGTCAGCGGGGGAAATTCGCAGGGTCCTTCCACTGGCTTAATCCATCTCTTCTAGTTCTGTTGGACAGGAGCAGCTCTGGGCTGGGAAAGCTCCTGCTGGTAAGAATGCCATGACATTGTCTCCTCATGGGGAGGGGAAAGAGTGCAGCAGTTTGTGTGGGAAGGATAGGGGGTTGCTATTTTAATTCCTGTCCCACATGCAAAGGTGGTTGCTGGCTGCGTTCCTCCCACATGCCTGGTTGCCATCAATCCTGCACTCTATCCAGATGCAGCCCAACCAAAAGTGAAGGAGAAAAGTATTTAGTTTAATGCCTCTTTCTCCTGTTTTTTTTTTTTTTTTTCCTTTTTTTTCCCTGCATTTAAACACTTAGCAGACAGACAAGGTGCAGCAAGAGGCCACGTAAGGCCTCCTGCTTTGAAACGCCTACAAAACTGTATTTAGTCGCCAATACAAGCATCTTACCTGCCTGACCGATGAGAACGGGCGAAGCAGCAGCAGAGGCACTGCACTGAAGTAGCGACGGCAAGCCCCAATTATTTCCCACTGTTACCTGATAACAGCGCAGTGTGCAATCTGCCACGTGCCTCAGGTGTCTGAAAGTCCTATTCAGCCCTCAGTAATGAAGTAGTTTCTTCTCCTTCAACCAACAGAACACAGCTGCAACAGGGGTTCTCCTCTCATTCCTGGGAGCATGTCTTACTGCTCATGGCCAATAATACCACGAAAAACCCACAAAAGACCATGCTTTTTGTCATTAATATGATCTTTAATAAATGGAATAATGCACCATTTTACAGCAAGCCTTTTCTTTTCGACCTAAAGAATAGCCTTTTAAATGTTCTTATCCAATGTCTCTGTATCAATACAATCTCTTTATTTAGGTTTATATATAACAAAGCAATTCTTACAAGTATTCATAGAAAACTCTGTAGTGGCTTTAACAATGTCAGCTTTCATAGTGGCATCCACAGATGACTAAAAAACAAAAATTAGCTTTTTATTTCATACTCACACTGCTCCATGAAACACAACTTATACAGCATAGCAAGGGTATTGGGCAGCTTATACAAAAGAAATAACTGAAAGCAATTATTTATAAATTCATACATGATATTTCCTCAGTCATTTGAGAGAAAAACCAAAAATACCCGTTAACAAAAGGGTTCTGATGAGACTCCATATTCTAGGGTTTCTCCCCCTCTTCCCCAGAAAAGCTCGCTCAGAAAGTAATGCTCTCTTTACAGTCTTTCATAAGGAAAGTGGCAGTTTCGCATCTCCTTATTTCAGCTTCTACAGAAGACCAAACCCTAGAAATCAGTCTTTGCCATGTTCATTTTCCTCTTATACTGCATTTGGGGGGAAAATAATCAACGACGATTGTAAAATATGATTCCAGCTTATATAAATGTGAATAGAGCACACTTTCCTCTAGACACAAAAAGCAGACAAGAAACATTACATACAAACCTTTTTAAATACATTTCAACAGTGTGAAAGAGAGAGAAGAGTCACAAATCAGGAAAATTAAAAGTGACAAATGAAAGTCAGCTATAACTTGGACTTGCCTGTTTCTTTGTTCTTGTGACTTTTTACAAACTACAGAAACATTAACTATTTTCTTTCCTTTTGAATACACAAGATTGAAGTGTGATACTTCATGATACAGTTCTGAAGCACAAAAAAAGTGAATCAAGTGCTCTAGAAAGAAACTTCACACATTTTTGCTCCATCTTAAAAACAAGTGAATGGGCTACAAAAATTGACTTTTGGGAGACCTTGAAACTAGGCAGTTATAAAGGCCAATTATTTCTGCTTTAAAATAGTTACCAGGCAAGATGCTATGCCCCTGACGGATGTATGCTCCTGTATTATATCTGCAGAAGCCTGCAAGAACTTTGAAGAAATCTTTCCTTACTGTGACAGTTACTGCGTCTGTTGAAGCATGACCTATGCATTGAAGTTAACCAACTGAACGACTTGCAAATTTACACAATTGCTGATCAACAGGCTTTTAAAAATATCTGACAATTACATTATAAATTAACGTAACTTCGACTAGTTCCTGGTTATTATGCACAAATGTAGATTAAGCCACAGTAAAATAAATAGAAATGGGCATAAAAAGTAATTCATATTGGTAACGCACCACAGCAGCCACTAAATCAGACCTGCCTGAAGCCCAGATCAACATTAAAGGGCTTTGGTATAAATGACGATTTATCTTGAAACCTTCCACTGCCACTCCCACTGGTGCAGTTCCACTTCTTGACGATAACCACAGCTGCACTGGTCCTGACCTACCCTGACAGCCTGAACCGAGGCATCAGCCAACACCCTCAAGACGTCAGTAGCCACCTTAGCTTTCCCAGGGCTAATCCTCCCAAGAAATTTTTAAAATCACTGCCAGCAGAACCCAGCCCTCCTTTGCTCATAATCAATGGCAGGCTCAAGCGCTAGCCGAAGAGATGTTGACTTCCTCAGGTACGCTCGTGCCAAACCTAACGCCCATTTTGATTCGCAGGAGTGCCTAAATCTGTGATCTGCGGAAGTGGAAGTTCTGCTACCAATTTCAGTCAGTACAGAAGAAAGCTCAAAATGAGAAATCTGATTTGTTACTATTTCATATCAAAACTGAACCTGCTTGGAGGAGGGGAAGGGGGGGGATCAAAAAAGGGATGTATTTCTACAGCTACAGTTTTATATGACAATATAGAAGCCTAAAATGTAATTGGATTCAATGGACTCAAATACTATGTTTAAATGGCAACCACGCACATAACTATAGCTACTACATAAAAAGCCTTGTAAAAATTATCACGTATTAAGTATTTTGGATTATTTTTTGATCTTTAAGAAAGGTACCTCTGAAATTACTCAGCTTCAGGTACAGTTTGAAATGTGCATTCCCAGCTTTCTCTCTCTCTCTCTCATAAATCCATTCCACCTAAACAATCAGGGACAAGTCTGTCATGGGAGATCTTGCACTATGGACCACACGTCACGGTCTGATCCCAATTTTACTGTCATGCACTAAAGACAACTTAAAAATGGCATATGAAAAAGAACATTGTACTTGCTACCAGTGCTACCATCTGATGCTGTAACTCACAGAATTTAATCCTGGAATTTATGCACAACATAGATATGCATCTAAATACATAGAGTTTACATAAAAAATATGTGTTTGGCTTCACTGCAATATGTATAGCTTTTTCACTGAAGAAAGGCTTAAAGTTGAACAAAAAATAATAAGCAGATTAAAAAAGGAGGTTAATATATTTAGCTGTTAAAATGGATAGTGGGAGACCGACAGAAAAATTCAAATAATCCAAATTTATGCAAAATACTAAGTTGTCCAGTCTATAATCCAACTTTCACAGACTAATCAATCCTATTTCAATTTTCTGTGATAAGTTGCTCCAAATTTTCCAATTTGACATCAGGTCATGGATATGCTACTGTGCCCGGCAATTACTACTTTTATGACTTAAAAACAGCCTGTTTCAGCAATGGGAACTGCCATCATTTTTATACAAGTAAAAATTACAGCATAATTAATTTCTGCTGTATTGACTAAATATGTGAATTTTAAAATTCTCCCTGTTTGGATTGGAACTTTCCATAATAAGGTCTCAATGGCAGAATAGCTATGATCTTTTGAATATTTTTCATGAAAGAAAATTGTAATCTGAACATAGACTTAGTAATGTTGTATTAGTGAACTTTTTTTTTTAACATTTAAAAAAGGAATATCATTAGAGCAAAATGCACTGAACACTGAAACTATGGCACATACAATGTACACATACTTATTTTTTAAGTAACAATTAATTGTTATTAAATTTGGCCCAAAAATCTATTCCATGCAAATACAGAATTCCTTATTCTTCTTTCTGAGGCAGGTAGGATTAAAGATTTCTTTTAGAGAATGCAGACAGGTGGGAAGATACGTACTTTCTAAAAATATTTATAAGGTGGGGTTTTTTGTTTGTTTGTTTGTTTGCTGAAACCTGCCAGCATCCGTCTTGCATTGTTTCTTGTCCCCAGTGCACTGAAAAAAATGAAACTGTGTTGCCTTTGAAAATTAGGTAATTTTCTATATGGAAATAAGACACAAATGAATGGCAGTAAGAAAGCAAAACACAAGCAGAGATGTTCTTTGTTTCTGAGAATATTCTAACGATGCTAATATCAATTGGTTTTCTTTTAAATTAGGAATTCCCTTACCTTTAGCTGTGCAATTTAAGTGCATCTTGGAGTTTCAAGAAAGGCATTTTTAATACTAATTGTTTAGTACATGAAGCTACAGAGCATTATAAGCAAATGCAGGAGAAGTGTGGCAGATAATCTGACTTGTAAATACCGATTTTAGAAGAAAATAAATCTGACTATGAGGCATGTCTGTTCAAATGGTTAGAATTCACATTCTAAAAACTATGTTATGTTGGTGAGTATCTCTATTATAGGAAACAGAAAAAGAGACAATGCATTAACCTAAGCAATTCTTCTGGCTTCTACTAGCACATCATTTTCTAAAACCAGTAAGATTTTGGATTTTGGCTTATATATACAAACATCACAAATGTTTGCTCTAACATTTTTCTTGAATTATACATTATAAATTACCATAGCAAATATTCTACTGTTACCTATTTGACAGTGGCACAATTCATAGGTATTTACACTATCATTCTATTTTCATTTTGCTATATTTATCTTGTCTGCAATATACATGAGAAATTGATAGAAAATTATCAACTTTCATTATTATCTGTTTTTCTTAAAAAAACAAAACCAGAAAAAAACCCACAAAGAAATAGATCACATTTGTCTCCCCTGATTATAGTACATTTATCAATTATCCATGCGTCTGATCTGTAGAATTCTCTCTCTTACATGTATTTCGTTTGGTTAAGGATGATTCCCCATGGTATGAGATACAATTCAGTATCATTTAATTTACAGAGAGAGTATTCTGTGGAGATTGGATTATCTGCTGTGAGCAAAAAAAGGCGTTACTAAATTAAGCATTAAAACCAAACTGCTAATCTGATCCCATCTAGCTGTGCAGAATTACAATATTTTGGTACCTACTTAAGAGTTTGTTTTGACTGACCTTTAAAAATAAATAGTTTTTCTCTATTTAATCTATAGGGTATTTTGTGATAAAGTACATATTTCTATCATGTTACAAATTATATTTATCCATGGTAGATTACAAAGCCAATACTTTCTACTAATTAAAATTCATCCCAAAGGCCTTCCAGCAAGTGATAGAAATAGATAAAGGAAAAGAAACTATTATGCTTGCTTTAAGAATGTTTAAGGAAAACTGCAGAAGAACATTTTCATCTGGTATTAAAGTGATTTTGATTGCATTGAGCATAAAAAAGTTGGACTTCTTACAAAGGATTGGCCTGAAAAGAAAGGCTAGAAGACTGGTGCAAATCTGTCTTAGCAGAAAGAAGCAGTAGTCAAAGCAAATAACTTTTCTCTCCCCAGAGTGTTTCAAGTTAGATAAGAGTGTCCTAAATACGCTTTTCAGCCCACATTCTGAAATGCTGATGGATGATACATGCAAGGCAAAGCAAAACAGTCATTGGGAAAGGAGTGAAGATTCTTCAATATGCATGATACAGCGATCATCCCAAAACAACATACCGTACTTCAAATGGAGACTCAAAGAAGGCCAAAAGAGGAGAAAACCACAGCCAGCATTATGAACAGAATGCCAAAAATTCTCATTCAGGTCTTGAAACCCAGCTGAGCAACTGGCAGGTTTTCAACATCTGGGATGCGAGATTACAGCAGATGGGAAGCCGGAGACCGAATTAAAAGTAAAACCAGAGAAAGGCTGTATTTTTGAAGAAGGGTGATATAACTCTCTATTTATACAGGCGGTAACAGAATTACGCCTCAGAGACGAAAGGTACTGCTTGAACTGGTGCTTAAAGAACACAGGGAGCCTAAAATGTGTCTCATGGCTTGTATTTCTACAACTACACTTAATCAAAGTCTGGATTTATAGAGTTATCTCTTGGAGATATCTAGGAGAATCTAAGAAACATTAAGAAGCATTACAAGAGAAAATCATAGCAATCAAGCATAAACAAGGGAGTTTGGGAAACAGCAAGAATCAGATGTAGCAAAGCATATATTATGCTAGTTGCATCATCAGATATAGAAGAACAGGGTTGGCAAAGTTTACCTCAGGGGGAAAAAATAATATAATGGCAAGGAAACAAATGAGTCTGAAAGCACAGAGCATCTGTTTCAGTCAGCTGAAAGGAGACAGGCTGGGGGAGGCAATTGTTTGCCGCCAGTATCCTGCCACAGGAGTTTGGCAGGCTGACTGAATAGATTTTCTTTCTTTGAACATCACCGGTTTTCAGACACAAGGATAAAACTTTACTCAGTACCAAAGGCTGACATGTGTTACATCTTTTTTATCTAAATAGTTTTACTGAAGTGTTTTCAATCAGAAAGAATATTTCTCAGGTGGAAGGATATTTCTTAGGCGGAAGGCAGTCCTGACCAATAAGGAAATCAATTTTCTTTCAATAGACAGTAAAAACAATCATTCTAAAAAAAGGTAAGGTTTACTTGAGATGGTGAAAAATCAATTTATCTCAATAGATATTACATTCATGTTCACTGACATCTAAAATCAATGAGCATACAAACTGAAAGAAGGGTCTAAGCAGAGGGAAAAAACCCCAACCTTCCCCTGCGAACACTCATAACCATGAATTTTAGAGGCATGCAGTAAATTTTAATAAGATGAATGAGGGGCTCTAAAAATTCTGAAGGGAGGAAGAGTTTCAACTCAACTCAGCAACAACAGTCAATTAGGATGCACCTACCTGCATAAGTAATCAGGCTGATTTTACCCCAGACTGTCTGTAAGCAGGTAAATCAGGAAAGATTTGTGACTCATCACAAAACTGTTTTGTGCCAAATAAGATTCATGATTTTTCCTCTGTGTAAACAAAATACGTTCACAACCTATTTTCACTAGAGCTTTTAAGTATGACAGTTATCAAGATTTCTGAATAAAATGTATTTTTCAATGTACACCATTAGTGATTGAAATAAGGTTTCACATAAATACGGGGGTGAAACTGCAAACAAAATAAAATGGAAAAAATGGCTGACATTGTTTCCGTACATTAGTTCAATGATTTGTTATTCAGAACTTCACAGGCTGGCATCTATTACTATAAAGGAAACACATTTTGATTTGGAAGGATCAAAGGAAAGGTACTGAGCTCAGATTTTTTTCTGTTCCTTTTTAAAAGCCCTTTCAAGTTGGGGAAAATTCATGCATTGTCACCTCAGAGCACAATGTGACATAGGCAGCTGCTTCAAGCTGGCTACGGTGTGCAAAGTTCACTGTCATGACCGGCTGACTGCTCAACTGTCAGGGAAAAATTAACAAATACAAAAAGGGGAACATGTGGCAGTTTTAGAAACACACTTTTCAATAAAGCATACTGTGAACTATAGACTATTGCACATTTCAACATGACACAAGAAAAATAGGGGGTTCAAAAAAGAATACACTTTGTAACATAGAAATATACAGACTAGCTTGTGCACAGAAATCAAAACATGGTTACAAGACACCACTGCAGTCAAACCTGTCTTATAGTCTGCTTATGATCTTAGTGACCTTAAGAAACTGGTCCAAACTGATTATCAGCAATACTTTTTTTTGTTACTTTTTTTAAAAAAATATTTTGAGACCACATTTTTGATACACATATATATATTCCGTGGTCAAAACAGACAGACTTAACTTTAGCGATACTAAATAAAAGTGCAAAAACATTCAAAAAATAAAACAAAATAAAAAAATATGGAAGCATAAGCTAAAAATTTTCTGCATAGCTGAAATCTATTTAAAGCGAGTCCTTGGTAGGGGTTGCTGACAGGAGGAGAAAGCAGTTTTTTAAAATGTCTTCTGCATGTTTGTTTCAAATAATGCAAAAAAAAGGTCATTTGTCGGCTTTTAAAGTATTTCACAGGCAGTTCACTCCTGCGTCCTTAGATACCATTGTGGTGGCAGTGCCTCCTTCCGCAAGGTAAACAGCAGTGCTGGATTTGGAGTGGACTGCCCGGTCACTGCCGTTATTGTTGACCTCGCAGTGCAGCGGCTCGGTGGAGATGACCCACGTTGAAGGACGCCACCGCTTAAGTGAGTATGGAGTTTTCACACGTTTCTTGATCTTTTCTCCTGAGCCCGATTTGCCATCCTGTGAGGAGTCACCTACTGAAGGAAAAAACAAAAACAAAAAACAAAAAGAGAGTAGAAAATAGCATTACGAGGAAGGTAAGATTAGACTGGAGAGTCCACGGTTATTACTCATGCAAAACAGAACAAAAGAACAAAACCTTGACACAAAAGCAACTGTGTGGCAGAGACATGGCAGGTATATCAACTACAGCAGCCGCCACTAAAACAAGGGGTCAGATTCTGTTGTCCTTGAATGCACATTGGCATCAAACAGCAGAATCAGCATTTGACATTTGAGGGGCTTTTGCAATCATAGTATCTTATATTACCTGTAATGGGAGGTACAAAAAAAGAGTCGCTACTACAGGATGGCAAAGGCTAAACTTTTAATAGCATAATTAAGTCATAGGTCCCCTAATTCTACTTCACCTGGCAAAGCATTTCACCTGGAGACAAAACAGTCCATTTCTCTGTTAAGATCCTAAGTCAGGATATGGGATGTTGGGTTGCAAAACTGGCAAAACCAACTTCAATCATGATAAAATTTCAGCAGTAGAAATCTGATTGTTAAAAAAACTTCCACTTTACATAACCTTCAAACCCTTTCTTTTAACTTAAACTTCAATTAAAGGGAGTTACTGCGAAAATCTTTTTTCTTTACCTCAAGACTATTTCAACTCAAGTCAACATGTTAAGACAAAAATTAAGGTTTCCTACTTAAAAGGAAGGCTTAAACATTCCACTGCTGAATATTCAACTATGTTTCCTGAAAGATCTATTCGGGTTTGTTTCTAAACCTTTTTTTTCCAAACGTGCCTGCCACCCCAGATTATTTCACTAGTATCACATAGAGGTTTGGAAGCACCTTTCAAAGACTCCAGTGCATTCTGGAAATATATTCTCTTAAAAATGCACACCAGGAAGCCTTTCCAACAGCTCCAACAGGCCCAAAGACAAACTCAGAGGATGTACCTAATTTAACTACATGATTACATTCTTACTGTAAAAAAGAGAGCTCCATTGTAACCTCTTAAATCTTTGGCTGTAAAACTCTTAAGGCAGTTATTCTGAAAGAGTCTATTAAAATCATTTCCTTCTCTAAGTGCTTCGATTAATTTTTGATAGGTACATGGTAAACTGATGAAGGTTTGCTGTAGTTGTTGGAGCTCATATAGCAAAGTAGAGAATGCCTGACCGTCCGTCTAGGCTGGGCTAATAGAGTCAGATCAGTTGCTTTAAAAGTAATGAAGCATATAAGTAGTTATTATAATAAGTTATATTAATCAATGCATCTTAGTGCCAGCTACTCTTAAAAGAATGAGGAAAAGTAAGGAAAAGAAGGCATAATGTGCCCATTATACCTGCCCAAGGAAGAAATAGGAAGCTTTTTCAATATGCTTTACAGCTGCCTAGGTAGGTGCCTTGCAAGGAATAATGAAAGTTAGGAAATGCTCCCTTCCTAGAGTCAGAGTAGATAGGTTATAAAGGGACAGATTTATTCCATGTATGGGGAAGGAAGATAATGACCTAATGTGCTGGAGTTGATGGAGACAGGACTTTACTGAGAAGACTGAAATTGTGCTGATAGAAATTAAATTTATATGGGATTTAGTAAGTATGCTTTGAGGAGGGACAGGAGACACAGAAGTATTTTCTATTCAAGCAAATATATGTAGTTATTAAGTAAAAAAGTGTCAGGGAAGCTGTTCAAGTCCTGCAGGCACTTACACTGCATACTACTGCTATCCAAACTATTTGTGGCTGATAGATCCAGCGAATTAGGCCTCTGTGCTCTTCTAGTCTGGGTCTGCCCAGGATTTCTCGCTACATTCGGGATACTGACTGTAGCTGTGTCTTGCACTGGACAGGGATTACTGTTGTTGTTATTGGCATTTGTTCGGCCGTTGTCCAGTGGTCGCTCTCTCCTGTCTACTAGGCGGTCCAGAACACCTTCATCATGGCCAACCTGCTGCTCCCGCCTCAACAAGGGTTCATGCTCATCAGGGCTTGAATTAATATTCAGCCGACTATCCTCTCCACTGAACTGGTTCTGAAGCATTTCCTGGGCCCTTTGCGCTACCGAACTGGTTGTCTGGCCAGACGGCACTGTCCCATTGGCATACTGGGTTGTGCCAGCATGAGAGTTTATGCTGTGGCTTCTCCCAGCCACTCCGTTCATGGTAACTGTCACAACATGAGGTTCTGCAGCATTGATAGTGTTCATCTTGGCAACGCCTGTTTCCACTTGCTTCAAGTTTGATTTGTGCTTGCCACCAAATTTTAACCGTGGCTCCTTTGTTGAATTTTTGGTGTTTAGGGGGAGGCTAGTAGGCCTCTTCGGTAGGTTCTGTTGCTTGGGTAGAGGATAGACCTGAGCAGATGGGACATCCGGAATCAAACATGCTTGACCATTGCCAGCTTGTGTGAAGTCCTGTTGTCCTGTCACCTCTACTGCAAGTTTTATCAGCGGATAAAGCAAGCTGGAACTAGTGCTGCTGAGTGGATCTGGCCCACTAAACTGCTTAAGTGAATGTTCCATCAGATTCTCATCAGAGCTTTCTTTCAGGTTCTTATCCACTTCTTTTGGATCCAATTTATTTGTCTCCAAGTCCTCCTCTGTTAGCTGCAGACAAACAGGGGTGGGCCCACCTGGCTGCATGACATTTGTGGTATGTAAGTTTGTTTCATCCGAATAAGGCATTTCGGATATGGTGGTCATGCCAGTGCTAGGAGTGAGGCCAGTTGTATTGGTGGTGGTAGTATTGGTGGACAAACTGGTGACACTTGTCTCGGGACTAGGGATGCGAGCTTGCGCTTGTTGCCGCTCGTAGTTAATGGAGTTTCTATTCTTCTCCCCTGAAGTCAATGGTGTAGTGGACATTGAATGTTCAGAAGAAATGTTCTTCACTATGCTGTCAGTGTGGTGGATTGAATCTTCAATGTAGGAAGAGGAAGAGTAATCTGGATATGGCCTTATCTTTGATACACGCCTATGATGTGACAGATTCCTTTAAGAAAAAATAAGTGATATTAAGATCATATATGTAAAAATCACCTCATATTATAAAGCCTCTCATTTAAGAGAGCTGAATGTCTTTCTGTTTCTTTTCATGCATAAACTAAGGACAGATACAGTACAAACTGAGATCTTTCAGTAACTTCCTTGAAAAATCCCGGGTAGCAGAAAATTCATTTTACTAGGACAGCAATTTTGTCATGGATGTTATTTCTACAACTAAATCGGATAACAGTAATTTTCTTCTATTTGTCCAATATGCTGTTTGTCCAGTTCACTGCTAAAGCACTGCTCTAGTTGCAGAGAAGTGATGCTGAAGGAGGGCAACAAGAACTCAACACACAAGATGGAGAAAGTGATGCTGGGAAAAAGTCACAAGGTCCTAAACCATGAAAAATCTATTATTTTAACAATTTTGATATTCTACGATTTAAACATAATTTTTTTCATTCAGTAAACACTGCCACATACAGCAACATTACTCTTCTATGAAATCCACATCTCTAGTGTATACTATTAAGCACTAATGTCAGTTCTGCAAATTCTCACTCCCTCTGGATCATATATAAGCAGAGAATGCACAGCACCTCTCTCACTGGGCTCAGAATAACGATGACTTAAATGATGGCCCTGCGGTTCTTTAACTGAAAAACTACAGGTTTGAGACTGTGATTTCCTGAACTCATATTGCCTGCAAGTTCACAGTTTTTATAAGAACATTTTAAACAGAAGTTTTATGCATAAAAAACATGCATTTATCATTTAGCAAGAGTCTTTAAAAGACAATTCATAGTCACTTCATATCTTTGTAAGCCTGTTTGGACAGTTTGCCTAAGTTCAGTTTAAAAGGCCCCTCTGTGAGAAGTACAGTTGTTTACATAAAAGGTGCCTGAATTCTGGGGACACATAGGAGATCTTAAGAACACAAGCAATCAGGATCATGTCATACAATACCCATATGCAGACTAGCTCACGTAACACACACCCACTTCACGGGTGCAGAAACGTTAAGCTAGCAGCATGCTCTAGCTTCCTTCCTGGGGTGAGCCGAGCATTGCATTGGGCATTCGCTGCTGACTAAAACCAAATGTTTTCTCTTCTTACCGCTCATTTTGCATGGCAGTTGACATAGGGTTGACCGTTGGACTAACTGATTTATTTCTCTCCCAAATCATCATGAGTTCTGCCATCCTCTCCTCAGCACACTGCGCTGTTAGTCGGGCTTCAGCATCTTGATCCCAACAGTCTTCAATTGTTTCTTTAAGTGACCTCACAGCCTGCCAGGAGACAAACAAACAAAACCCCTTTATCTTAAATTATTTTCCCTTTATATTGTGCTTCTAATTTACTGTTTTATGACAGCATTCAGTATGCATGAAAATAGTCACACGCTGGTGAGAAAGAGAAACGGAAGATACACAATTTCATTCAAAGCTAGTTTACCCTAATAACAGCAGTATGCAGGACTAATATTATAATACCTCACATACACAGCAACTAGGAAGACAATTCTTTAGGAAAAGCTACATTCGCCATTGTCCATACCACCTTCAGCCAGCCCTGTCTGATGTATGCATGCTCAGCTCACTCTCCCTGCCTTGTGAAAGCTGCGTACTAAGGACTGATGATATTCTGGAAATGCTGTCATTGTTATCCTCACAATTCAGCTAATGGTCCGCGCCTTGCTTCCCTGCACTGTATGCAAATAACACAGCCTTGCTCATTTCATCATGCTTTTCCTCTTCTGTTCACTACTGTAACATCCAAATGCCTCATAAATATCAGTGAATTCGTCTGCGCTATGGGATGAGATTATTGCTGCCCTTGTTTTACAGATGGAGAAACAGAAACAGACACACTTTCCTGGGATCACACTGTGGGTTGAGTGGTACAGTCAGGATTAGAGCTCAAGACCTCCAAAATGTGCTGCCATATGGTCAGAGACCTGGAGAGGAGGCAACTGAAATTACGAGCGCTGAACACTTCTGCTTCCACTGCATCCGGAGTACAGAAAACAGGCAGACATTTATCGGCCCCTGCTGCCAATGGCCCATGGATAGGATATGGTTTGCCAGAACATCTCACATCTACAGCCCAGCTTTAACCTCTCCAGCACCAATGACTGTGCATAGTCCCAGCTGGGCACTAAGGCATTCAGTGGTCCTGCTGACTGCCTCTATGCCAGAACTGCCTTGTTTGCTTCTGGCAGCGAAAGCCAAGGACTAGCTCTGCAAGCCAGCCAAGAGCTCCTCGCCCACAGAGCGGGCTCCTGGCATCGCTTGCACCTGGCAAATCACTGCTGCTTAGTGATGCAGCTACGGCTGCACAGGTGGGGATGAGCTCCCACACAAGCAAACCTTTTATCTCTCTTCCCACAGTAGATCGAAAAGGGGTTAAGCAGCTACACCCCTCTTAGCTGAGGGACATGAGTCTAACAGCACCCTCAGGGACAATGACAGGATAGTGTACTGGATGCGTTTTCTCTCCCAGAATAAAAAGCCTTTGGCTTTTAGGACTTGATTCAGTCACAATTTAGACGTATCTAAGTCAGTGGGTGCCCTACTCTCCTGTCTTGGCCCTTTGTAAGACTTTCCCCTACAGGTTTCACCAGCAGTAAATTTAACCAGTGTTTAACTTAATATTGTCTCTCTTCTGGCAGATCCTTTCCTTTTGACGTTTTAAGGATCATGAAAGGAGCACAGTGATGACTGTATAGATAGTTAACAAAACTGAAGTTCTAGACCTTCACATTTACCACAGTGATGTGTTTTCTATTAATTTCAGGTTCAAAGAGATCTATACCAAAATGCACCTTTTAGAAGTTTTAGCACTCATAAAAAAGATAGAAGGAACAGGAAATCTGCATTATTCTATTACTCTATTAATATCCTTCAGTCCTGACCTTTGAAGTCAAGCTTGGGCCCTGCTTTGGCTTTGGCAAATGAGACAAGAATGCTGCTGACATCTCAACTCAGTTTATAGCCCTTGAATTAGTTTATGCACATCATCTGCTCAGATTGTTGGTTTATACCGTGAAAAACAATACTGCTAATCAAGGTCTGTATCATAACGCATATGTTCAAGAAGCAAACTGAGATTGCATAAGTAATCATAAATTTAGGATTCCACATCTTTTGAGTGCCTTAATTATGTGACCTAAAAAATAAAACACTGCTTTTTATTTGTATTTCTCAAATGAAAAGGGCAAATACATTTCTCTAATAGATGAATTTGCATGAAAGTGTTATAACCCAACATGTCAGCATAGCTTCAAATAACAGACAGAAGTCTTTTATCCCATGCATTAGATACAGGAGGTTAGGACCAGATAACCAGGATGAGGTTATCTAGAGCTTAGTTTTCTACAGTATCTCCCCTAAAGCGCTCATTCAGATGTTATCCTAGACTGCCATAGAATGGAGAAGGTTGTTTGATACCCATGACAGAACTATGGATTGTTTATTTAGTCCTCTTTTCTCTTAAAGCAATGGTGTAGATCCATCCTTAGCTGGACTTAATATGATCATTATTATTATTTTGAATTTTTGCAAAAAAATTAGTGACAACACAAAGAATGTGTTAGGCATTTCAAATACAGGGATCATTACTAGCTCAGTGTCTAATAATGCTGGAGTCTATCAGCTTGTTAGAACGTAATTAACATTTAAAACGGTAGTCTGCAAAACAAAACAAACCTTCTTGAACTGTTCTAGTTATAACTGTCTTCAAACACAGCTGTCAAGCTTGGTTCTTCCAACACTGCATTTGTCAACATGGCTGTAGTTAAAACAGTTGCTGCTTGATTTCCTATATAGTTTGGGTGTGGATTCCTCCCCTCCTCCCCCCACCTCCAAGACTGGCTGGCCAAAACTGTGTAATAAAAGAACCTCTCTATGAAGCTCTCAACTCAGTTACAACATGTTTTACAACAGTGTTAATACTGGAGGCTATGCTCCTCTCTGAAAATGGTTTCATACATATTTACAAGTACCAGCATAGATGAGGCCTTAGGCTCCCCATTATCTGCACAGTAGCTACATACTTATCAACTAGCAAAGTCTCTAAAGATTGAAGGGCGTAATTTCAGTAAGGGAATAACTAGAAGCATTGTTTAAAATAAGAGTCAAATATGTAATTTTCATACTCGCAATCAAGCTATTTTAGCTTAAACAAGTTACCATGTATCAGGTGGAACCCAGTAACTGCATTTCACTTGCTTGTAATAAAAGACAAACAACCCCCAACTAAGGGGATTCGCATTACCTCACCTTGCTGCAGATGAAAGCAAGCACACAGACTCTTACCAGAGTTCAGCTGACTTGCCGTAACTTGTTGGCCTGCAGCAGCAAGCAAGGCTATAAGCCATAGCTATATTAATTCAAAACAACAAACAACATAACTATGTTTATAGTCTTAAAAATAAAAATTGCAGATCAAATGAAGCCATATAAAATTTCTAATCTAGTTATAATTAAATGATTGCTAGAAGCTGTAGCCTCTGCAAATTCTGAGGACGATATAACTTCAGAAAAAGTTTATTACAATTTTTATAGATTTTAGTTTTGGAGAGTATATTTACATTTTTGCCAACTATTTTAGGGTTATTAGTTTATAGGATGTCAAAAGACAGAAAATGCCTCTATGTTTCTCATCCAGCATACAGAGAACATATGGGCACTTCATGCATAATACTACAGATACTGTCTAACAATTAATATAACAAGTTATCTTCTGTGTATCACACTTCAGCATCCGATAATAATCATAGTATTTTTCCTTGAAAGAAAACTAGCTTTCATGTCAATGACTTTTTAAAAACTGAATTCAATATTTAAGAAGTCCAGACAGAAGCAGCTCCCAATCCTAAATACCAACAAAAATTTAAAAAAAAGAACGTATTCAAAAATTGCTTTTAAGAAGTGAGTACACCCTATAGCTGGTTAAATGATTGTTTCTTTGAAAATATTCTATCTCACCAGGCTGTTTTCCTTCCACGCTTCTGGGAATTTTGGTCTTTGCTTCTCTCTAGACACCAAGACTTGCATATCTTCAAAAGTGGGATGGTTTCCGACTTCTGTCTGGAAAGCCATCTGGTACTCTGGCACAGATTCCCCTGTTAGCAAAAAAAAGAAAGAAAAAAAATCACAGATTAAAAGGCAGAGCAAGGGCTTTCAGGTGATGAAAGGTAGTATCAAAGTTGCTGTCTATTGAGATGTTCTCCACTTTCCCCCAAAGTCTAACGTCACAAAAAAAGCTGAATTAACTGCAAATGAATTAAGTGTTGTTCAGCAACCAACCAAAGGATAGCATCTTCAAACTTTGCTGGTTGAGTGGCACATTCAGCATGTCTTAGAGCCTGAGGATGACACCTAATTTCTGTGAAACGTCGCTGACTGAATATATTCATGTACTTCATTTGGGAGGAAGCCCAGCGAGATTACAAGTCTCTGTACATGAAGTGCAGCTGTTTGACTAGAGAGAATGCTGCATGTCAGATTAACTCTATATGCTGTATCTTGGGAATAAGATAAGTGGTTGTGACACAATCTCACCTGTTAAATTTTAGAAGTCTACTTCCTCTTGTTTTATGTTATAGGTATAGAGGATTTCCCTGAATTTTCAATGTCACTAGCATAAAAAGTGCGACTGACTAAAGGCTACATTAAATCACAGCACTGCCATTCTTTCATGAGGAAAGTCTGAAAGACACTTCAGGCACTTTTATCAGTTCTAAGAACTAAAAGTACTGCCTTTGCCATCAGCCCGACTCTCAATGTTTGTAAACTCTGGACAATAATAATAATGCTCAAATTGCACTTACCACGAGGCCTGCAAACTGCTTAAACAGGTAATTTAAAGTCTTTCAGCATGAACTGTGCTTCACACTCAAATACACTGTATTGACAACAATCATCTTGAACGCTAGATGGCACCGACTTAATGGCAAAAACAATTGAGAAAATTATTTCCCTTCTTCATTTAAAAAGCTATGACTAGGGAGTAGCTTTGGTTGCTGGTACCACTTTCTACTAATGTTTTTTCCAGTTCTTTTAGTTACCTGGGAAGAGGTCTGTACATCTCATAAATATCTCCCAGTAGATAAGGCCTAGTGCATACATATCTACTTGTTTCAAAGCAGATTCACAGTCCCTCAAGTTCACTGCTCCTTCAAGCACTTCTGGGGCCATATAGCGGATCGTACCAACCTGGAAAAACATAAAATCAAAGCTTCAAATCAGGAAACAATTTACAAATTCAATTTATTATGGAGATTTTTTTTTTTTAATACAAAACACTTTGTTTGATATTTTCTACAGTTAAGAAAAATGCAGTTCTCTTCTAATCAATGTCCTCAGATTCTAGACTCTTATCAGGAGCCTAGTCAAAATAAAACCCTCCCCCTACTCTGTCACTTTTTTGTATGTACCCAAACAAAATAATTTTGTCCCTTACTCAATGTTCTCATATGCAATACGATACAGCAGAAATGTTTCTTTTTCCTGAAATCACTCTGTTAAACACCAAGGTATGTATCGTAATGGAAGAGGATGCTGCTGAACAAGGAACTACTTCTCTTTATTCCTGGACTGTCAGCAAGGCTCTCCCCTACCTCTTCCATGGTCAATGGTTACTAACAGCCTTGGAGGACACCTGTTCATTTCCACTGGGAAATATATTAGATTAGAGCAATCACTCATCAGTACTCGTAGGGCAGTCTTTTGTCACAAGACTATTCCATATCCCTGCATTTTAAAGAGTGGTTTTCCTGTTTCTTTGTTCAGTAAGGGGAGATCTAAAAAGAGGACCTGTACATTAGGTATTATGAATGTAGCGCTTGCTTTCTAAGGGAAGGTGATTAGCACTGCAAAACACATTCTTTGAATGAAATGTAAAGATTTTCTGTAAAAGCACAAAGACGACAAATGTACTGAACCATTAGGGACTTTTACTCTGTTTAAAATAGTCTCACTGTATTTCAGTAGCCTATATTCAGGTGTCAGTGTATTTATGCTTACACAAAAAGAAAACAACAAAAAAACCACTCTCTGAATCGCAGCATCATAAAAAAGAAAGCTTAAGAAATCAATTTCTTCTTTCTGCCCAGAATCCATTCTAACCCACTCCTAACAGATGTTTTCCCAATCTGTTCCTTAAATTCATAAAATGATGCAAATTCTATATAGCCTTCCTCAGCAGTCCATTCCAGACCTTGGCTGCCTTCTACAGATTAGAAAGGTTTCTTCGTAACTAACCTAAACTTTCCCTCCTACAATGTAACCCCTTGTCCTACCCACACTGAACTTTGTAGCAGTTTACATATTTGAAGAACTGTCTCTGCTTTTCCTTCCCTAAATAACCCTATTCTTTCATCTTTTCCTATAAGCATCCCCTGTTATTTTGTTCCCGTTCTTTCTCAGTTGGTCCACGTCTTTCCACATGCACTTAGTCTCCGAGATGTATGCATTTAAAGTCCAGAAAATTGCAGATGACACACAGTTGTAGGATGCAGAATGCGGTATGTCACCATTTCAGAAAAATTAACACCAAAACCGCTAAAGAATGTTTGGTCTTCAGTTAATACTTGCAGTACAAGACTGAAGGGACCTGTACCACATCATCGCAAACAACATGGCAACCAAACCTACCTCGCATCTTCTCATATCTCACACAGAAAACTTCAGTCTCCTAGGGCTGCCAACCTACCACCTTTCAAAATGTTAGGTTTGTTTTCGAGTGTTTTGAGAATAAAACCAGTTTCTTCCTAGCAAGGTTTCAGCCACTTCTCACCCACATTGCAGCAATTCCCCCTTAGAGGAATTGTACCACCTTAACATTCACCTTGTAACAACAGAAACAGTTATTTCTCAGTGTTACTTCCATACTAACTTGTCTTCCTTTATACACTGGTTTATCTTCATTTCTACTTACCTCACTAATGGCTGCATTATCTTCCTCACCTGGGCGTACCAGTCTGTTCCCAGTTAACTTCATGGAGAGTCCAAAATCGCTAATTACACATGTTCCGTCATTCTTTACCAGTACATTGCGGCTGTTCAAGTCACGATGGGATATTGCAGGTTTGTAATGGTCTATTTGGACACATGGAAGTGCTTGTTATTATTTGAGCAGTTCTACTGTTTGGCAAAATGAGAGAACCTCATTACGTCTGCTCAGCTATTATAAGCAGAAAATCAGCTTATCTTTTAGAAAGCTAACATTTTTGCCTCTTTATAATGAGTTCCACCGTACGCTATCTATAGAAAAGTGACTGGCATTCAGAGTTTCACTGTATCTATACAATATATTAGGCTACTGCTATATACAGTTTTAGTGTTTGCCAATAAGCTTCTTTCGAAGGGGTATTTCAGCATGATTTTGGCAGGGAAGACATCGTGTGCTTAAGCACAGACCTGCTATCGCAGCCCTGACAGCCTCGCTCATATCCACACTCATGTGTCAAATAGGGCATCAACTATTTATGTTATGATTGGGATTGGCACCTATTCAGAAGATATGTAGACAATATTATTCCAGAGAGTCTGAACATGTTCATCTTGCAAGGGATCTGATCTTTTCCAAAGAATAATCTCAGTTATTGCTAGTTCATATGCAATTTATTTTGTCAGTAAAGCAGCCAGCACTATAGAACCGGTTTTACTGTGGAAATTATTCTACTCCATGAGTTCCTTCCTAGCATTCATAGACCAGCCTATGGCTGTCTCTTCTTTATGATGGAAGGTTTACACATTTTCTGGCTGCGAATGGACACACCTGTCTGCACATTTCGAAATGATGAAGTTAAGATGATAGCTGCAGTTTCAACGGCACATAGGAATACTGGTTTAGGTATTTTCAGCCTTGCACTTTTAACAGCATCTCTAGTTGTCATTCTTTGCTAGAATTGATGCTTAACATTTGAGATACATAGTTTTGAATTTTAATCCAAACATTAGCACCTTAACGTAGAATAAATGATACCATCCTTTTATTTACTGCCAAAAAGCTAACGCTCCAGTGCCAGGCATTATTCTTCAGCCTGATACATCACATATCTCAGAATATCTGCTTTATAATCATGATACTTCAGCTGCTGAAATGCTGGCTGAAGCACGCAAGCAGAGATATAAAGATATAAATCAATATGTTGTCACATCCAGTGCTCTAATAAAACACTAAAAGTCCAGCAGTACCGTTTGTACACCGCGAAGACTAGGCCCACACCCTCAGACAAACATCAAGAAATATGATAAATAAAACTACAGTGGAGTTAGAAGATTTAATTATTTCTCTTTGCGTATACAGTTCACACACAAACTAAAAATTGCTTTGGTGATTTGTGTCTGAACTGCAAAAACAAACAGAACACCCCATCTGTTTGCTCTCTGCTAGACATCCAGTGCTTCAGGTCTTCAGTAATCTGTTGCCATGATACAGCAGCACTGCACAACTCTGCCTCCTCCTCTTGCCTTTCTCTGGGGCTCTGCTGGCTCCTACTCCATGTTTTCATACAAGCGTCACAGACGCAGCCCACAACACGGGATTGTTCAGAAGGAAAGAACGTATCAGAACTTCTGAGTAATCTCTATCTGCATTCATCATTTCCTACTCACCGTACTGTCACAGAGAAAAAAGAAAGGCAGGAATCTACTACCTGATAGAAATAAGAGTATCTTGAACATCTCGGCATCCCTTCCTGGCCTTACCTCCTCGAGGTAGCTCCGTGTGCAGGTACGCCAAGCCCCTCGTTATAGAGTGTGCCAAACGACAGGAGCTCACCCAGTCACTTGTGTGGAGACTCAAATATTTGCACAAAGAACCCTTAAAAAAAAAAAAAAAAAGATAAGTACTGGATTAAAAGCGTTGTCCAGTTGAATAACTCAAAATCTTTAGGAGAGTCAGTTTTATCCATTGCTCCTGAAAGGTGTAATCCTGCAACTACTACTGTGTTTACCCAGATGGTCTAAAACACAAGATTGAACCAAAGTTTCATTAATTTCCAGTGCTGCCATTTGGTTTATCTAAAGAAGTGGAACAGAAAATTTATCACAAAGTAACAGGGATTGCCTTTAGGAATAATGATATTAATTATAAAACAAAAGCAAAGCATGCACTTGATTTATTCTTCTGAAAAAGTCTTGTTGAACAACAGAAGAAGAAAGGTAACTGCAGACATAATAGCCTGGGTTACTAAATAGTGGTCTTTAAACCATTAGCCCTTACAGAAGAGTACTCAACATCTCTCACTGGCATCTCCCCTGCTATAATCTACTTATATCTCAAAACAAAAAAACCCCAAAGGTGACTCAGAATAGGAGTCCACATGCACTGAAGAAACAGGAAAAAAGAATGTCACATTCCCCTTTTCTTGAAAGAGAAGTTAAATGTGAAAAATGGGGGATTTTTTAGTAATTAGTGGTGCAACCTCCAAGAAAACCAGAAGGAAGGGTGTCAGTTATGATACTGAGATATTCTAGAAACCGAGATTGCTACCTAAAATGAGAGCCAAATCCTGCAAACCATGACACCTTTGAGCAGTTTTTATGCACATAGTCCCCAATGACAATATACTCAGTTTAAACAAACTAAATGCCCATGCATGAACAACAAGTCATCCAACTGTCTCTGCATACATCTTACAATATGATGTTGGTTTATGACTACAAACTACCATGTTTTTGCCTATTTAAATCTGTAATCTTAAAGATGCACCAATGTGTAACATCTTATCATAGCCGCAACTAAAAACACTTTATTGCAAAATTAGTTATGCAACATTTGGTTCAAAAAAATCTGGTATGTGCCATTTGAGTCCATTTGGAGTTGACGTTCAGGTATGCAACGCATGCACAGTTCAGACGGAGGCACGCAGATACCAGAATGTAAAATGACCAAAGCATTACACATTTTTTTAATCCAATGCTAAAACTAAAACCAAGTTCTTGACACTCCTTAATAGAATTACAAAAGTCTTGCAGCTTGTCAGACTTAGACTGTGCAGAACAAGGAACCCATAAATAGATAACCTCCTCGGTGAAAACACAGACCAAATTTCACTCATACAGGTTTACACAAGCATTTTTTTCCCATTGTTTAAAATGCTGTTATATGAACTTCAAATAGATTTTGGTAAGGAAAAAAAAGCTGAGAATCCACCTAGAAAGGAGTTAAAGAATTTTACGTTTTTTTCTTATTATTTAAAGCTTTTTAAGAAATACAAACACTCTTATTAGCCTCCAACTGCCAGCAACCTGGGTGCGGTAATGGGTTTTCTTGGCTTAGTGGGTTGAGATTCCAGCCCATTCTAACAGAGGTCACAGGACTGTTGTCACAGTGTGACTGGGAAACACTCACTGTATAAAGACCTCAAACCAACTTCAAGATCTTTCTGCTGCAGAGCTTGCTAGCCACCAGATATTTTTGAAGCTAGCTGAGGGCTGTGGTTTTATGCTTTTAGTGCAGTTCAATATAAATGACAACCAGGAAAAGTTTTAGTCAAGATTTAGAGAGAGAGATATTTGTAATTAAGATTATTCTCGTCAGAGTCATGAGTTACATGTTAAATTGGGGACATCTGTTCCGATTATAACTTTTGATAAAAGTTTTGGTTTTGTTTTAACAATCATAAGACTCTACTATGTGTTTTACAACAGTTTTTCTATTGTTCTAAAAAGACGTGAATGTCTGACTGGGGGAACAATTCTGTGGCTATTACGTATTTCCTACTATGTCATCCCTTGCACCTTACTCACTGCTTATTCACCTGCCACACCTCAGAGTACCATCAGAACAGCATGTTGATTGATAAACACACCTATCTTTCCTTTTATTACTTGCTCACCTACTTTCTTTGGTCTGAAGGCATGTTTGGATAACAACACAATTTGGGTCAAACCTATTTGTCTTGCTTTCACCGAGGCAACACCAAGAACAATTTCCTGCGTGAAAGTGTTCTGGTTTGTGTGTTCCTATTTCCAAGAAGGAAAATATTTCGAGGGAGAATGACGTTTGGATGGGGAGTATTTCACCTGCACATCTTGTATGGGTTACTCCTTATTGAAATAAGATTTATGGCTCCAGTTTGAACGGTGCAATTCCCTTTTAGTAGGGCTGCCACAGCAAGGTTCCTTCTCTGCTGTTTGGTCCACATACAGCACAACATCTGCTCACTGAATTAAGGATCACACTGCATTAATTACACCTGCTGTGCACTTTTTCCAATGACTTCCAAACCACCAGTGGATTTATTTCAGACTAATCTTGCTGTTCTTAATACCATATTGAGAAAGAATCTGATAATATGATGTCATAAGCTTCATCTGTGCATTTAATCAGATCGTTAACAGATCCTGTTTTTATAAGCCACAAGACACAATTTTCAATCAAATTACATTTCAGCTGAAAATCCTTTCATTCAGGAAAACAGCAAAACCAGATCTCCTGTTAAGACAGTTATGCTATGCCCTCCCAGGAGCAGAATACTCACTTGATTTCACTTAACTCAATTAGTTGAAAATAAGCCTCCTCTGCCAGAGCAGGCCAGAGCTGATGTGCTTTGCCACTGTCCATCTGGTATGGGCATGACCGAGCTTTTTCTATGGTCGTTTCTAGTCTCTGCAATCTCTTCTTAGATACCCATCTCTTATAAGCTTACATGATCAAGTGTGTTCTCACTTAAAAGTTTCAGTTAAGATACTCTCTATATATTTGTGAAGTGCTATGTTGCCTTAAATTTGCATATATATTTAGACATTTATATACAAGGATGCATTTAACTTTCAACACAAGCATATACGTAGAGCCTAAAACACCCTAAGACAAGCCATCATTACTGCTATTTATTACTGTTCTGTTTCTTTTTGCTATTTGAATAAGCAGCTTTTGTCCTACTGTCCCCATAACAAATCAGGCTTCAGCCATCACCTTTACACACTGGAGGAAATACAATATGAGTTCGCTTACTTGAGACCAAAAAGCTCATTAAAAATTTATTTAACTGAACAATTAAAGTTCTTTCCCATACACAAGCAAAAAAACCCCAAGATAAATTGTGAAATGTAATTTTTTGCATTTTCATATATATAACCCCATATACCTTACATTTTATGATTTTTCATGAAAGCAATTCACATTTATGCTGTGTATTTTTAGAACATCTTTGTTTCTATATGTGTACACACACACACACAGAGCATTAGGAACTCAAATCAATGAATTTGAGGGATGTAAGCATTCAGTTAGCTAAGGAGATTTGAAGATATGGTTCTAGAAAGTAAGGTTGCCTTCTTAAGACTTCTCCTACATCATCACTATATGGTACAGCAAAATAAATATGGTATGCCACAGAATGTTTTACAGAAGATAATAGGATAAAAAGCCAACATGATTTATAGTACCACAAACTAGCTTGACAACAATACTGGATCTATTATGTTTCATTGTAAAAAACCCCACCATTTACAGCTACTGAGTGAGGTCATAAATACCATAACAGAGAAATAATGCCTTAATACTAAGAAGTTTTAAATTTATTAAATTATTTTTAAGTAAAAACAACTCTTCAAATTCTGTCCTTGAATATTGCAGAGTTGACTAAAAAAACCCACACCATAACGAAGAGCAAATACTACAGCTAAGAATTTATAAGACTACATTTGGTAGCACTAACTGGGAAATCTTAAAGGGTATTACAGTAAACCACACTAAGGTTCATTAAAATTCTAATTTATATGGATTATTTTTACATTACTGTGCAAGAAGAAGCAATGAAAATCACTGACAAATATTAAAGTACATCCTTTTTATGTGGCTGTTCTTAGGAATCTAAACCAATGCGATTGATTTCTTTGAAGCACTTACATTGGGATAATATTCCATCACCAATAAATATTCCATACGGCCGTCTGCAGTGAATCTCTCATCCCCCACAATGAAGCGGGCAATGTTGTCATGTTCCATCAGTGGAATTCTGTAAATGTTCCTCTCATTGACAAAGTTCTGACGATTAGCAAAAGAAAATACTTTCACAGCAACTGGACGTTCATCTAGGGAGCCTTTATACACTGCTCCGTATCGCCCCCGGCCAATCAACTGCAAAAAAATGTAAATAGTTAGTTCACTAAATAATAAAGATGATAAAGAAGACAAAATCCAAGTTTTCACTCCACAAAGATTGTATGCCAACTTTTATACTGACTTACGCTACAAAAAATAGTGAATAGAGTGAATACTTTGTATTGAAAACTAGAATTAGTTTTCAATTAGTAAAAGCTATTTTGGAGCTGGAAACCTCAGCATAGGCCAACTTAGATCTTACTAAATTGATCTATGGTCTGAATACCCAGTAAATAAATCATGAATAATCTATTCAGCAGTTTTATATACAGAATCAATAAAATCCATGTGTTTTGTGCTGTTAATTCTCTTATTAAACTTTTGCCTACTAAACATTTATAGCTTTTATGTGATCAATTTTAATTAACTCCAGAGATCACAGACATTAAGCTAAACATTTTAGGTTTAGGATAGCTTTATAACCCTTTTAGGTCAGTAATAACAATATATGCATTTGTAGTGCAAAATAGATACCAAAAGAGGTAAACAGGTTTTAACAGAAAGGAATAATTAATTCCTTACTGCCTGTGAACCTTTATTCTAGCCCCCACTATGTTAGACAGTCTTCACAGAACGGCCTTTCCCATCTCCATGGCAACTGAAGAAAGATGCAATCTCTGCTCTGAACCAAAACGTTTGACCACCTTCAGGAAGAGTCCTAGTTTCTAAAGCTCAAAAAATTCTAACTACATAAGAATTTAAGTATCTATTTAATTCAAATAATTTTCAGGAAGACCTAGACGTGAAACTAAGGATTTCATGGACCAGTATCTTCTTACTTTTTAAAAACTTACAAATGGAGAAGGAACGGAAAGCAGAAGGGATTACAAAAGTAGTGCTTCTAAAGATGATAAACTTGTCTAACAGGAAAGTTTTCAACAATGAAGTATCCTTTACCAGACAGACTTTCCATTTTTCAGTCCTTCCATGCCAGTGGATTGCAAAGCAGCAGCAAGTCACTTCAAGGTACAAACCCGGAATATATTCTACCCACAGAGATGTGAAAAGGCAAGCACAGGTTAAGACAATTTGTTCTGCAGCACCCTATGACTGGCGGTGAGGAGTCAGCTCCTTAGGATTTAAGAAAGAGGACAGAAGACCCCATAGCAGATCTCTACACCAACAAAGCCGCTGCTTTTTCCAAGACTGCATATCAGTATGAGTAATTTCATCTGGGGCTTTGCACACTTCTACAATACACATCCTTACTCTTGTAAACTCTTCCTCAAGTACTTTTTTGTTGGCAGAAAGGACCCAAGCTTCTTTGCTGATTAGTCTGCTATCACCATTAGCCCAGACCACACCGCATGTCTGCAGTCTGCATCTCTAGGTGTGATTTCTAATGGGCAAAAAGAAGAGAAGTACCACTCTCGCAATCTCTCTCAGTCATTGTACTGATTTATTTCTGGCTAAAAGCTTTTAAAAATTCCTTAAGTTCTATCAAGCACACCAATTGAAAGCATAACATTTTGCAATTTTCTGATGATACATCTAATACCAAGCTGAGCAGAAAGTTCTGGTTGGCCTCTAGTTGCCATGGAGATAGAGAGTACCCCACTGTGAAGAATGACTATACATAAATGCACCACTACTGAAATATACTGCCCTATCTGCAGTAAATTCTATATTCCAATAGTGTTACTAAAGCATTTCAAATGACTATGGTCGGATACAGTACTTACAGCGATCAGTGTCAAGCAAAAATATGGATCTTTTGATGCAATGCTGAAATACAGCACATTTCAATTTCCCCCATTACCTCCCAGTGTTTAGTATTTTCTTCTCAAGGTAGAACATGCTCTAGCTAATACCAACAATATTACTAACAAAACCAGGCAAAATGTTACTGCGGTAACCTTTTTTTTCTCTTTTTTTCTTTTAATTTCTTCTTTAAACTGTGATTTAGAAGATAGCATTACAGGAGCACCGATACATTTATTTCTGTAACTATACCTGGGAGGTGGCATGACCACAAGTGTTACATTGAATAAAAATGAAGATTAAGAAAGCGAGTTGAACATTTACCTCCAACAATTTTAGATTATCCAGATCCAATGACGGCTCTGATGCTGCTGCCTCCATCATATTCATACTGTGCAAACCTTGTTTACGGTCTCCTGTGGAAGAGGGTGGGGAGGGAATCAGACAGTTTCCTTTTTTTGCTATGCTGTAAGTGAAAACAATACAACTTACCTGGGACTTGGCAGAAGGACATATTGTAGGCAAGGACAAAACAAATAAAAAGGAATCCTGTAACATCATCTCAGTCAGTAAAATCAGCAGTGAAGGTGCTGATAGCTACAAACTTAAGGCTCTTTGCTACACAACTATTTTGATAATTGAATGTCACTATAAACTGTGTTAAGCAGAGGATTTGTTGAAGAAAAATGGGTCCCAAAATGCCAGCTTAGAGAAATCATAAATCTCTCTGGACTGTTATGAAAGGGATATCACCATAAAGTGTCAGAGAGAAGAAAAGGAAGCATAATGTACAAACATATAATAGGGACTGGGGAGAACAGAAGACATAAGTATAACTTTGAGAAACAGTCAAAAGAACAAAAAAAAAAAAAAAAAGATCATCAAACCCTACCTGCAAGCATTCTGTATCCAAAGAACAGAGCAGCAATCAAAACAGCCAGTACAGACACAGATGCAAGGGCAATAACTATAGTCTCATCTCGATGAAAAGAATGAGAAGAATCTGAAAGAAAACAAGATGAAGATGCTTCAATTGTAAATTTGAAAGAATTGGCACTGTAAAACATGTAATTTTTATTACAACGAGAAAAAAAAAATTGTACTCTGGATTGTAAGACATTGCACTGAACTCTTTTTCCTCTTAACATCTAGGGATGGCAAAAGAGCTGATCAGCTCAAACACAGCTGAGCGCACATTCGTCGGCAGCTTCTCCCTGTCCTCCCTTGCCACCGCAAAGAGAGGCACCAACAGCAGAAAGCGAACCTTCTTTCTAGCTGGCAAAGTTCAGCCCAGCCATACAAGGCCAAGTTGAGGCAGTCCTGCTCTGCTATCTGTGCCTTAACCCAGTGTCCTGGTATGAATCAGGTTTGTAACCTTTACAAGTTTTTTTTAATTATTTTTCCCAGAATGAAAATCTCAAAAAAGTTTGCTAATAGTGCTGCAAATGCGACAAATACTGAATGCTTTGTATTCAAATACCTACAACATACATTATTTGTGCAAATATTTCAAAGTATTTTGGGGTTTTGATTTGTTTCATGTCAGCACTCAGATAATTTTTAGCATAATTCTCACTCCTTAATTCACAAAAAGACAGAGACATCTCCAGAGACTATCAACAAACCTGAAACAACAATAAAACACTAAGAAAAATTAAGTAACTAGTTTTATTGAGCCTTTTTAAAAATAACATTTGATTTTTGTCAAAATCTAAGCATTGTGCTTTTTCTTCTTTTTTTTTCCAGAGGAAGAAAAAGTTTTCATGAAAAAATTTGTTAGTGTCTTGAATGGTTAGCTTAATGCTTCTCCATGTCAGACCCCAGTCTTGCTTCTTGCAGGCATGTAAAAATTCAGCCACTTTAATATAAAAATTTATTACTGCAGATATTCCTCTGATGTCAGAATCACTGGAATGTGGCACTACAAGACCTCATTTACTTTGGCTTCAAAACCAAGTTTGGGAACTATGTTTAAACTTGTCTTATATATTGCTAAAAGTACTCCTTAAAAGACTGTAATGAGACCTAACTATGCTAAACCCACAAAATATAAAATGCACACAAGGCTCAAACATTGGGTAAGTTTCTAGGTGAGGCTGAAATACAACTTATCCCAGTCTACGCTAGCTGCATAAACTGACAAATTCACTTTGCTTGAACTGCATTTAAAAGAAATTAAACATGATTCACTTATTCCAATTCCCAGTGTGGATAGACACAAGAGAACCAGATAAGAGAAAGAAAATTTAAAAGACAACAGTTTCCATTTTTACATAACCATAACGGTAAGAGGAAATAATAAAAAGCTGCTAAAACAATATACCAGAGAGAGTTTCAGCTGTGATAAAGTATGTGAAATATCACCCACCAAAAATAACACGCACCTGATACCTGATAATCCCTTTAAATAAGAGGGAACTTGTGATAATCATGACACCATCACATTTAAATTTGTTCCGACAAAAGAAATACTATCGCTACTGGTTTTGGTAAGGTAAGTTTCACTAAGAAAATAAGCTATTGCCACAGAGCACTGTACTGTGGAATAAGAATTGCAACTTCCATTGCGAGGAGATTAGAAGATACACGTTACAATTCTCATCTAAATTATGAATTCAAAACATATACGTACATACATATATATTAAAAACCACAACATCATAAAGGAAACTTACATCATACAAAGCTATATGAAATATTACACAAGTGTAGTAAGCTGAATAATTGCTGGCAGGGAAATCGTAATTTTGACTTTCATATTTTTGTGAATGGAATTTACATTTTATTGGCTTATCTTTTAAAATATATATTAAATATGGTGATTTTTGCAGTGTTCAAGATAGTGCCTAGCATGTACTAAGAAAATGCAAGTTTTGAGGGGCTGGGCTTTTTGCTATAATCTCAGCTGTATCTTCTTTGACCACACAACTAGGGTGCAGCCATTTACAACCTTCCCATTGCTAAATATACAGTAATCTTTTCCACCACTGTTTGCCAAATGCTATCTAATGCCTAAGTTGGATTGCTCTACTTTAGTTCTTCTTACAATCAACGGGTTAACAACATGCCTCCATCATGAGGGCCCTCCTCTACCCTGGAACAGGATTTTGCTGTTCCTCCACCCCTAGCGTGGCCCAGGGCGAGGGCATCCTGAGCAACACGGGTTATTTAGCAGCTCTGGCTGCGTCGGCACACTTGCTCTTTCTCCCATTAGAAGCTTGTGAATGGTGGCATTATGCAGGCTGGAGAGCTACTAGAAAATCTCCAAATAACAACATTTTGTGCTGATCAGCAGTAGAAAAACATGCAGAGAAAAAGCATCGTTGCTTTCTCCTTCTTTGACGGACCATCCCGTCTGGAGGCTTTTTATCTTTAGCGGGTAGCTGTGCAGCCACCAGGTAACCTCAAAGAACTTCCCTGGCCTTCAACAGGAAAGAATGTTTTAACTTTTTTTAAGCAGAGTTTCTTCTTAACAAATCTTAGACTGGCTTATCTTGAATCAATTTTTAATTCTTATAAACATTTTAAAATAATGTTGTCAACATTCCAACAGCCCAGTCAGTCCTACAGTGTGAGTTACTATTGTCAGGTTGTTGAGCAACTTTTATAAATTTAAGAATAAATACAAATTTCTTAATAAGGGTAACTGAACACCTCAATGGAGTGGTAACGTGCAGCTCAAAACAGCATGAGTGGGTAAAACGCTGCATATGACAGCCAGTCATTTCCCAGCAAGGACGATTGTACTATCTTTACATATAAAGAAAAGCACAAAATAAACACAATGACAAAAGCCCAGATGGCCCCAGAAAGTAATATTTCTATCTGCCCTCTATCTGCTTTGTATGACTAATAACTTTTGACGTTGTCAGATTATCAATCTTTCTTAACTAGAACAAAAAGGATATGTCATCTATCGACCCAGTCTCAAAACCTTCCAAAGCTTAACAAGACCGATATTAACTAATTCATTTTTTCAATCCATCTCTTTCTTTGGATATATTTCATCTTTAGCCTTTTACACCAGCTGCTGACTTGCCTTTAAATGCCTAGATGAGAAATGCTACCAAATCCAAAACCAGATAGGACCTCTCAAGGCATCTGCAGACGTTCACATTTCCTCTTTTATCTACTTTTAAGTAAAATAACACATATTTTGTATATACATATACATACACACACAAGCCATATTTCTCTTGGTATTATTTGGAGATGCATTTTAACTAACTCACCAAAAGACGTGTCAGTGTGGGTCAATAAAAGTAATTACTGCCCTTTAAGCAAGGCACTTTTTAAATAAGAATGTAAAATACACATGTATACAAATTTCTTTTCATGTTTTCTTCCATGAACTTATAGTCCTGTCTGAAACAACCACGACTCCTTAAGATTAGGAAATTCAATATGAAAGTTTATTTGATATTACACTTCCTATCAGTAGCTCCAGATGCATCACAGAGCACAAACAAAACTTTCTGAAGTAAGACCTTGTTGGTCTGAAACTGTTAACAACCCCATCCCCAAATCAGTGGACTCTGCTTTTAAAGTTTATGTACAATGACAAGACACCTGCCCTACAGTTTCAGTATTTTTTCGTCATGTCATAGTATGAACTGACTTTAAACATGCATAACTACTATTCAACAATCTCATTTGAGTTTTTAGGATCATTACCAACGTTTTGGTATTTCTTTAGTGGCAAATATAAACTGAATGAAAAACAAACTGTTCAACACTGGCTTCAAATTTCAGACTGGGAACACTGGTATCTCAATATTGTTCCCAAACCAATGTATAGCATAAAAAAACCAATAGCATATGCTGAGAATTAGTCTGCAGAATTAGCTGCAGACTCTAGAAAATCCAATGATTAAGGAGCTGACTGCTGAGCCAAATTCTACCCACACTTGTACGCAGAAGATATCAGCAAAGCTTCCTCAAGTTTATGTTACTGTAAGTGAAAGCAGAGGTTAGCATAGTTGCTTGTTTCACTGCTATTTATACGTGACGTTTTTATTTCCAACTTCCCCGATCTAAAACAAAATCCGCCAAAACAAAAAATTAAAACCAACAGAAAGTGTTGTAAGGCCCAAAACATCTTAAAAGCCAACTTCTTATCCCACTTGGATGGGAAAGGGAGAGCACTGCTCACAGGGCTACCGATTCTTCAAGCAGCAGTGTGACGATGCCATTTAGAAGGCACCCAGCACGTAGACACTTCTATCTTGAAACGTTTCTGCCAGTAATTCTGATATTAGTCAACATTTTTCTGAAGTCCACCAATCCCATCACAAAGAAATATCACAGCAAATAGTATAGCAGTCTTTTTTTTTTTAAAATAAGAAAAAGAAATAAAGCACGACTCATTAAAACAGAGACGACCTCCTTCTGGCTGGGGAGCAGCTGGTAACCAACAAGCCACCATTCCCAGAAGCGTCCTGACCTCACCATCAATAAAGAGCTTGTTTTCGGGTTCCAAAAACCCGAGTACAACAGCTCCTGTGTAGAGAGAGAATTTTGTCAAAGGTACACACAAATAGTTGAGAATGTATTTCAGAGCAAACAGTGAAGGGGAATGCTTCTAGTGCTCGGTTAGAAATGAGTCATCTGGCTGAACCCAGCCCTGCACTTTGGATACTCACTGCAGGCACTTCTACCACATTAGGGATTTCTCTCTCTTCTCTCAGGCATCACTGCCGTAATAGTTTCCAAACACTTATACAATATCTTTGGTAAATTAATTTTTCAAAATTAAGCTTCCATATTGCCACACATGGAGGTTGTCTACTGCTGCCTTCCTAACCTTCCCCGGGAATGACACAGAATGAAGAACGCTGACAGTGCTAATGGCATCAGGAGGAATAATTTTCCTTCAAATTAACTTTTCCACTATAAACATAAGCTTGTAATATTAATTAACACAAAAGTATTCCAATCTGTGCCTATGCTTGAAAAAGCTTCTTCTTTTATTTCTCTGTAATTTAACTTTCAAAAATGAAAGCCTCTTTTGTATGCTTCCTGTTTCCATGTTTAAAAATTAGCATTTATCCTCTTACCAAAGAAGATTTTGAGAAATCAAAGAAAACTGAAACAAAACCAGGTAACAACAGCCAATGGCAAAAGAGTCTGTAAACATTACAGAACTCTTCCCTGGGAGCCAGAAAGAGGATCCGCGATTCCTGTATTTTCTTTTCCCATCAGCAAATACTGTGAAGCCTGCAGACAGCTATCCCCTTAGTTCCCCCCACCCCGATATATCTTCCTCTGTGGCCGCTCTAGATAAAGCATCAATTACCCACCACTACCAACGTTATTGCAGCAGTTCAAGCATCAAAGTCTGGGCTATGAAGGTAAAATATTCCAGCCTGGTTGACGAACTGTGAGGAACCCATGCAGAGTTTGCACGTTTCCTACTTCACCATTCAACAGATTGCTGCCCCTGATACTATTACTAAAATTACAAGGTATGAAGTGAACAGAATGAAAAATGAGGAGAAGGAAGGATAGTCGCCTCCTTACAGCAGCTGAAAGCTGTCCTGAAAACTCCTCTCTACCACTATACCAATGGTGCTACACCAGGATGGCCAAAGAGCTCCCTGGGACACTGCAGAGATCACAGTTACGATGAGATGTCTTAAGACAGCCCTGAGAAAAGGCAGTGAGTGTTAGCCGTGTTGAAAAACTAGGAATCCCATGGGAAAAAATTTGATTGTATAATTAAAGGCTGTATCACAACACAAACACACACAAGGAAACAGTGTGCCTTAAAACTGTGAAAGCAATGATGTTGTTTCCTTTTAATCTTTAAATGTTTGAATATGAAACCTTAGGCTTTGAAATGTTGTTTCAATGCTATATATTTATATAGGGGTGATCATATAATAAAGGATATTTGCACATAAATTTCCGCCAGATCTCTATATTGCTATTAAAGCTTTTCATTCAATTTTCAGAAATCTGCCTACTCTTCATGTAAATGACTCACAGCTGTGTATCTGTCACACAGTCGTAAATAATTCTAGAAAATGTATGTGTGTATTTAAGTTTAGATAAGCATTGTATAAAAACATTTTAGGGAAACGTACAATTATTCTATATCATGAAAATCAGTTTTAAAAACAATTACCTATGTTCCCACAGAATTTCTGATATCAATATATCAGAAGCCAAGGGGTCTTACAGCTGATAGGTACCAAAATGTTAGTATTTACTTAAATTACCATATCACCAAGTAAGTAGCAATGTTAGTTTCCAACAAATAAGGAAAACACCATCCTTTAACCTTCACAGCACAACAGTAACATCTGATTCTTCAAAACAACTACAGCTGTGTGGACTCTGATCAAAGTCAGTAAAATTACACAGGGACTCAAAAGATCTGCCCATACAGATCACTTTAAAAAGAAGCAGAGTCTTCACGCCATCCTACAACTATTTCTTTGATGTGATAGATTCAATATGTTCATTGCCAATCTGTTGCAGAAGTTGCTTTTCCATTAAGGAATATTAACAATACTGAGGATGAGATCAGAAGCATGAGGGAAACCTTACGGTTCAGTCACCAACGCAGCGCGAGATGGGAGGCTGAAGTGTGGGGGCAATATGGCCTTCAGCTGCAGATGACTGAAAATATGCTCTGCAGATTGGAAAAGTGATTTTTCAAGTATCTTTAATTCTACTTGCTTTTAAAGTCGCATTTTTTTTTCACAGTGGCCCTGCACAACTTTCATGACAGCGATAAGATCTCAGTCCTTTGAAAAAAACATATAATTAGCAATCTTTTCCAAGGGCCCTCAATCTTTTCCAAGGGCCCAGAAATCAATCTGTTTATCTGTTTCGTCTACACATAGCTTATATCAAACATGTCCTAGGATCTTCCACAAAGTGTGAAATAAGCCCTCATCCCTTACTGCATTCTAGCAGCGCATTCCAACCAAACCAAAATACCTCATCAGGTCTTTTTTCTTTTCTTTTCTGGACAGTAATCAACATTTCTTTCCAACCAATTGACCACTACCTCATTCCTGATCCACTGTCCCACAGCAAGAGAGTTCAGTCTTCATCACGCTAGAGCGAATGACAAGAAAGCCTCCAATATAAACACTATACCAAAACAACTCAAACTATTTTAAGTAAATCTTAAATTCATTCAGTGCAGGGAAGAAAATGTGAAAGAAAAAAAAAATAAGCAGAGAACTTGCAACAAAGAAATATGTTAGTAGCCTTTTAGATACCAGGGACATAGGTCAGACTTTCATATATGCAAACAAAAATCCCAATCACACAGCCTTCTACACCAATTTAGCTAAATGCATTTAAACACACGTTTGTAGTTAATCTGAAACTACAAGGTCAGAATACCTTAAAGTTATATTCTACAGACCTCTACAATGAACTCCAGCAGGAGCTATTGCCAGTTTTCCATTAAATCTATGCATAGCTGCGAATGATGAAAGGAAAAAAATAGCATTTCCTAAACAATTTTTGCCATTCACCTAAGCTTTTATAAGTGCATGTTTTAAAACAACTATTACGCTAATTCTGATTTTTAAGCCCGTAAATTTGAAGCGAGGCTGTATCCTTCTGTAAGCACTTGACAAATTATTAATAAATTTAAAATCCATGTCCAAATTTTGTAATAAGATAGTATAAAATCTAAATATTTGATACCTACCAATGTGACCACCTTCAATATGTAAACCAAAGTTAAAGTAAGGAACACTATTTCACATACAATTTTTGGAGGCACCTGCGTGCACAAGGAAGTTAGCAAGGAAACTGCTATGGAAGAGGACTGAGCACTCAGTGCTTACGCAGATGAAAAGCACCATTGGAACTGCATTTTTTGTGGGAGATGGTGCAACATTCTTTAACAAAATAATCCTGCCAACCAGTAACCCTAAGGCAATTTTCTTTGATAACTGAAAACGGATGCGTTTTCCCTGGACTTAAGAGCAAATCCCTAGTTTCTAGTCTATTGGCTTAGATGAAGCAGAAGATTTGCACTTAGTTCCAATCATTCCATTATTTGAAGAAAAGATTTAAACAGTCACCAATATATTTCCACTTCGCACTTAGCATCATCATACTTGACTGATTTTAACTTTTTATATAAAAAATCTTATATACTCATTGTCATGAAGTGTCCTTTATGACGCATCTTTTCATGTTTTTCTCCACATCATGAGAGCTAAAATTTTAATTCATTTTTCATGTAATCACATCGCTGTATGGAACCTGGACTGTAAGAAAGCACCAGACTCTTATGAGACCCGCAGTAACATCACGACCTGGCAACAATGCATCACAGATCCCGTCTGCCTCCTCAGAGAATGCCTCAAAACATCATACAGCTTGGGCTGTAAAATTTATTTTCCATAACATGCTCCAGAGGAATCCTGCTACAGTTAGAAGTCAGTCATTCGTGGTGGCAGAGTTTCAGTGGGCAGATCTCTCTTTGAAAATCTGCGTCAGAAAACGCAGTTTGGATTTGAGCTTTCTGGGCCCTGTCTTGAAGAGGAGGGCTCCCTCGCTGCCCCTGAGGCCAGGCGGTCTGAGGGGTGGAATCCCTGCCGGAGCCTCCGTCCTCCTCTGGGGTACCGGCTGCTACCAAGCACCTGATCCGGAGCCAGGCTGTGGGTATCAGATTCGCCTTTTTTGTTTGTTTTGAAAACTGAAGGCTGCACTGATACATGAAACTTAAAAATTAAGCACGTGTGGTTAATTTCTTTGGCAGAGAAGTGGGTTATGCAATCCCTAACGGCTCCTTCTTTGATGACTACATACAGAGAGGTGAATTAGCAGCTTGTCACGTTTGTACAGAAGTAATTCCTGAGCTGGTAAAAACCCAACACAACTTCTCTTTCTGCCTTTTCTTCTGTGAGTTCAGGCATCTTCAGTGTAATTTCTAACACTACTGAATAGACCCTTATAATCATGATGTATGTAAAATGAACAGCAATTCAAAAACAAAATCAAATTTAGATTATCTTTCTGAAGTTCCCTATATACCGATAAATACTTGGTTATTACAGAGATAAAAGAAATACCTTGCTTCTACAGGCAAACTGCATTTGAGTACACCTCAAACTTGCCTTTAAGCTTAATTTGGACACTTAACCACATATTGGGGACATCTTCTATATCGAAATAAAACAGTCAGAAAAATGTTTTTTAATAAAAAGGCTGAAAAAAACTTTTACATTATCCCCTTATATTGATCTTGGACCAACGGGACTTCCTCCTTATCAAACCAAACAGTAACACTGGCTATAACATAATGGTACTCTTCCAGCCTCTGTAAAAACACTGGATCAAAAAATGTGTGTGCTGCAATGGAAAAGAATGAGTACTTCAGAAAGCCTCTTTAAAGCTATTTTAAGTTATTTTAAATCCTACATGCTCAATAGCTAAATATTTCATGTTTGTAATGTTCCCAAGCACTAAAAATAGAGCCCAAAAAATGACATCAAAACACTAAAATGCCTATTTTTATATGGGTGAGTAAACAAACAAAACACCCCCAAATCCCCAAATATTTCAGAAAAGGCAGCTCTGATCCCGCGTGCCTGCGTTTTTCACGTCTTCGAGAGCTACCGAAGCCCAGGAATGCTATGTACCAATCAGTCGTGCTCCCCTCACTCCTCCAAAGCCACGTCCCCCCCTTGCCAGCAATTTCCTCAGCGGGAAGGCTGAGCCAAGCCCAAGCAGCGCGGGGCGGCCAGGCCTGTCCAAGCAGGCGCTCGCTGCGTGCACCCCGGAGGAGCGTCGGAGCGGCGGGTGTCTCTGTTTACGGTCGGCGGAGCCAGCCGCGGAGCAGAGGCGCGATGCTGCTTCCGCCTGCCGCCAGCTCTGCGTTCCCCGCTCCTGCGCTTCTGTGCGGGCAGGTACACGGAGGATTAATGTCCTTTCAATAAAGCTGCACACCTCTGACTGATGTTCAGGAATATTTTTTTCTTGTCAACATTAGCAACAGGCAATGAAATATGAACTGATTTAACAGACATGATTGTACGGGGTGTTTATCCCACAATCATTTCCCTAAACATGTCACGAAATCTGAATTATGGCACATAATAAATATTGGGCAACTAACCTGTTCAAGTAAAAACCCAAGATCAATACAAACAGATAGGGTGAGAATGAGTTCTGACAAAACCTTTCCTTACAGTTCTGGTTTATGTCCTAGTACTTCAGATTTAATGTCCTAAATCAGCTTAATACTGTAATCCTCAAGTGTAATCCTCAAGTGTAGCAAATATTTTAGTACTAAAACTTAGCTCTTCCTACTTTCTTTAATTCAAGAACATTTTTCTATATTTTCCGTACAACTCAGTATAGCACACATTCTTGTATCTAAAAGGTTTTGTAATTTTAAATTTGAAGGCATGTGCTACAGAGCTATAAGTTAAACCTGCCCTAATTTTAGAAACATTCATGGTTAAAGACTGTGTTTGTCTGGCTAATGCCAATTCAAACAACACCCATGGTATTCCAAAAGGTATGCATATGCTCCAGCTCTTCCTATCATGGTTTAGAAGGACAAAGTCTAACATGAAGGTACATGTCCCATTTTCCCATTAATCCTCCCTCATACTCTCCTCTTTTTCCCAGTCATCTTCTCTGCATGGCCACATCATTTCTAACTTTCACCAGATTCTCTTTTTAGGACTTCAAAAATATTTTTAAAGTCTTTTGTAACTTCAAGACAACAATAATTGTTACATTTCCCCACCCTCTAACATTGCACTCGTTGGTCTTACCAGGCATTTCCCAGATGAAATTATTGTTAGAAGGAACGGAGCGATGAAGCAGAAAGTGGGAAGTCAGGGCCAGCCAAAAATCCCCCTCCTATCTTGCTCCAGGGTCCCCGAGGAACGCAGTGAATAGTATCTTCTTTTCCTTGAGATCTTAGGCACTCTCATTCAGTCAGCATCAGTGCCTCTCTCTCTCACTCCCATTCCTCGTTCAGCTCCCACCCAGCACAGCACCATCACTGCAGACACTTGCCCTCCCTCTGCTGCAATCCCCTGTGTCCATGGCAATGAGCGGAGGAGGCCAGCGGAGCAGCTGAACCTCTCCTGGTTCCTGCTGAAAGCCGTCTCTCCTCCCCAGCTGAGGCCTTAGCAAGGGCTATTTTCCTCTATCCCTATCCTTGCTTAAATGGAGATTCAGCTGGCTTCTGGGCAGGAAGAACCTCCTTCTCAAGGTACTTCACAGATATGAGATGCAGCTACTTGGCAACATCCTTCTGCAGAAGGAAATTCAGGACAGAAAAGGCTACGGAAACCTGACAAGCCCAACAGAGCAGTCTGGAGGAGACAGAGGCATGGCCAGCACTCAGCGGGGCGGAAGCTCACACAGGGAGAACAGCCCGGCGAGGAGAAAGGCTTTAACCTCAGGAGGACCCCAGCAAGATCAATAGCCTCCACTGACATGCAGCTTCTGTTTCCAAGGCATCAGCTGGAATGACCTTCTTCAAACAGATATCTGCATCTTGTATCAGGGCACACGAGTGCATATGTTAGATATGTGCAAATGCATTTTTTTTCCCTAAAGGAAAGAAAAATTTTCCAGAATTTGAAATATAAAGCAAGGAGAAACTCAGGTTCTGTTTCTGGCCCTGATATAGAATAGCCTGATCTTAGGTAGGTTACTTTGTTTCTTTGTGCTTTATGTTAGCCGGTTATATAATGGGAAAAACAGTACCTTCCCTAACTTCAAAGGTTATTCTGATTATTTTAAAATAACAGGAAGATGAAAAAGGCAATAAGGATAAATAGCGATCCCTAGTTTGCACTTATGCAAAATCCTTCTACAGATCTAAGTACTTGATTTCAGATGGAGTACAGACATCGTTTGATGTTCCTTTCTCGCAGCACAAGTGCCAGCTCAAGCATCCCCTGCCTCCTACTCCCAGGTGCCTGTTCCAGCCCAGCGGTGCCCTGACAGCTGTGCTGTACAACTGCGGTTATGCTGAGCAGGGAACCGGGTACGAAAGCCAACGGGGGAAACCATGGGAGGGGAGGAAGGACGATATCTAAGGCAACACCCCTGCCAAAACAAATACACATCAATCAAGTACGAAGGCTGGAATCAAAGCTATCAATTCGTGTTACACCGTGGGTATATGAGAAACACAGCTGACTTCACTTGTATAATGTTCTGTCTGCCCTACAGTAACAAACTTGTTTGAAACCAGGAATAAATATTTCAACACAAATCTGAATAGGTCACGGGGAGACATTTCATAATCCTATAGAACTGATTTGCTAATGATGTTGGAATCCGCATGATTGCTAGATTAATTTCACAGATTGAATAAAACGTTTACATATTGAATGATACAGCTTCTGTAACTGTTCTATTTTAAACATATTTTCAATGTAATTAAAAATTTTCTTAAACCAATCCCTGAAGTTGTCACAGCCCTGAGTATTGGTTTCAGCTGTTTTAATGACACTGCACAATTAAGCTGTAAGACTGAGATTGATATCTTCACAACACACTTATTTACACAAACACTGTAGAAATTAGAATCGCAAAAGCAGCCTTTTAAAAAATGAATACAAAAAAGGCTTCTGCCAATCTGATTTACTTAAATCCTGAGTGTACCACGAAATCCTGTTAAATGAATGGCAAAAACCCCAAGTCCCATTAAACAAACAGAAACCTTTTTTGTTAAAACAAAATAAAATTAAACCTGGGACTGACTCCTTCCTGACAGGTGTTCCTGCTTTAACACTGGCAGTCATAGCCAAAGTTTTCAAATGACTCTTCTGGTTCCCAACTGGACACCATCAAAGCATTTCTAGATTTCAGCGAAGACACTGTGAAACTTGCCCACTTTCAATACATACTTGTTTGGTCACCCAAAATTTAAGACACTCCCAATCACTAGCCTTTTGAATTTTTTTGCCCATCATTCTCACGCTACTCTTAAAAGAAATCAGATTTAGGAATATGCGATTCTATAAGCTGCATTAAATTGAAAATGCAGAACCAGGACAAAAATGAGGATTTATGATTGCCAACTGAAAGGGAAGACTTCAATCAACTTTACACTTTCAGCCTGCACTATGGTTTGGTGGTTGGGTTTTTTGTTTGTTTTCCTTGCTTATCCCTTCTAACAATTCCCAGGTAATCACATCAGTTACGCCTCTGAGCAGGTACTGTCATATTATTGTTTTAGACAAGAGTTCTGTTTCCCAGTCTATCCTTTCAAAAAGGAAATCCAAGTGTTCTATGATTTCTATGATGCTTACAAAATACACTTTCTATTTTTCTTCCTAAACTTCCCATTGCTGTAAGATTTCAAATCCAGGGAAGGTCTGTCAGGAGCCCAGTTCACCGCAATAATGTAGCAAGTTGTCAAGTACTTGAGCACATTTCTACCATACGATTAAAATATAGCTACATTACAGCTGTAAGCCGATATTCAAACTTCAAAAGGCATTTGCAAGTACATATCTGCTTCTCCAGAGGAAAAAAATAAATTGCAGCTAACAGCACCTACCTGGTAACTATTTCACTTTATAATAATCTAGAATGAATGGAAAAGCCTGCCTTCCAATCTCATTTCAAGGGCTCCATCATAACACAGGCCAGCATCGTGCCAATAGCACTTTTGGGAATCAGACACTGCTACTGATATAACCCATTACGACGATTACAAATACATTAACGCAGTGAAGAAATTCATTACATGCTTCTGGCATCACTGTGGCACTGAACATGCTAGGCTATTCTTCAGGTCCTGCTTAAGCAGAAACTGTAAATGACTAGAAGTGATCATTTCAATTCTTATACAGGCTGCTAGAAAAATCTCCAAATTTACCAGTTTATGCTCACCTACCAACTCACTCATAAGTTAGCATGTAAATGTGCAGGCATAAAATGAACATGTCTTTAATGAACATTTAGGTGACATACGATCTCAGCTAATTAAATATTTAGCTGCACTCCCCCATACTATAGGAAACTTCTGTTCTACAGCAAACATAACATGGTGAGCACACAGACAGACTCTTACTAAATGCAGGACTGTGCTCACCTCCACTCCCTGCTCTGTGTAGTCTACTCTATTATAATAGTAGTCTACTAGATTATAATACTACACACTAGCTCAGTGGAGGATCAAGTTCAGCAGAGTTGGGAGAAGCTATTCAGACTGCTATCTTCGGTACATTACTTCACTTGGTCTATTCTGGAATATTCAGAGAAATTAAGGATTCACAATTTATGAGTTTTCCCCATTAGCAAAATTTAATTATTTAATTATTATTGTCTTCATAACAGATATCTAACACCCCAAGACTATTATGAAAACTTTCTCTCCACAGTAGAGCTTGATGTTTTCTGTTTTAATTAAAATAATAATAATTTTTTTTAAAAATCCCATTTAACTGATCTGTATAAAAACAGGAAAAATGTTAGCATACCTGAACTATACAGTTGAAATCTCAAATTACTTTAAAACCTTTCCCTTCATGCACTCTCTCCTACTGCCATTACGCACTAACTGTTCTCTTAGTGCTGGACAGAAGTCTCCTATTTAACCCTCCGAAGCTGAGCAGGGTTAGCCCCCATCTTCCTCCGTACTCTCTCATGGCGAGTGTGCCTGTACAAGCACTGTTTGCAAGAGCTGCGAGGCCTGTGGACAGCATCCCTCCCAGAGCTCCTGGCACAGCGCTCAGGAGATGTGTAATGCTTTTGGTTTACAGTCTATATTTATTTCACCCACACACATTTTTAGTTTGCTCCGAAGATGCTATGAATGGCTCCGCAGCTGGGAGTGTCTAACGCAGTTGGGTACAGTGCTCCGCTCACCCAAACCTACGTGTGGTGACGGACACTTCCCAGCTTCTGCACAGCTAACAAGTGCACGATTGATCTGCTGATGAAGGCAGAGAAGATCAAGTTACTCTTCAGGGTCATTAAAAAACTTTTTCAAAAGGGTTATTAAAAAACTTTCTCAAAAACCAGTTTAAATATTTTCTATATGTTCGTCTATCACTGACTTCTGGTGGTTTTCCGTGCTTTATTTCACAATAAGTTTTCACCAAGTTTTCTCTGCTTTCCCATAGCATTGCGGAGCAGCAGTGCCTGGACCTGCATTCAAAGGAAGAACATTGCTAAGTGTAATTCACTGTGGCTCAGTTAGGATCATCCATTTTGCCTTAGCCACTGCAATTATACCCTCAGAGAACAGAAATGGAGGAAAACAGAACAGCAGTTAGAATATAACCAATTTGTATTTGCTGCAGTTTAGATGTCTACCTTTCAGAAGTTCATGTTGGTGTGAATGTGGGTATTTTCTCCACCCTTGGGGGTTATTTTGCCTGGTTTTTGCTTGTTTTGTTTTGTTGGTTTGTTTTTGTTTGTTTGTTTGTTTGGGGTTTTTTGGTTTTTGGGGGGTTTTTTGGTTTTTTTTTGGGGGGGTGTCTTTTGGGGGCTTTTTTGTGTGTGTGTTGTTTTGTTTTTGTTTTGTTTTTTTTTTTAAACAGTAAAACCTCCCACGTCAAAGGGACATATATATAAAAACTGTACTTGTGTTTTATAACTTTTGTACTAATTCACTGCCATTTAAAGTTCTATTTCTGCATCCCACATCACTACTTTTAGAGTAAGTTAATGCTGTAATGGGAGAAACAGAACTATGACCAAGCAACATTGATCTTAGTGGCTCCATATAGATGGTCCAGCTGTCTAGAGCACGTATCAGCCATGCATTCCTTCAGATACATGCATCCAGTTTGTGAACAGAGCAACAGACAGGGCTCTGAACCATCACTCAAAGATAAATGGAAATATTTTGATTTGGCATAGGGAAAAAAGATCACTTTCACTGCTACAGCTCCAACACTCGTATTTCCTGTTCAAGTGATACAAAAGTGAGCAGTGCTTTTATACAGGATGCAAGGATACTTTACCCTTGCTCAAAGTATATATAGTTTTGAAATCAATATGAATGCCTGGAACAAGGAATTTTTTGCTAGTCTAAGAAAATATTTACAGGCCTGCAAGCAGTTTCTAAATAAGCCTCATGTCACCAGTCTAAAGGAAGGCAAAAATCCAGGCCAAAGTCGAAAGCTGTCTAATGTCATCCACAGATACTTCAGAAACTTTTGGTAAATAATTGGCCTAATGCCAAGAAACATATATGCAATATTTTGTAGGCTCAAATTTTAAAATAAATGCATAAAACTAGTGCTGAAACACTGAATCCACCTCACTGGAAACTTCAAAGGAATTTAAAAGAACTGGATCACAAAATCCTATTCAGTCTCAATGCAACTTGGTACCGAATGCCTTAGAAAAAGAAGTCCTTCCTCAGACCTCTCAGAAAATGTAAAATCTCTCTTTTTACTCTAAAATGAGAAAAAAAAAGCTAAGGCACAAGAAAAAAAGTTAAGGCAATAGAAAGTCTTCACACTTCCCTCTTCTAATATCTTTCCTTGCCCTTACAGATTGAATTTCTAACTTCTCCCCTTTAGACATATCTGTATAGCAAATGTTCTTCCATGAATCAATTTTGTATGAAAGTATACTATACAAATTAACTGAAATAAGGTAAAACTTGTATAAGTTAGATTTTAAGACTAATTAATATATTGAGTTCTTTCAAATTATCAGATATGTTACAGAATAAATATCATAGTATACCAAAATAAAACATTGATAATCAAAACAGACTTCTGAGAACGAAATGTATGGACTGTCTACATAAATCTGATGATGTTCAGTATTTAGAAAGATCCATACCTATTCTGATATCGAAAGCATAGAAGCTAAAAAAAAAAAAAAAATTCTGCAGATTTCTAACAGCTGACATTAAAAGTCAGATTTCCTATCACAAATTCAGTCCTAATGAGAACTGCAACAAGGGAAAGTCTCTGTCACACACAAAAATAGACACCACACTCGTCTTCCAACTCCAATGCTTAGGTATTAGTGACCATAGCAACACAGCACTGTTCATTTTATTTATGAAATACAGAACAGCGGAAATAATAATAATGAATGGTACACATCCACAACAGCTATTTCAATATATAAGGAAGGAACATTCCCAAACCCACCATGGAAAGAGAACAAAACTGGGAAGAGTAACACCACAAAAACTTCAAGCTAGAATGCAAGGACACAAAGAAAGACTCAGTACGGCTATACAGAAGTAGTTATGGATTGAGGAACTCCACTCTTTGTATTTCATGTAAGTCTCCTTATAACATTTTCAGGAATTCTCCTTACCCTAATCTGCCCTATTAACAACAGTAAGCTTTCTTGGTTATATAACCAATGCAAATGTAAATAGACTTTTGGTATCAACTTCAATCTCTGTTCGCTTGAAGGCCTTTCAATAGTACAATTACATTCATGGGACTCTTCATCAAGATTTTAGTGAATATACTGTCATCATCTCCTGTTTGGACAGCAACAATAGAAGTTATTTGGTCCTGAAAGCGACAGCTTTGAAAAAACCTGCAATTGGTGTATAATCAGGAGTAACATGACCAGGAGCACACAGACGTGATGCTTTCCTGTCTGCATTGGTTCGCCTGGATGCTCTATGAATTTTTTGTTTTTCAAGCACGTGGTTTCTGCTAGCCAGAAAGCCAGAAGATCATCTCAGATCTCTGCGACTTCAAAACAGCCCTGACAGCTCAGTTCTCCAAAAATAATGAAGACATCTGTAGCCAGGATGACACATGTCAGGAGCTAGATGCCCAGTTACGAAACTTCACATTCAGAATTACAGAATTAGTCACAGGTTCACAATTCAAACACCTGAGGCACTTACCCAAATTTGCCATTCACTTTACTAATAAAAAGGATGTAAGCCTTTCTTTGTAAGGAAAACAAATTTGAAACTCTGATCCCCAGTATCCATCCACACGCAGAGATTTTGCCTGATACGGTGGAGAAAAAGAGACAAACTATAGAAGTACAGCTCCTAACCTTTTTTATACTCCCAACAGAAGACGCTCTAACAGCACAGTTGTGAAAGCAATAAAAAGAAATCAAATCACATAAAGAACAACCATATAGTGCATATATACAAAGATAAGCACAGACAGTCCTGAGTTCACGCTTTGACTGCAGCACCTCAAGCCAGCCCCGACCCAGCAGCCGGGCCGGCACGGTGCTGCCCCACAGCTTTTGCTCCCTGGCTTGGGGGGAACGCGGCGCTCTCTGCCCACAGCCTGCTCTGCTCCAGCCTCTGCAGGAGCCGCCTGACATCTGACTGACATAATTCCAGCTGTTTTAAACACTTCGTCTAAAAGTAATTCAAGTGTTCTTAGAAACAACTTATCACATTGTTAAAAACCAAGCGCTTTATTTACCTACAGCTCCTAAGATTGATCCAGATTGAAATATCATTAGTGTTTTACCTCCAGATAGTGTCCTTTCTGAAGATGCGCTGTATGCTATATCATAAAAAAAGGAGCCAGAAATCAATGTTAAGTAATGTATTGGATTTTCAGGATCACAATATTTTCCAGATAAAGAAAAAAATTTTACCGACAAAGGCTCAAAAAGGAAGTGATTAATGACCAACTCTGAAGAGTCAACATCTTTTAATCATCTGTCTGGACTTTCAGTCTCCTCTGAGGAGGCCGAGTTCCATCGTGCTGAGCTGCGGATGCAACTCGGGTAAGACTGCAAATCAGCTGGGGGAACAGGGGTCTATTCTAAGTGTATGTCAATTGCCAAGAACCTAAAGCCTTCTTTCTAATTGTATCAGTTCCAAAATCAAGGGGGTAAAACGTATTGGACAAAACCACCGATATAGGATCAGATTTTTGTCAGCAAGCTTAGCATGTAGGACAGAAACAAGTGAGGCTTATTGAAAATGTCTAGTTAAGGAGCAAGAAAAGATGTGAAAGGTTTTCCATGATCTATTCTGCACAGATGGGCTTAATAGTACTGAACAGCCAATAACAGACCCAATATTTATAAGTGATCTTCTGTTTTGCGCTTAACAGTTCCAGTCCCAAGTCTGCCTCTTACTATGTCAGTAGTCTGTGGACAAAGACCCTTCTCACCATTACTGCACTGGGGACAGACAAAACCGGTGACGGGGTGGGGGTGGGAATTTATTAGTAGTAGCTGGCAGCACCCAGCAGCGCTTTATAACTGAACTTTGCGGAGTTCTTGTTCCTTTTAATCTTAACTCCATTCATTTCAACATTGTTAAAGACAACCAGAGTAGGTCCATACTAAAAATCAAATATGAGGAACGCTACTAGGGTAACATTGCAAGAGAAAGGGGATTATGAGGAGCAGCGTTCTCAGCAAGCCCTGCAGCTCCAGCCTGCCCAGGGAGATACAGCTGCAGCATTTTGAAGCTAATGCCCTCTGTCAGGAGCTGCAGCAGCAGAGAAGCCTGTGCACAGCCATTTCTGCCACTCCTGCTCACTGCAAGGAGCCTTTAGCATGACAAGACAGGGAGAGGGGGATATCAACAAAGGTGATGTGAAAATAAATGTTGTTTGAAAAAGCACAGAGACACAGACAAGTAGAACATCCGCAAAACGTAAATAGTGTTTTAATTTTGCTTGGTAATGACTGCAATGTACAGTACCTTGGCTAATTCAGTCAGCATACTTTGCTGAGGAGAGTTACCTAACCACATTCGCAAGTCTTCAAAAGAGAAATGCTTCCATGGTGGTGTAGTCTTAACTCACTCTGAAGTGTTAAGATTTACAGCACCCAGTCTTAAAATTTTTGGGATGGGTGGAATAGTTATTAGAAGCCTATTACTATTACTACATCAGAAAGCCTGTCGATCTAGAATGTCCCCAAAAAGCATACTGATATGTTAATCTGCCTTCCAGAGAGCTCCTACCTATTTCTCAAATTATCTGGGTTGTTAAACAGGAGTGTAGGATTTGTTTAGAATAATGTTAATATTGTGTACATTGTATAAATGTATTACATTGCCTATTGCAGCATCTGAATAAAGACATAGAAAGTATAGCATCCTTGTCTGTTTTCCATTTTTCCTTGACATGAGGCAAAACAAATCCTTATCTACTACCTTTTTTATTTACAGTCCAATTTACCACTAATGCGTTCTGAAAGAGTCCCATTCTTATGAGCCTTATCTACTTTTGCCTTGCATCTATAAAGCCCCAATGTGCATTGTCACAACAGGTATCTGCCATTGAATTTATTATACAACAATATGAAAGTCAGACAATACTCAGCATTCCCAGTAAATGGAAAAAATATACTTGCTATATTTGTATTACTCAAAGATATTTGCAGATCTTTAAACTCTTAGAAGGGCATAAAACATACTAACTATAAGCAACTAATTTCCAGCAGAGATGCAAATTAATGCCTCAAGAACTGCACATGATACAAGAACTGTGAATCACCTATTTACAGATACTAGTTGGCTTAAAATGTACGTTTTCACTATTATTGAAGGCAGCAAAAATCACTGATTGTATTTCAGAAAATAGATGTTTCCTTTAGCCATGCTAGACCTTAAATCGAATGAAATATTTGCTGTGTAGTACTAGAAATATGCAGGACACTTCAAAGATGACAAAGATGCAGATCAGACAATTATATCAAACGAATAAGCTAAAAGTTATGTTCACATCTATTTGAAGAATTGAGATCTCTAAGGACTCTAAAGTAAAATATTTTTAACCCTCTGAAACTAAGCACAGTTACAGCTCTAGCACTCACAAACACACTGTTGCAATGTCAAGATAAAGATAAAATCCCATCTTGCATCCAAAAAGCTCTTTTTTAGATTCCAACAGATTTTTAAAAGAACTTTGCAAAAGTCGTTGTTCTCAGACCTCCAGGTCAAAACACAGTACTGATTCCTGCTGGCACAGCTCTGCAGTTATCTTGTGCAGCTCTCCTATCAAGTGCGCTCCAGACAGCAGTTTCACAAAGCAATAGGGAATGTACTCATAAAAAACAGGGGTGTTTTTGGTAAAAATAATATTTGAAATGTTTCTCCTTTTTCAAATAAACATGTTTGTTCTTGTTTTATTTAACATGGTTTTTATCATTTTGTGGGTTTGGTGCATAACAGAAATTTTAAAGCATTTCCAAACATTCCAAAACATTTCAACCTCATTGCAAGTAAAACACTCCAATTTAATCTTCCTGATTACACGTTTCTGTAAGAGAAAAAATTTACATGTGCAGTTTTCTGTCTAAGTAGGCTTTGGCTTCACAGCTAACATTTCACATTCAGACTGCAATTGCACATCAAAGCTTTACTTTTAAATTCAGTAAAGATGCAAGTTTAATCTCAGGAGACTATGATGTCTTAGAAGTTAAAACATTAAGTGCTGCTACCAACAATCTTTAAGAGATTCTGCTTTTGATATATCCATTTCTAATGAGAATCACTGAACTGAAGTTACTCAACAAGCATTACCAGTTATCTTGCGCGACTTGCAAAACCTTCCACTGATTCTACAGAAACTAAGGCTTTCACTTGAATTTTTATATAACCTTCTATACTAATTGCTTTAATACTTTGCTCCCTGCAACAACTTTCACTTCTACTTTTTCTCCCCTACATTAATCCACAATACTATCACCTTTCCCTCAGTTGCAACAACACAAGAAATAGCCTTAATTAGCACACATTTCCAAAATGTTATCACTAAGTATTTGTAGCAATGTGCACCCTGTGTCACAACCCCCTCCGCAGTTAATTCATTTCCTGTAACCAAATAAACAGCAAAAAATAAATAATACAAGAATTTCTTTTAAACATGCAATTTCAGACAGAAAGGCAACTGAAGGTTCAAGAAAATACACATATGTCAATAGCTGGCCAAAAATCCAAAATATTTCATCATTATGTCAGTATCTTAAAGAATTATTCCCAAGAAAAACCCACTTATCGTTTTTCCCCTCTATTAACTGCTCCACATATAACCTCTTTTAAAAGAGATACATATTTAGAAATCTCCAGCACATTCATCTGTATCTCCTTCAGCAGTTCAGCATCTTCATTTTCTACAGTGCCCTAAAATAACTTCCTGGGAGGCACAGTATCGTCCTCTTGCACCAAATACTTAGCTATTTCAAAGTAAACTTTTTTTCCTAAGAGATATTAAGACCCTTAATTACTGTCTTAATATTTCCTCCCCTGCCTTATAACATAGTGAAGGTACATGAATGACATATAATGCCTTATCTCTTCAATGAAGGGAAGATGTGCTTGACTCACTCCCTATCATTTCAAGGGTACAAGTTTTAATCCTCAAGTGGATCAGTCCCTCCATCTTTCAAGACAGAAGATCTGCCACCCTGCAAAGGTTTGTAATTTCCCCTTTGCTATACATCCAAATCACCTGAAAAAAAAAATATAACGCAAGTAAGGGAAAATGCTTATTTACAGAGCGTTTTCTTAGATTAGGCAGATCAGAAATGAAAGACCAGCTCAAACAATGGCTACAAGCTTAGTTGATCAGGTACTGCCAGCAGAAGTAAATGCATTTTAATTATAAATTAATATTGGATGCTGCTCTCCAGAAAAAAACACTTCAAGATAATAACTGAGAGTGAGCAGGGTTACAACTTTCCAAAATTAGCCTGACATGATCTAATTCAACTTCAGTGGGAGTTAGATTGGGCCACGTGCCCACAGCAACATGAGTCTAACTGCTGCCTCTCAAAAGCAATAGTTAAATGAAAACCGCCTATTACTACCTTAATTAACCTGACCCAGTCACATACAGTAATGATGACTTTTTTTTTAATGGTAGCTTTCCTCAAAGTTTCCACAGAATTCTGTGAGCACTTAAAGACAGACTTTTATATACATTTTTTATATAGGTAGCAAGAAGGCTGGCAAAGAAAGGCCAGGATGATACACTGAAAAGATAAATCCATCTATCAGTGTTTTAGAATGAAGAAATACCAACTTCCTTCGCTGTATGAGGCAGTTTCTTTATTTCTTTCAAATCTCAGTGCTCTTATTTAATATAAGTTTCTAAATCCTCTAAAAATTGTAGCCGTCATTTGTTGCTATGAGGAGAAAACCCTACATCTTTTCAACAATAATATGTACCAGTAATGCTCCACTGTTGCTGCCAGGGATTTTGTCCATAAATCATGCAAATACATCACCTGTCATACAAAAATATATTCTTAACACTCAGTTGCTTTAAGATTAATTTATTTGCAGTGCCAGGAATGCAGCCTTGAGGAAAAAAAATAATTAAAAATGACTTTGTTGCCTTCATCTTGATGTTATTTTAACATGAATGTTTCATTACAGCAATATATCTATGACCATTGAGGGATATCATCTACCTCTTTAGCTACTTAAATTCTATTTAAATGGCCATTATGAACGATTGTAGAACTAATGAATTTGTCTTCAAAACAGTCTCAGAATTTAGGAAGCATTTTGTAAACATAAGAGGCAGATATTCAACAAGTCTCAAAATAAATATTGGACAAAGCCAATAGAGTAAACGCACATCTCAAAACATTTACCCAGGAAGCCATAGTTGGCCCTTTTTAGGTCGGGTTAAGGGGTATCTATACATACTGGCTGAAGTGAAGATGGAGGTTTTTTGGTCAATTTTTTGTGAAAATAGAAGATGGAAGAATAATTAATCTATCCATGAGTGATTTAGCGAAGCATAAGTAAGTATATTTTTCCCCAGAAGTGCAAGCTTAGGTTGAGGATGAGAGTTGGTTTTGAACTTCTGCATTTCAGTAGCTCCAAATTCCACAGGCAATTCTTCAGATCTGACATAAACACCATCTCCAACCTCTACTCCTGGCATCAGGAAACAACTATCTGAATCTTTGCATTTTTAATACCTCTAGACTGTGGGCTCTAGACTACACCCCATCCTACAGCATTTGCAAAATTCTAGCTGGAGGGACTAGCAACCAACAACTACTCAAATCTGCCTGGATTATCTTTAAGATAGAGAAGAATATTATGACTACTCAGATGTCTGATTGTTTTAAATTACCAGCTGCACATTAAGAAGCAGTAAGGATTAAATTTAAGTCTTCAAGAACCTGTTTGTCCTTAATTTTTTTTTTTTTTATAAAAGCTTTGTTACAAAATAGGATGGATTTCTTATATTTATGTCCTGATATGAACTAAAAAATAAAAAGGTATGCCATTCTACACAGATATGGTTGTGAGGTAAACATGTTTTGACATCCTAAAAGACAACGACATAAAAAATAAGTGTAATATTTAAGAGAAGAATTGCTGTATTGTATGACAACAATAATTTGTTATATCTAACATGTATTAAGATCTTAATTAACTTACTTTTAGTCTTCCTGAATCATTTATAGCCTAGCTACATCTTTCAATACACCACTGTTAATTGTCGTACAAAAAATTTCAACTAAAAGATAGTATAAAGTCATTTTTTTATTCCTCCATTATTTTTCTGGATGGATTTAGCTCAAAAGCCTAACAGTATTCTGCTGTTTCCACAGATCCTTCATATAGCTTCAAGGAAACATTCTTAAAAGAACACCTACAATTTTCCTTAATAATGAAGTTTTAAATTGACTAGGTTCATCAGTAGTGTTTTCAGGTTCTGTTAGTTTTTAAACTATGGCTGAATTTCCACTTGTTATTCCAGGAACTTTTTATTCTGGGTGATTTTACCGGAAATCAGCAGAAAAACATTCACAAATACTTAGTTAACTGTTGGCTGAATTCATCAGGCTTCACACAATTAACCATACACTAGTCACACTTGCTTTGAAATTTACAGGATCATAAATACAGTTCTAGGAGGCCACATACCTTACTTTCTGTCATTCAAGAACTATTCAACGTACAAGATTTTTAATGCCTTATCAAAAATATAGATGAAATAGTGCTCTTACAGTTCACACGCTATACTGAAATAACCTTCTGCAGAATACTTCCCATATGACTGCGACCTGTTCAATTTAATAATCTAAAAGGTATGGTAATATAGATTGCCATAACCCGTGCAGGTAAGCTTACTAATGTCCTTAAAGCATTCTGACAACTTTAATAGAAAGGCTGGAAGAGTGCCCAAGTACGGTATCTAGTAGGTAACTCAAAGCTTCCCAACAATTCCATAAAAATTGAACTTTGCCAAAGCAAGAATTCTGTCCTCAATGCCGAGGTGGCAAAACTAAATCTTACAGCACCAAAATGGGTTCTAGAAGGAGTCAAGAGGGCTGGGAAAGGGACCGCGGAGACTCCCGTGCCTGGAACGGGGGTCAGTAATCTTGCAGGGTTCTGTGCGCCGCAGCCTCCCTCTTTTTTCACCCATCCAGCTTCCCAGAACATCCTCTACCTCCACAGTGCTGCAGGTGTACGAGATTTACACTGCCAGGAGCAGACCCATCTCTGTCGGGTGCAGCAGTACTAGGGCTGTACAAGTAAAACACCAGAGTGGCAAACGAGGCCATCCTTGCTGCTGGAATGGCCAATCTCCACCTCTTAACCTAGTCAAAGCAGACAGACAACTGTGCTAGGCAGCAACCTACTTTGCTTATGCTTATGCCTAAAGCCAAATCTGCTTATTATGAAAATGGAAGGTGACACAATAACACAAAACAGTTTGAGTCAGTAGAAATGTACGCTGCAGCACTCAATTACAGCTGGGTGAATTAAGGACTGTGTTACAAATTTAATTCCCCCCCCACTACCCCCACTTTGCAAGTCAAGCTAGATCTTTCAGTATTAAAAATTCCACTTAAAAATTATTTGAAGATCTTATCACTCAACAACTGAATTAATTCAGCTCGTAATTTCTACCCTTGAAGAAGCACGAGCACAAGTCATTTTGTAGGAACCTTGTCTTCCTATTTTGGGGGGATAGAAAAGGACAAGGAATTACCTTTACATCTTTTTTCCCTCCTGTCTAAATCCCCTGCACAGCATTAACTCCAGTCACATTTGGGAAGCCCAACCAGATAACTAGTACCAGAGTCAAGTAGAGTCTGTTACGCACTGCACAGTGCTGAGCTCAGACACTGATTCCAAATGGTGATTGTTTACTGGTTCTACAAATAGTATTATCAGCCAAAAGGCACCATGTCGTATCAACTCTCTTTACCCATTTAGATGCACTTTCCCAGTAAAAGGTTGCTTTTTTTTTTAGCATGCCAGGCCTTCATTTTGACCAAAATTGCTTACAAAGACTCCATCCCACAGCTACTTTTGAAAGCATCAGTATCTTCACCATCTTAGAGTTTAAGTTAATTCAAATAACATCGTTCCTAAACACAAACTATTCTTTTTGCATTCTATAGCTGTAAATATTATCCAGTTAACGACATCTTCATTTCACAAAACATTTTTCATTGATAAAGAACTCTCGACATACAGAAACAGTTGTACCTCCATTTACATATCTGCCTCTCTTCAATTTCTCTCTCACAATTCTTATTTAGAAAAGGCTACCCAAATGTTTAGATTAGGCCACTAACTCAGCTTCTTTACAGGTTCTTAATTGTTGGAACCCAGCATAACAGTGTGTCTGCTAGTCATGATCTTGCTGCTTTAATAGGAGCTTAAGGGGTCTGATTTGGATCCATATGCTATGTTGATTTTATAATAAATAACTTAACAGATAATCTAATCTGGAAGAAAACTACATTGCTCAAACTAGTACTCTTTGAACATTATGCCAAAGTTAATCTCTACCAGAGATATGCAAAAGAAAGAAGTCAGATTTCAAAGCACTGTAAGAATGTTGGAGAGAATCTCAACAGCCTGATATAAGACTGGTTCTACCGCTCAAAGCTACCTGTGAACCATGACTGAATAGACAGGCCAGACCTTTTAAAGGTACCATAATGTTAATGAACTTACTGGCCTGTTTTCAATAGAAGTCTGAATCCTTCTGAATATCCCCACAGGCTTCTGAAGTTGGGCATCCAAATACCAAAGCACCCAAGATTAGAGACCATTTTGGAAAACGTAATCTGCATTTAGCAGTTGCCTATACAAACAATTCTCTTGTAAGCATTTAACTCGTTCTTTGCTGAGCACTGTGGAATATATAAATGTGATATATAAACTTCATACAGAAAAGCTCTGTTCTGTTTGCCATTTCTGTTGCATATAAATAGAAAGGTCACAGGTTTCGCAGTTTACAGTACCATGAAAGAAGGATCTTTCTCTACATTATTTAAACCATGAAATGACAGAGACGGAAATATCTGACTTACTGTAAGGTGTTGTATCAGTAGGGTCAGGAGGTGGAAAGTTTTCTGTGAAGTTGACATTACACAAGTCCGTACTACAGCAGCAGAAGCGATATGTTCCATTCTGAATCAAGGAAGGGGTGGTTGTAACTATACACTCCTCAAAGTGACACTCTTGTGGGTCTCCTATATGAGACCAGCAACCTGTAAAAAGAGGCGAATTAAAGAATTCTTTTTAAAGGAGGCATAAAATTAATTTAATTGCATGGACAATTAAACACACCTACTGAAATTCATACATTACCTAATTAAATGTTACAGAGTGGGGTGAAAACAGTTATCATAATTTCCTTGTCTGACTTCACTACCACCTTTTAAACCAAAAACTGAAGAATTTATTTCAGAATTTACCACAGCCAAGGAGAAGAAATATGGGCAGCGATGAAGGCCAACATCAGAGGTGTCCAGCTGTCAACCTCAATATGACAAAACCTGAATTCTTGAGGCTTCTAAGCAGAAGTATGCCATTCCCCATTTCTCTGATACCACAAACAATATTACCACCTTCTGGCCCACAGTCTAGATGAAATGGGACCTAGTCCCCCCTCCTTAGCGCTAGGCCACAAGACTGCATCTATAGTTTGGTGCTTCTTGCATAATTTCTAAAAATTCTGTCCTTCCTCATTATCAACGTCACTGGACTCTTCAACAGGATCACAACTTAATTCTTGGTTAATGCAGGCCCTTTCTCCCTGCAGCAACTGTTCCTTCCCAAGTATGGTCAATGGCAGTTAAATGTCGTTTATGCACAAATGCCTGGAAGGGAAAGAGGTGGTGTGGGGGCAGAGGTGAGCAATCAGGCTACTTCTTTCAGCAGATTACCAGTCCAAACATGAAACAACAACATTGAGTACAACTGCACAGGATGTTTGTAAATACCAGTTTTCATTCAGCCTTATACTATATTAACTTGTATCCAAGTAACCAGGAGCAGAGTCCCTGAGAATGGTAATCAAAACACATCTCAGGCAACTGCAAGACCCTTCACCCCTCCCTACCATCACTCTCCCCACAGAATAGCAGCGAATTAACAGCTAGTGACATGTGACAGTTTTGTGCTATAGCTGCAATTTCCTTTGTAAACAAACATCCAATCAATACGAATATACATTTTTACTTAATGAGACACTTATTTTTAAGTTTATCATTACATCAATACATATACTGAGATATATTCAAGAAAGCCGCCTTCCTCTGGACATCTTAAGTAACAAGCAATTTGAGTGTTTTTTCCTTCAACTGTGCATTGACCTCTTTGGTCTCTTCTAGAAGTCATTTATTTCAAACAAACTTTCTGTTCATATTTAAAATTGCTAAATGGGAAGTTTAAAATTATGCATTTGTAAAATGCACAAACAAAATGTCTAGCTTTGCAGCTGTTACACTGAAATGTTACATACCTTGTTTTACAAGATGTATGTCTCCTTCTCGTGTTTTTTCCCAAAGTCCATAGCAGGTACTACCTTTCATGCACAAAATTGTGCCATTCTCCTGGGAGATTCGGCTCTCACTGATTCCATGGTCCTGCTGATATGGGTCCTTAAATGCACACAGCCTCTCCTCACTCTGCGCAGCTTTAGACAAAGAAAGGAAAATATTTCTTGTCAGTGATTTTATGCATAGAATACTAACTTTAATAAAAGGATGTTTAAGGTCTTCTGGAAATCTACAGTCAAAACCATCCTGAATTAGACATATCCGTTCTTTAAAGAGTACTCCAACAGTCAGAAACAAAAGTGAGGTCTATCCTGAAGTTACTTTCATAAAGAGGACAAAAAAACCTCAGCAGATGTTTCAAAATGAATGTGCAAATGTTTGAAGTCCACAGGTGCAGAATAAAAATGTCATTGCATAGTCTGCATCATCTGCATCACTTGTCCTCAAGCATAAGGTACGCATCTGTTAGCTGGTTTCTTCAGCAACCGCATGCGGTACTTAATTGTTTCCAGATCCTAAACCAAGATGACCTTTTTCAGACTGCCATCCAACCCAGTGCCTACCTAATTCAGAGGGTTTTTTTCCACTCTCTTTCTATTGACCTATCTCTTTTTTCTACATGTTATCCAGCCGTTGCACTGACATTTACTTCTTTTTGCTCAGCAACCTATCAGTTTGGACTCTTTCACACAACTTCATTAATGACCACTTACAGAAATACTAATGGCAGAGTAAAACCCATACGATTGACCAGCAGTTCTGGGAAACATTGCCTGTGAACAGGAGCAACACTGCATGTAAAGTCTCCCTGTGGAATGTTCAGCAGGAACATTATAAAACATACAAAGAGAGCGCAAAAATAAATACCCATGATCACCTGAAAAATCTTTGGGTTTTTTTATTAAAACAAAACCAAAACCATCCACAAATTTTTACAAGAATATTTAATCAACAAACTTCAAAAATTTAATATCTTAAGAACTCATATGTTTTACCCATATGATTACTGCTTTTTTGTTTATATCATCTCAATGAAAGGACTCAACCATGTTGATATGCCTCTGTCATATTTTCTTTAGGAAGAGAAGAGTAAACGCATTCAAACAATAAATTCTTCAGAAAGGCATCAAGTCCAAGACAAATAAATCCTGCATTTGTAGTGAATATGATACTTAGAATATTTTCATTCTTCCCTTGAATGATTTTATAAAATGCATGGAAAGCTAGGTGTGCAATTACAAGGCACTATTATTCAGTAGTACAGCTCAGCAAACATCCAATCGCAGTAAGAATTTGTACTCAACAACTAGATTTCATCCAGTTCTTTAACTCCCACGAAAGCACTGGTAGCGAAAAGATGCAAGGTGGAATAGATTGGTCTATTGGGAAAACAGATTTTGAACTTAAAATAAAATTATAGCATATGTAATTGTCAGTGATTAAGCTATTAAAGGTACTGTATATGTATAAAATATCTCCTCACTGAGGATTTATTCATTTGATCATTCTGCAGCACTGGCTCCAAAGAAGCCGTGTTTCAGCAAGGCACACTTACTGCAAAAATGCTGTTTCATTGTGTCACCAGCACAGACGATTAGGTAATAGAAAGACAAACCAAGAGACTCAGATATGTGTCTCGCTTCTAAAGGCCATTACTATTCATTAAGGAGTCAAAATTCAAAATTCTCTTATGCTGAGACAACCATAAATAGCTGCACCATCCAGAAAAACAGTCTGTCAGTGACTCTCAGTTTATTCTGTGGCAGCAGTAATTAAAGTAGCCAACTTAGCTTATTTTTTACTGGTCTGGTAGGGTGTGTACGATCAGTTGAGTTGCATGTCAGCTCAGTGGCAGTAAAACTCTCAGCTGAGGAGACAGGAACTTCTTAAGCCACTGTAATTCAATCACTTGCAGCTCCACGTACTCCAATAACCTGGCTGGCAGTCCATGCTACTCACCCACCTCTCTGTACACTGGTCAGTGTACAATTAACACTTTACATCTGGAACTAGAGTTTTGAAGTGATAAATACATTTATTATAAAGCAGTGGCTTGATATTCAGAAACTCAGTTGCCTGAATTTCCTATCTAATTTTTTTTCTTTCTAAATGAGTAGAGTTAGTCGAGTTACTGAGGACAAAAAGGTCACACATTAACAGCTAGCATATGCTGCCTCAAGCAGTACTTGCCAGTCGCACGTAGTAGTTTTATTCTCAGGAACAGCTGAGTATGCCAGGCGTGAAGCATCTGTCCTGCATTCTCTCCTCCATGACATGGGACTGGCCAAGAAACAATGTGCGAAAGGACAGTACTCCACTGCCATAAGAGAACTGGAGCTGACTAACTTTTTGAAAATTGAAAGGAGAAAAAATTATCACGGAACTGTAATTTTCAAGAGAGAACGGGACAGAATTATACAGCCTTGTGAAATACGACGTATCTGCTCCTAGGGACACTACGAAGGTTTTAAAATCAGTTGCGTGTGATAACTGAGTGGGACTAAGGTCAGCTGAGATGTTGGTTGTTTACAGAATGCTCAAACTGCTGCAAGATAAGCCCTTTCATAATTTGCCTTTATTGTGAAAAATAAATTAAAAAGAACAGAATTTGTAAAACAGCCACACAGATTTAGTTTCCTTATCAAAAACCTGTGGTTAAAAAAAAAAAAAAAAGTAATTCCAGGAACATCCACTTTCATAATACCTCAATAGATTAAAAAAAAAAAAAAAATCTTTTAACCTCTGACCTAATGGAAGAAAAAGAAAAAAAAAACTTTTGTTTTTGCTTTCTATTCAGAAATATAGTTACATGTATCATGTCTGTGCTCAGACAGCTTTAATTGCCTACTTTTCTGGTCTCTTCACCTTTCTATAGGTCTCTTAGGATCAAGGTTGAGAGGCAAGAACATGCAGAAGATACTTAAAAAAAGAAAAGTTGTTAACTGTCGTGCTAGATGCTGTCCAACCATACACTACAGAAAATAACAGTGGCTATCAAAGGCTTTTCCGATTTAAAAAAATGTATTGCCCTGTAAGAATACCTGCAGAGGGGAGGAAGGGGCAAGCATGAGAAAGTACAGCACCCGCTGCTAGCAACCTGAGTGTCTATCTTTATCAGTTTTCTAGCAAACTAATAAAAATGCAAGTTAACTTGCCACAATTTAATGTCAGATGATCTCAGTGGGAAACTTTTCCAACAAAAAATAAAGGTTATTCACCCAATAACTAGAGTTTTCATGCTGATCACTGCACATTCCTGCTTCGATTATAACTTAGAGTAGTACAACCCCTGTGGGAGCAGTACCCACCGCAATACTCTGCTGACCCCTGCCCCTTCCCTGATGGCACGGAACATCTGGAGAACAGGGGACACATAACAAAAGCTACTTTATTTTTCTCTATGGCCTCTGTAGGTTCATTGTTGAAGCTGTAATGCCGAAGAAAATTGGGTAGGGCATTCAGATGTCCAGAAACCATCTCGAAGAACAACAGAATAGATGAGCCGCTGCAATTTCTTTGCATGATATCGGCACATTCCTGCCCTGGGAATTTGGCAATAAGGTTTCCTTCTTTCAGACAGTGGAAACTAGTCAGCTCTAAAAACATTTAGTATTGGAATACTTCTAAGTCGGCCTTGAAGGCAACCTCCAGCCTAGATGAGTATGCCTTAAACCTTCCCCAAAAGAAATGGAGATACTACTACAAAAACACATGGAAGTGCTGGGGTGCCTGTTCTAAACTTTGTCTATTTCAACAGAAATTTTACCCTTCGAGGTAAAATACTGTTGCTCACTTGGATTTACATGTATTCCTCATGGATGACCTTTTATGTCAGTTTTCAGTCATCATGGGAGCCAACATCTATGCATGGTGCATTGAGAGCTGAAACACATCTACCTCTCCCTTGGGAGCTCTGCACCTGCAATGTCAAAGGGCAGCCACTAATGCACTTTAGAGCAGCTTAGCTGGAAACAATTCCAAAGCTGCTTCTTCCAGAACTCCATCCTTGGAGATATTCAAAAGCCATCTGGAGATGGTCCTGGGCAACCGGCCCTAGGTGACCCTGCCTGAGCAGGGGCTTGGACAAGATGACCTCCAGAGGTCCCTTTCAACCGCAACTATGCTGTGATTCTTGCAGGTCACAGGTCTCAAGGTACTCAATGTGCAGCAACCAGACAGAAAAACAATATTCCTCAGCTGGGCTACCTGCTATTTTTTGTCTCCAAAGCATGTGAAATAGTAAGGTAAGACTAGAACTACTGGATTCTCTTGTTTGTCTTCAGTTCAAACAGATCCAAACCCAAGGAAATACCTTAATGTTAAGATCTTTATTAAACAACAAGGGCAATTAAAATAAACAATTTATTTATCCTATGAAGACTGAGGCTCTTAAACTAATCCATTTGATGTATCCAGTTCATTTGCTACCTATGTCAGAAAAATGAAGGGCAAAACTCCTGCAGACAGATGTGCTCACCAGGTATTAAAGACCCATCAACAGTTCACTGTGCAGCGCTCCTTTCCTCACAGATTTCAGACCCAAGATGCACGAGCAGTGCATCCTCAAATCGGCAAAATGCAGAAGCCATTTATAGATCAAGCTATACAGTATATCTGCCCAGACATGAAATGTTCCAGCACACAAACAAAACCAAGACCTAGCACCAAAGTAAGTGGCAGCACAGGTTTCACAGGACGTCTGCTGCATGGCTGAAGTCATCTTTCAGAGCGCTCCTCTTACTAAATGAAATCATATTGTTTCAACTCTTTTACAGGCCCTTTCAAGCTATCCATCTCATTACTCCTGCACAAGTTAAGCATCACAAAAATAAATGCAGTAAAATCATTAAAATTAATTTGGATTGCAGTTTCTCTATAAATGTGTAGTCTATAACAACTCTTTCATCGTTAGGTCTAAAGCGCAACAAACAAACAACTGCCAAAGATGCACGTATTCCCCCAAAGATTATAAATCAAATGAGCAACTTCTCTTTTTGGCGGGAGGGTGGAGGTGGACAGCTCTGGAGAGTTCACTGTACTTAAACACAATTACCTGATTAAATCAGTACGCAATATTTGTTATTTTACAAATATGGAAATTATGACTACAAGAAGGACAAAGTCACATTAAAGGCTACCTCCAAAACTGGAAAATATCTATTTATTATTTCCTTCACAATATATAAGAAGTAAGAGAAGGACTTTTGGTACTTTTATTATCTTTATAAGGTAAATTTCATAGTAAACTATATTTTTTCATCACGTAGAACTCTATACATTCAGGTCTTTTCTAATTCACCTTTAATGAAAGACTATGAGAGAGATTTTGAAACCAACAAATGGCAATTGAATGCTTACATATCATACACCACTGAAAAATTTGCTACTACAGACAACTGTAGTAGCAACAGATAGGCTGACACTGAAAAGGACAAAAGTAAAACCTGAACAACAAATCGTGAAGGATTTCTAATGAAATGCCTATTTTCCATTCCTCTTGAACTTGTGTACCGGACACAAGTCAAACTATGTCAAAATAATTCAATAAAAATAATAAAATGAACTCAAATTTCTGTTCTCTCATCCAGCAGATTTCCAACAAAGACAAGAAGGGAAGACACTATTCCCAGAAGTTCTACCAAGGGAAAAACCAGCGAAAGCAGGGCAAGCTCTTCACTTCCCTATCACAAACCAGAAAAAAACCCAAAATGAGTTCCGTTGCTCTCCAGCCCATTTTACACCTATATTTATATAGAAATACACTTTACTGTCCAGTTTCAAAAATATGCTTAAAACATGAGCAGCATTACAATTGAGTACGGGTGCTTCAAGAAGTAATCTAAGAAACATTAAATGTTCTTAGCTTTCCTGCTTGGCTGCCATTACTGGTGTGTCTGATCACCACACGCACATTAACAGATTTAACTTGAAGCAGATTGTGAAACCTTATTGTCATATTCCAAAAGGAGACTGGGGAAACAGACTACGTTAAATTACTTTCCTGAAATCATAAAGGAACTGGGAATTGCCCATAGTTTCCCAAGTCCGTCCTGTGGCTCACTCTTACTGCCGCAGTGCTCTGGGGGGCATGGAGTTCATCCCATGGCACTACACGGCCGCAAGAAAAACCACCAGGGCTTCAGGAATTTCCTTTTGGCATAAGGCTCAGGTTTTGATACGATTACAATCTTGGCGTTTATCGGTTCCACTGTCAACAAAAAAACTGAAAAAAGAAATTACTTTAGGAAAAAATACTATATTGATGTTTTCAATATTTTCTCCGTGTAACCGTACTGCTATTTCCAACTGCTCAGGAACAGAGAAGTGATTCACACAAATATGTGAATTCTGGATATTTGCAGTGGGTCGCTACAAAACCACCCTGCGAGATGTTTATCATTTGAATATTTGCTTTCATTCCCCACTAAAGATATTTCTGGACAGGAAAGATCAAAGAAAATTACAAGTGCATCTACTGTCTGTGTCAGAAATCTTGTGTACTATGAATATACAATTCATCCGTACTAAGATGAGTTTAAACAAATCAATATGCTGTTATTGCTTTTAACATACTAATTCTTTCGTGATCATTTTGTGTTCTAGGAAAATATAATTACTGAAAACAATTACAACAGAAACACCAAAAGTTACAGGAATCCAACTGCAAATCCTTAGAACATGAGTCATGTTTTCATTAATAGCATAGGAAGTCAGTTCCATCAGTACTTAATCGACGCTTCCTGACCTTACATCTATTCAATGCAGTACGTGGAATTTGCATCAAGTGTAAAGGGAGGGGAAAGGAAGGAAAAAGGACTCAAATGTAACTCAAATGCTACAAAGAATTATTCTATCCCATGTTCTAATTGTCGGTATTAAAAACAAACAAACAAACAAACACTTTACGATTAATGCCAGGCAATACATTTCGTGACACAACAGTCACGAATAAAAGAATCTGAGATAACAGTCAGAAGGCAAACTTGCACGTAAACTGCAAGAATAGACTTGCTAGCATCACAGACCACATACATGGCTGCCACGTTGGTAATAATGTCCAACTGCCTTCATGACCACATAGGTGAAGTTTTAAAAAAAGACAAAAAATGAAAAAGGTTTCTGAGCATTTGTTTGCCTGTAATGGGATTTCTTTAAATACAGGCCACCATGCATTCAACTGGGAACCTCATTAGGCTGTAACAGATTTTTTGAAAAGACTAAGGTTTTTTTCTGTAACTTGTCCTTTGAATTAGTGAGATTTTAATCAGAACAGCCATAGACACAAAACCTGTTTTCTTTTGGCCCTGTCAGCTCTCTATGGAGTTCTTTTATTTACACAATATGGGGAAATATCATCACCCTCGAGGCAGGGTTATGAGATAGCACGTGTCTTCATAATGCAAACTATTAAAAAACAGAACCTTGAAGAAATCATCACTTAGCAAGCACTCTACTGCTGCTTTTTTTGTCTTTTTCTCCTCAGAGGTTTTAATTACAAATATTTCTAAATGTGTATACACTTATATAAAAATATATCACAAGCAGACGTCTTTTGAAAGAAGTCATTCTTCCACAGACAGACCATCCTTAATACTAACTTAGAGTGGGAGGAAAAAAGCTAAACTGCTGGAAATCTTCCATGTATTTACACTTCCAGTACTCTGCTTTGTAGCGTGTTTGACCAACTGCACAGCGGAGGTCTGCACTGACTGGTCAGGAAGAGAAATGAATTGGCTCAAGGACTGGGCATGGGAGCATGAAGGTCTAAACCAACCAGAAATGGCCCAGGGACTTTTTGAGCAAGAGGTCAGGAGCAGCACAGTGCAACACACAGCCGGGGAGCGCTCGGTCGGGCAGACAGCACAGCCTATTGCTTTACAGCAAACTTCTATGCTAGAAGTCCTCCAGGTGGACTCCACAAATGCAACCACCAGATCAATATTTTAAAGACATGAATAAGAAAGAAGGGAAATTTGCACAACAGAATAGAGTAAGAACTTCCAGGAGGGAAGCAGGAAAGTAAAGAAAAATGCTTCAGAAATTTACATCTGTGGTCATAAGCTTTCCCCTCCTTCTAACAAAAAGAGAGGAAATAAAAAGCACAATCATTAAAGCTTCTCCTGTATTTTATAGGACATATTATGTACCTCAAGATATACTGCAAAATATATTTTGACAATAAACCCCTTACAGTTTATACTCAGTGTTAAAATCTGGAATAATCTGTTCACAGTACTGCATGTCCTTAGCCTTTATTGATGAAAATTATTTTGGTTTTGTCTGCTTTTGCTGTGTAACATCACAGTTTCAAATGCTGGCAATTACACAGAGCCAGGCTTTGATTGAGAACTAGTGCCAAAACTAAAGTGATTGCTAGTACTGATATCCATTTCAAAGTGATTAAGTGACTGCACATGTAGATGACTAAATCATTTCTGTTCATTACAAGACTCTTTGCCATCAAAATAGCATGAGACTAGAAAGTTCAAGTGTCTTTTTTTCTGTACGCGGATACTTTAGTCTTTCCTTCTCCTCAATCTAACCTTTAAGCATGCAATTAAATTTGAAATCTCTTTTCTCTCCTTACTCCCTTTCTAACACAGTATCGTCTGCTGATAAACACTACCAGCAGTGACAGAAACGCCAACCTTTTCCTGTTGTGTATTCTTCAACAGTACTTGGGTATGTTGGTGTTTCAGCTTCATTCTGAAGTACCAGTGGTCTGTTAGCCCTAAATGAATAAAATAGAACGAGATCATGCGGTGTATTATGATGTTGTGCACGAGGTTCACATTTTGCTTCCCGCCCAGGCGCTGCTGTCTTGCACCACTGCGGTACACAGTCCGTGGCCTCCTCTCGGCCCCATCTGGGATGTGCTGACCCTCTTTAGCACAGCCTCACTGCCACAGGGCCACCGACACTGCCCCCCCTTGCAGCCCACTACTGTTATACGCCTCTGCCCAGATGCATCCACCATACCAGGAATTTCATGAATTGGAATTAATGTAAATAGAGAGGTATGGAGTCACCAAAAAGTAAACAATCAACTCAAATTCTTTAGTGAAGGCCTTGCTCTCCTTTCCCCTAAATTTACTCTCAAAGGAAGTGTTACCTTAGAAGAACCCAGCTTAAGCGAGAGGAGCCATGCAGGAAAGCAACAGGATGGCAGAGATTTATTGCTAGCAGCTGACAAACCAAATGCTGCCAGATTTTATGCAAAAATACCTGAGCTTACTGCCCATAAACTGTGTCACTGCCTTATTTCTACAACTTTCTAAATGTTTCTGAGGACCACCTCGCTGTGCACACCTCACCCAAATCAGGCATTACCACAGAATCAAAATTTTATCCACCTAGTAAGAGCACAAGATGTAGTGGCAAGAAAGCTAGCAACACTTGTGTTCCGGCATAAAAACTGCTGGGACAAAATTCAAGAATTTCAAGCAAATTTGAACCAACAGAGTTAATACAGGTTCATGGTTTACATCAAGAAGCTGAGGCATTTTTCAGCTGATATGGGAAGAGAATCAAGCTGAATCTGTAATGAGGATCTCTCTCATTGACTCAGCCAGGGTCAGAGAAGGACAAACTACAGAATTAAAACCAAGCGTCCTGAAGTTTCAAATAGAGTCTTAACAAGTTGACCTTTGACTATCTCTGACCACTAATCGGAGCTTCCCCCACCTTACAAGATTTCCTCCAGAATGTATACATTTAAACCAGAAAAAGAATCTACCTCCCTCAATGATTCAGCATTTTCCTTAACATTGTTTTATACCCGTGTTCAGCTGGTACGCAGTTAGGACATTTGTTTTTATTGTGTAAGTCTGTCTAGTTCAGCAGGTTTCTTCCTTCCATCTTTTTCCCCTATGCTAAATTACTATTGATTTTTAACAAGACAGAATGAAAACGAAATGTATGTAACAAACAGGTAGTGGAGGAAGGTTATCAATCTGTCCAATATGAAATTTCTAAATATATCACCTGCTAGCAGCGAAAAACCCACTCTGGCATGTTAAAAAACGATAACATTATCTTAGTTCAATGATTATGCAGGACCGACGACATTTTATCACACAACCTTTTCACTTAAGAAACAGTTAAAGGCTCTGCAGCAAGAGATTACAACAGGTTTTGGGGGGTTTTAATGTTGTAAAAATAGTAAAACGTCATGGCATTTTAGCATTCACTTTGTAGCTTTAAAATACTCATCTTTGTCATCAGACTTCATCTTACAGCCAGCTTATAGCCATTTCCAAAAACTTCACATTCCATATTAAAGCAAAATCCAGTCAGTGTGTCTTATGTGGAAATACAAGGGTCCAAGCATACTCAAAAAGCCTTCTGAAAAAGCCGACAAGCTCAAATACTGGAAAGCAGAAGTAAATTAGCATAAAACTTATACAATTAAACCATTAAATGCCATAGAAGTGTCAAATCATGGAGTATGTTTAACACTCACTTAAGGGAGAATCTAATCTAAACACATTAGTGGAGTACAAAGCAGAAAAACATTTACTCTCAACTCCAAATGCTTTTTTTTTTTTGCATTAATCTTAGAGCTTCCACAATTTTAATAAAGTTGAAGATGATGATTTTCTGTAGGGGTTCACATGGCAGAAAGCACCTCTGGGGCTTCAAATCACATAGCCGGTTTGCACCGTCTTCTTGTCTCAAGAGGAAATGATTGCTTATTTTACCCCATGAGCAAACAGGAATTCCAGTCTTTACACATAGTTGAATCAGCGCAGAAACAATCCACTCACAGACTCATGTTGTTGGGCAAAAGAAAATGATACATTTTCAACAAAAAGTATTTTGTAAGCCAGCTTTAATGTATACCTTCCACTTTATTTAAGTATTATTCTAACTCAAGCTAAAGGTCATTTAAGCCCAGATTTCTGGAAAAACATAGGGAAGGAAGTAGCTGGCTTTCACGGACTTGATGGGATTTTGGACATCCAAATTCTCCAGGTCTCCTGGAAAAATCCCAGCCTACATTTAATCTTCTGAAAGCATGAATATGTATATTACAGGATTTAAACAAACCTAGCATTTTTCCAATTTTTTTTTTTAAATATTATTCACTTCCTAAACGACTATGTCTCCATTCAGAGAAAAATAAGTATGTTCATGTTACTGTTTAGCAATTATGTCAGAACAGAAATCATCACAGCCTTAGTCATACATCATCTTTTCCAGTGGCCAGTGCCTATTCACAGAACTGAAAAAGCCCAAATTCTTTATCTTTGCCCTAGACTGGAGTTCAGGGATTTTTTTCTGGGTATGAGCGTCTGGCTTTTGTTTATCTGGGCTGTCAAAGTGAAGTATCTGCATGGAATAACACAGGAAACTCTGCAGCAAAAGCAAACTAATGGTGTGGTATTTTCCTCCAAACTCAGATGTAACAAACTTCCCAGAGCAAAATTGATCATTTCAGAGTCTACTTTAGATTACCTGGAAAAAAAATCTGTTACTGGATATTCCCCTAGCACATGTAATATACTCACTTTTCTAGCAAGCAAGGATGCCATTTCTACTGCATATATTACTAAAAAATTTTCCTGAGAACTTTCCAGTAGCTTAAATTTGGAGAAAGATAGTACCCACACAGCCTGTCTTTTACAGTACATTATAAAAATTCTTCCCATAAACATTTTTAGGAAGCTTACACTACTGGCAATACGCTGAAACATTTGAAAACTGGCAAACGTTCTGTGTTCTGAAGCTACAAGGAAATTAAGTTCCAAAATTGTAATCATATTTTACCCTCAGTAATGTACATTATATTATCTTTTGACTGACTACAGAAGCATAATCTATTTGGCTCTGAAATCTTACAGTCTGAAAAAAATGACAAGAAGAGCAAAAGGCAGAAACTAGCTTCCACCCTGACACGCTTTATGAGGGTATCAAGCCTCTCACCTTCTCAGAATTCCCCAAAGAATATATGTTTAAGTTCAAAAACATCTCAAGTCTTTATCTTCAAGGCATTTTATGGTATGCCACAGAATAGCCCACAAACCATCATCGTCTTAAGTAAAGAGCACGGTCAACATGACAGCTCCCTAGGCACCTTAATTTAGCCAATGCAAGGTGAAAGCAAATTCATGCAGAGGACAGAGTATTATCAAGGACTAGCAAGAGATTGTGGGCTGCTGCAGGAACTCGGGACCTACTTCAAACACTCCTACTCTGTGTTCCTTAAATGAGAGAAGGTATTTACGGGTGTTTGTTGAACTGGGCAAAACCTGAAAATACTGACTTTCGCTTCTGCTAGACTTCAAGGTTATCAGCCCATTGAACAGGAGGTCATTGTTCATATATTTCTTGGTGTTACACTGCCTAACTTGTTAGAAATTTATGGGCACAGCACTGAACTATTTAAAATCAATTCATACATTTTCTTTACACATTTATTCTCTCCCATTTAAATCTTTGTTGTACCAATAACAACTTCATCAGCTAAGAAGGTGATATAAGCCAACTTCTGCAAACTTTGTATAGTCAGAAAAATCAGCGTCTAGTCAAGACAAGCTCTTCATTAACTTCTGGTTTCTAAACTTATGCAGTTAAAAAGGGTATGGTTGGTACACGCAGACAAGCCCAGATTACTGAACACACTTTTCTTTCAAGGACTGGCTTTCGTGAAGTACAGTACGTCACACAAAGAAACAAACTTCTGGGGACAAGGAAACAAAAAAAAAAATTCTAAACAGTAGAAGATTGTTTTTTAAGATCTTTGTTGATGCTAATGACAGGAAACATGGAAAAGGGCACTCCCAAAATACAGACACTCAAAGAAAAGGCTGTAATCAACTTGTTTAACATTTTGCGTTACACACCTGAGGACGATGACAACAATTATACTCGAAAGACCATCTTAACTCCTCACCCCAGGTAGCACAGGTTAAAACATCTCCTAAGACACAACAGGTAGTGTGAGCAGAAAACATCAGGTTCTTCGGGTCCCGAGCGAGCCTAACCCACCAACCAGCTGTTCCAGGAGTGAGCACAGAGCCAGGCTGCGTGGGGGCTTCCCCGTGCACGCTGTAGCTCTCTACCACAGACATAGATACGATAAGCACTTCAGTCCGTCATTTCGAGAGTTCACACTTTTTCTGAATCAGACCTGCTTTATGGGCAGGAAATAAGCACAAATAGCATCTTGGCATTTAGGACTAATAAGGAAGGAACAAAGACAAATCTCATCTAACAAACAAAACAAATTTAGAGGCTTCACAATGGCAGAATTTACCAGTAAAGAGGTTTTTTCCTCTTTTTTGAAAGACTTTAGGTTTTCAAAAGCACAAAGTGGTATATATATTTATTACAGGGACACTGAACAAATACTAGTTAGTTGGTTTAGGTGTCTCTAGGAAAAAAAACTATGATCAAGAACTATGTCAGCCACTACTGAGAATGTTATCATTTATGAACTGAATAAGGAAAGTTTTTCCCTTTAATTTGAATTAGAAACATTAGAAAGCAATATAACTTGCAGTAAACATTTAAATAGCAGCTTTAAAGAAATCCAGAGCAGGTTTATTAATTCATGTACTTATTTTCTAGTAAACTGGCTCTAATTTATGAAAATTAAATTATAACATGGAAAAACACTCATGTTTGCACATACATTATTAAAGTTACATTTCTTTATCAAAAATATAGTGTTGTACAGGATACTGGATATTTTAAATAAGCCATACATACATACAAAATAGGTTTCCTGTTCTTTTTAATAGATTTGTATAATGGAAATCTTATTTTAAATCTCTCTCTAAATTAAGAGATCCTGATCCGAGCTTGAGTTACTTGACATGGTGATAAGCCAGATAAGAACAATTTCTGGTGATTAAAATACAAATCCTTCCAATGTCAAATGAATTTAAGTCCAACTTTTTTGCTAAACACTTTTAGAACAGACACGTCTTTTTTTTTCTTTTAACATAAACACAGCTATCAAAAAAGGGAAAAACCCAAAAGCACAGTGAAAATACACAACTCATAACCTGAATATGTGTTTTAGAGTCTTCAGGCAAGATATAATTTATTCTACAATATTCACTAAACACGTTTACAGGATCAGACAGGTTTTCAGAATCTCTGACACAAACTAATACTGCAATCAAAGGATTAGCAAACCAGCTGCCTATGTGCCATTACAGCTGATTATCATAGACTGTAGACAGCTAGCTTACTTGGAAAGTGCTTTCAGGAATACTCCATTGTTGCCAGAGAAAAGGGTATAGCAGGATAATGTAATATTAACTCATTATTTTATTATACATAAAAAATGGAACTTATGGAATATAAATTGCATGCGGTTTTAGAAATTCTTAAGTTATAAACTACATTTACAGTAAAACCTGACAAAACAAAGAAGTGAACTACAGAACACTGCCATTCAAAGCTAAGGATGCTGCGCAGTTAAGGTTTGACTTTTCAATCTTCTCCCCAAATCTTACCAAAAACTAAACCAATGCCAAAATTCATGTCTTATCAGATGCTAGGATAAAATCATGGAAAGAGAAAAATTGAACAATTTGAAAGTTACAAGTTTATCTTCAAAACGTTTTCAAACAGCTTTTCAGTTCATGTGTAGAAAAATTTGCAAAATATAAACTTCCAATAGCCCTCAATAAAAGAAGTGCCTTTGTTATTAAAGAGTGCTCAGTTTGTTATGCCCAAACATTTTCCTCCTTAAGGCTATGAGAAAGAATTTTTGTTCTGACTGGAGACTGAGCTACTACCAAACAGGAAAGCAGCAGAACCCAGCATTTAACAAGATACTGAAGTGTTTACAGCACTGCTTACCAAAAAACAGGAAAGGTCTTTAGTTTTCTACTAACATCTTACTAACACTTCAGCATCATGTTCTTTCAACATCTTTATGAGTTGCACTGTTGGTAACGGGAGAATGTTTGCATCACTCCCACTTGATACAACTATAAAGGAAATGCAAGATTGATTAACTATAAAGAAAATTAAGATGTGGAAGAAATTACAGTAGTGATTCATTCATCTGGTAAAACCACTCCTTTCAGATATCACTGAAGCAAACCCAAGACTAGTAACCAATTGAGTTCATCCCTCTGGTAGTTGGTAAAAGAAGTAATTTTAGCGGACAGAGTAGAGCTGTATCTCGTTATCAGAAGTATGGATGTGGCATTTTTTGCTGCGTATGGTTTCTTTGCCTAACACTGGCTTGGTCTATGTCATTTGGAATGATATATTGAATCCTAGGATTCCTGCACAGGGAGAAAAACAGGATCATCTTGATCGCGGTTTCTAGCTATTGATATAGCCTCTGTATCTCAGAAGAGGAAGCCAAAGTCAGAATTTCACAGCCAGTCAAGAGAGGACCATCTGCCTAGGGGTAACTACAGAAGAATACATATGTATCAGTTATTCAAAGCATGGCTTTCCAGCAAGCTTTTAGATTAGAAAGATTATTCCTCCCCTACTTGCTTCTTCTCTAGTTTGTCTTCTTTCCCTCACCTTCTGGGGATTTAAAGGTCTTTGAACATCCTCTCTAGGAGATGAAACAACAGCCATTCACAGTTTTCAAATGCTCTGTCTGAATAAGGCAGAGTAGTTAAAGAAAAGAAGCTTACCATAGTTTTATCCTCAGCTTCTTTGTTTACAATGTGGTTACTCTCCAAATCTTGCTTGCTGTCTCTATCCCATAATACTGAAAGGTAAACCTCTCAGGTTTGCAAACTTTTTTCACCCTTATATAAAAGCTCCTGAAATCCTCATCCCTATCCATCCCCTCAAGTAAAGATTGCTAAAAGGGCCTACACCCAAGTTCATTCACACCTTCTTTGGCTTCTTTATTTTTAAGAGCTGTATTTTCCATTACATCTTGTTTTTTCTAAATCATAGTTGCATGTCACTGAGGACAATGAGGATGAGAAAGCAGGAAATACTTTGATTGATGTGGGTTTTAACGTTACCCGGTCACTGTATTATTCAGGGACCGGAAAACACAACAGAAATTAAAGTGAAGAAGCTCCCAACATCAGAATCAGTTGGATTTCACACAGCAGAAAAAAGCAGCACATGCTCAGCTTCGTTAATCCTTTACCCCACCCCCAATTAGCATGACGTAAGTGCTCGCTGAGAACACTGGACCATAAGGATGTACGACATGGGTATCAATGCAAAAATTGGAAGTAAAATAATGAAAATGCTGGCAGATACGCAAGTCTCTTCTCTGTAAAGAGGAGAGCCAAACACAAAACAAAATGCAGGCCAGGTTATCTTTGTAGGGTAATAGCAAAGGAAAATGAAGAAAGTCCAACGGAGGAAAGGTGCAACTGCCAGTTACGGAGGGAAAGGAGCATTCCATGGATGAAAAATGAGGAATTCAGTTCAGTCACGACTAAGCTTTCTGTACCCAATGAATAAGTACATAAACTACAGAAGTCAGTCTTTCAACAGAAAGCCACCACTAACCTTCAGCTGAAGCTCTTTCAATTTAATATAAAGCCAAATAAAGAAGCAAAGGAAAAATGTAAATAAAGTCCTAAACAAAAAGAATTTTTTTTTCTACACTAAAATCAAGTGTAAGGGTATTTTCAACATTACAGAAGAATGCTAACAAGACATGTCAATTCACAGGCTTTGCAAAATTACTAACTTGTAGCTGAAGAATACAGACAATGTAAGTACAATGAAATTCTGCAATTTCTGAATACACTGAGTAGAGTTTACTCATAAAATACCATCCTTATAATAGTAGTATTTGGACTTTAAAAGCTACTGAAACAGCGAGTGCAGAATCTGTCCCACAACATTTAAAGTCATCGGTAGGTTTTCCCCAGCGCACAGTTCCTTATTATGCTCCCTTCGACGTCCCTTTCGCACCCCTCAAGCAGTAAGGTTCTCTGTCTGTCTTGCTATTTCTCCCCTTAATGCTTAACTTCATTATACTTCCTATCTTTCCTTTCAAAGTCCTATGGCATTCAGTCTCTCACTGTTTTATTTTCAATCTGCTCATTTCCTTGCCTGCTCCCCCCATGATGCATCTGACAGCAGATGCCAGTTTCTCCCATAAGCACGAATACACCTTTTCTAGGTCACTCCCTATAGGTACAGCATGGTTCCTATGAGCAGCTGCCAAGTCACAAAGTCACTCTCTTCTCTTCATCCAAGCTTGTACTGAAATTCATTTCCACCACAATACATGCCCACAATGAAGAAACGAGTTCCCCTTTTTTTAACCGTTAAAAAAGTATCAACAAAACCCCCATACTAACACATGCATTAAGCTGACGCGCTACATCGCTCCATTGCGACTATCTTTGGCATTCTTCAGCCTGTGATCCAAGCTCCACACTTTGGCATTTTTTACCCTTAGTCATTATACTATGTCTTTATTTTGACCATAAATAAACTGGGACAGGAACCAACTTATTTTTTCATCCAAGGATGTATCAAAAATATTAAAATAAAAAGATCAAAACTGTCCCAGTTATCGTCATGTTGCCTACCACTACAAAGCACTCATCAAAGTCCCTATACATGGGAAGTAATTCATTCTCTCATTTCATGGGGTAACACTTCTGTAACTCCAGAATTAAGGGGAAGACATTCTAGAGACCTCCCAGGGCCACAGCAACGCGACTGTCATGAGCACCCACTGTGGAAGACCTTGCTGGTAACCCCTGGTGAGCCTGCTAGCCAAACCCACAAACAGACCAGTAAGAGCTCAGGCCTGTATGCATTCACCAACAGATGGGCACGGCGCTGCAGCAAGAATGGATGGCAGTGGAGATTTCTCCCATATTGGTTTGTTCCTACCCACACAAAAACTTGGCAGTCCCCTCCTCAACCAGGTCTACTCTATAACCCAAAGACACCAGATGATGAGAGAGCAAAAGTTCTTTTTTTAGGCTCTGGCCTCCTTCACCCTCACAATAAAACACTACTCACTTGCTATTTTCAATCAAATTTGACAGAAGAGTAAAGACCTCATGGATACTAATTTCTTAAGAGTTCAACGAAAGCATGCTGGGTAGAGGTGAGAGACGCCAGAACTGCTCCAATGGAAAGGAAAGGTGCTTATTAGACACAAGAGATTTTACAGGGGAAAGAAAGATCACTTAAAAGTGCCTCCTATTTAATACCAGCACAGCAGATAGCAGAGGAGCTGTGGCAAGCAGGACCCTCCCCGTTTCGCTAGAGCTTGTCCTATCACCAGATCTAATCCACATTTCTCACTTCTACAACTTTTTAGTATACACACGTAACCATTTGCACTTTAATTAAATTGCACTAAAGTTGTTAAATTCCAGTCAACCGCCAAATAGCCGTGTTAGAGTCAGAGATGATGTCAGGGCAGAAGCCGAGAAACACCACGGAGGTGTCTGCTCCTCTTCAGCACAGCCAGACTGGCTTCCCAACCAAGACCAGTTGCAATGAAACAGGAGAGGAACAGAAGAAATGAAACACACGATGCCTTGCTGTGTTTTAATCTAAAACCAGACATAAGTTCCTCACAGCAGTGTCTGCTCATAAAGCATTACAAACAATTGAATCCTATGGAATCTACGCATGCACACCCCCATCACCTTCTGCTGAAGCATACACTAACACTAATCGTATGCTGGCACAAGCAGTATCTTAAAAGAATCAAGAATTTTGTCTATTGAAAAACAAAACTTACTCTTGGCACTAGGGTGAACAGAACAGACATTCTTTTCATTTTATACAGTTTTCTTGATATGCATAAATTGATTTAAAATATGCCACACAAGCCACCATTTAAAGCTAAATGAGTCTGAGGCTGTCAATTTTTATTTTCTTAAGCTTTGCTTTTCATATGTGTTCAAAAAAAATAAGTACTGAAAAACATCACCGCAAGCATCACTATAGCAACTGCAGCTCTTGAAGCTTCCTTGATGCAACACACTCAGATTCCAGATGGAACAAAATGCCATGTCTATCTTGCTTTTTATAAGGTGCCTCTCTCTCCCACAGAGCCTCCAAAGACTAGCAGGGACATCTGCCGCAGAATTTGCTCTTGCGAAGACCACACAGACTCGGATAAATTCACCTATTTTCGCAGTTTTGAAAACAAATAAAACAATCAATATCATGACATCTGCACCCAAATGCCTGTGAAATTTCACTAGAACAAGAAAAGAATTATGCAAGGTATTTATTCAAGTCCCCTTACAACCCAAGGGTTGACCTCATTAAAGTCAGTGGCAGTTTTGCCACATATTTCAGCAGAGCCAGAATTCCACCCTTCATGGGAGATTTCTCTGGTAGCCCAGCTCTTTGACTCACTACACCGCATCCAGAGTATTTCGTAATGTTTCATTATACCTGCTGCCTGTCAGCTCTGCCTAACTACCTGGATGCCATTTGTAGAAATAGCTGTGTATTCTCGAATCAAAGTCTTAGAAAATAATAATAGTAATTAAAACAAAACAAAACAAAACAAAAAAACCTATGGTGATTGTAAACTAATCCAGGGTTGTTTTACCTCTAGGAAAAGATAGAAGACTGGAGTAAAGGCACCATTGGCTTTTATTTTTTTATACAGCCATCCAGGGATGAATGACAGATCATTGTGAATTTTGTTCATTGGTTCAACGGTTCTGCATGAAATTCAGCATTATGGAAGCAAGAACAACCAAAAGATTGTTTCAGGTGCCACTACGAACTATAACTGCCATTATAATACTCAAGGAAAAATTAATCCATCAAAATGCATCAGTCCTCCATTGTATTCCCATTGCCAAAAACCCATGGAAGAAAAAATAATGAAAATTCCTGATAGATTCTCTGGCTTGGCCCCTTATATATCTGAAAAATAATTAAGACGACATTCATCCGGCTCTTGACTAACCCCTTTTTGAGTTTGCAGAAGGCATCCCTCAGTTCCAAGGTGAACTTCTGATATTTACTGCACATTCCTTTTTGCACTTTCCTGGCCTGAATGAAGTGGCAGGAGTGCAAGGAAAGACAAGCAATTTACCATTGCTTACAGCAGGCACAGATGCCAGCATTTACAGGATTCTTGGAAGCCTTGATTTCCAAATAGCAATATGGTTATGTACTAGTAACATCGTTATGCCCTGGAGATTCAGCCCTTTGTCCTCCAGTTCACATAAATGAAAACAAGTACCAATACATCAAAGAATACTGTCTCTAGTTCTTATCACAAGCTTCTGCTATAGCTGACAGATAGCTCGGTTCTTATGAAGAAAAACCATTTCCTAGCCGACCCCAAATACTTGGGCTTCCTTGGCACATCTCTGAAAGAATTCAAGAATAGGAAAATGGGGACAGTATGAATTCTCTCTCTGACAAGAAAATAAATAATGGAGGGAAACATGCAGGTCAAGTAATTAATTAGTATTGTCCAGGCCATATATTTGAAAAATACTAGATAGAATGCACATCTGTATTTCCCTTCTAGAGCCCTGGGCCTTAACATTCAAAATAACCTCAGCTGCCAATTATCTGGAGTCCCTATAAAGTCCATCTATTGCAATGAGAATCTGACAGTCACTAACGGAAAAAGTGCAATGGAAAGTTTAAGTTGCCATTGTCATTGACAAATGTGTAAGAAGTAACTTTAATTCTTTTTCTTGAATAATAATTTTTCATTTTGAAACATCATAAGTGAGGGAGTGTCTGCAATTTCTGATGGATGTCCTATGATATGAATTTCAGTTCCGAGAAAAAGTTCAAGCAGTATCAGTATCTAACCTGCAAGCGATTAGAGAGACTAGCATCAACAGCAATAACAACCAGAAACATTTCTTAGATTGTTGTCTAAGTTCTTAAATCAAGTATCTAAATAAAAATTATTTTCTTAATTATATACATGGAGCTTTAGTTACTAAATGCAAATCCAGGCATGCAAATTTGATTACAGATTACACATGCATCAAGGCACAGAAAAATGCCACATATACTTGTCTGCCTAACTCTAACTTCAACTAGAGATGATTCAGATCATCATTATTCAGAATCTTTAGAACTTTTTTTTTTTTTTGTGATCTAAACAAGTTCAAGGGAATCACTTCTCACTTGTGGATATTTTGTGAAAAAAGCAAAACTTTAATGAAATTACTTCCTTCTAACTATCTCAGCTACTTTTAGGTATAAAGATGGCATGCAGAACCCATGGCTGTAGAGTTCCCAGATCACAAAAAATGGCTCTAGGGACCTGCAGCATGGTTTAGATTATGTCAAGGAAAGTTACAACCTTCTAAACTATCAAACAGATATTTTGAGATAAATGTGAAAGATATATGTCATTTTCAAGCTTAGGGGAAAAAAAAAGTCAACAACAAAAGCTTCTGTGATAATTTTTAAACTTATTTTATACTTTATCCATTCTAGCATTACTAAACAAATAAGCTGCAGTGGTCAGTGATACTTTTCCTACGTACTATTATCAATAACTGTTGAACATCTGTGGTATTAACATACTAAATATTCAAAGCAACTCACCCTTTTAGACTGGAGGGAAAAACCTGAGGTTTTCAGCTTGGTCAGCAATATTTCCAATTTTTAGCTTTTGACTATGTTGTTTTAAATACCTGCAGAACTACCATTTCTTGTAAAAGAAATCTACAGAGAGTAATAGCCGTGAGTACGTGCTCCCCTCTCTGAGGCCAGCATCCCCTAAAAATTAAGCCAATATTCTACAAGAAATTGTAATCAACTCCCTCTAGCTCAAGTTATCAGCTATATGTTGATGTGCCAGCCGAGTACTCAGTGTTCGTCCCTCTCTACTCTTCTTTCTCCCTATATTCCTAAGACTTAGTAGCAAAAGACAGTACTATTGCACTGACTCAACATCAGTTTGCGCAATCCTTACAGTAATTCTAAATCCCTTTGAAAAAGCAAACAAGAAGCACATTTTCTTTCAGACAACACAGACAATTTATCTGCATTGTAAAACAAATGTTGTTTTAAAAGCTAACTGTAACCACTCAGCAGTACTGCCACTTGCATTGCCCCGCTCCCAGACAATTATTAACAACACAGTATGGGACAGGCTGCTTCCCTCCTTCATAGTCAACCCAGCTAACTAAGGATGTGTACATTTTTCAGACAATATAGGACTATTCAGATCCCCATTCTGCCTTGTTTCTTTATGTCTCTATGAACTGATCTGCAGCTGTACAAACAACAGTGTTTCACCAGCATACAGTCTCCTTCACTACAATTTCTCTCATTCAATAGCACTTCCATGAGCTTAAATAAGCCCAGCATCTGAAAAACTGTAACAAATACCTTCAAGACATACTCCCTGCTATACAAAAGGGTAACTACAGGTCTCAAACAGTAAATTGCATGACAGTCTGTCTACCGCATCTCCACAAAGGGGTTTTGCTGAAATTGCAAGTCCTGGGGAGTCTGAGGGGCCATGTGTTAGTTCTATGAATATTCTGACTCATTATCAGGTTCTGTTCTCAAAACAGAAAACAGCACTGTATAAATTTTGCCCTATACCCGGTACAACCATCAACAAAAGCCAGCATTTATTTCTTCAGGTAGAAGAGGTTTCCCCAGCTGTGCTAAGAATGCCATCATTTTCCTAAATAAACTATTAAACTGATGAGGAGACTGTAATTTCTAAAGAAAAGTCTGCAAGAGAGTTGTTTTTGCAAATTTGCAAAACAAGTCAGCTAACATGAGCAAATAGTACCTCTCACAGCTGACAGCCCTGGCTGGCAGCAGATTGTAACTCATTTTCATGCTTCCCTCTGCCCCCCTTTCAATCTCTTTAGGCATTTTTCGGTAAAAATACAAGAGAAAGACAGAAGAGACTGATTCAGATACATCCAAGTAACACACTTGCCCAATCCATTGCTACAACCAATTAACGTTACAATGGCTCAGCTACACTAAATTACTCTGGGTTGTCTTTGCACAGATATCTCACGGCACAGTTTTGCATCTTAGTTGTTCAGAACAGTTGTTCAGCAGGGTAGCACTTAAATGAAAAGCTTTTTATATTGGCGCGGCTCAGAGCTAGTGTTTTTCAGCCTTAAATCTTATCCAGAACAAAATCATAGGTTAAATACAGAAGGAAAAAAGTGGCATCAGAGTTGAAAATCCTTCTGTCTAGCAGAACTTCATTTCAAAAAGCATTCTTTTTTGATCTCTTAAAACACAGTTGCCTCAGTTACTGAATATTTCAGAAAAGTTACAAATTACATGAAGTTTTCCCCATAACCGATACAGAGAATATACTTTTAATATTAGCAAAAAATAGTTTTATGCCTTATAGAAATTATGATTTCAATCATTTATTGTTTAAGAAAAGGAATGGAGTGAAATATTTATTTTTAGGAAATAATTTACAGCTCGCAAAGAATGAGAAATATGAAAACTAGACTGTATTTTTCTAAGGTGCGATGTTTACATCTCTAACATACGTTATTTCTCATTTGATTACAATACAGCACAAGAGAAGTCAATTTTACTAGGAGTCCGGGAAGACCTTTGAACGTCCTGTTACAGTTACTGTGTCTCACTAACGCAAAGGAAAAAGGCGAGGGACGGGAGGGAACACATTCAACTCCTACACTAGCTAGCAGAAGTTACGGCCTAGGTTTATTTCCAAGAACTTAGCTAACCCCTTTAGCACAATAAACCACAGCAGTTGATGGGTGAAGGAGTCTTTTTCTTTCCTCCCCTCCCTTTTTGAACTGCTTCTCTTCGCTGGGAGAGAAAATGCTGAGGCTCCCCTGCCCTGAATGCCTGGCTCTGGTCCAAGCTGCACTTAATGAGGTCCTGGCAACTCCCTGGCACTGCAGACGCCTCTCCAGCACCGCAAACAGCCTTCATCAAATAGACACGAACCGCGGGCAAAGCTGCGCCTGACAGCAGGGCTTTTACTTCCAAAATAAAGAGACAAACAGACATGCTAGAATATCGTATACCCCAGACTTTATCTGAGCTAATCCAACGTCACTTCGACTCTTCTCCAAGAAAAGCGAGCGCTAATACATTGTAACAATTAACAAAGTTTACATATAGTGCTATTCAAGTCAGCTACACTTGATGCAAAAGAAACCCTTCTAATTTAAATTGTTAGAAACCTATGTAATATTTGGGAAAAAAAAAAAATCAGTAGTAGTCAAGTTCTGATTTCTTTTCTAAGCATCACTGATAGGGCAAATCACTACAACAGGAACCAAGTTCTACAAGACAGAAGGAGATTCTTCCTTTAAACAAGTATTGAAGTTCTCAACTAAAGAAACACCACAATAATACATTAGTGACACTGCTCAATATAATTTGCTTGAGAATGTAGTGTCCACTCATACTTCCACATTTTTTAAATCACAATAATTTTCATGCTTCATATCCATATTTTAGATTATTTCCTTTTCTGACCAACTACAGCTTGTTTTTTAAACAAAAAAAAAAATTACAGTACAACCTAACTATATAATAGACAGTGGTTTCTCTGCTTCCAAGCTGCTCTACACTCAGTTTCAAGTAAAAAAAAAAAAAAAATTAGCCAGAATATAATGAATTGTGCACAGAAAGTGCTTTCTCTTATCTAGTTATGCAGTGGGATTTTCCTGTTTCAGTCAGGGTTTTATTTATTTGGAAAGAAATATCACTTTTCTCTACAATAATTTGCAAACTTTATTAAAATTATAATTTAATTGAGTTTGACCTACTATCATATTACAGGGTATAACCCAAATCCTTGCTAACAAGGCCCAAAACATTTCCTTTCAAAAAGATCACTCACACACAGGAGACACCCTGCATGAAACCATACGTTCAGAACCCACTGGCAGCCAAGTTCCATCTGAAAGTGTGACTTCGGTAAATTATCAGCCACGAACCAACGAAGAATCCCTTCTCCTCGGGCTCAATGCCAGCACCGTCCGAGCTGAAAACTAACATGTAGGAAGTTTACTCCCTTTACGGCTGATACTTCCCTTCACCATCTCATGTTGAAAGCAGTTCTCAGCCCAAGTCTTTTGTTTTACATGCATAAATTATACATATACAGTAAGTATACAGTATTTAGCAAAGGCACTTACTCTTCAAAGCTTACATTAAAAGACATGGCTTCATTCTGTTTGTAATATCTAATGAACATACCAAGTAAATCCTAGGTTAGGACTGGCACTTGCCCTCTCCACCCATGCAAGCCTCGTCCAAATGGAGCAAACTTTTCCCAAAGGTAAGGGAGAAGGTTACTGCTTGATCATGTACAACTGAAGAGGGGAACCACATTCATGTGTTTCACGTTGTTAGATAAGTACAGCAAGAGACTGTACCTAATAAAAGATGTGGATGAGCTTTAACAAGCTCGTAATAAATGCTATGGATAACACCTAATGTCTCCCCACTGCTGGGAGAGATGGAAGAGGGGTGCAGGCCTCTCCAGCTGACACTTGGCAAGAAGACTTTGCTTCCTATGAAAGGCATTTCATAGCATGTTGTTCAATGAAGCACTGCATTTGGATAATTTTGCAAAGGCAAAACATTTAATTAAATACAGTAGTAACAGCACAAACAGGGTGTGGGAAATCTGATGAGCAAACAAAGGAGCATGGACAAGAATACAAGAAGGGAGGGCAAAGTGTTCAAGAAAAAGGATGCCGGAAGGCAGCATTTAAGAAGTCCATCCGCCCAAAAGTGGTAAAGCGCTATCTAGGTTACCATTGCTGTGACAATCCATTCCTACATTAATCACAAATTATATTTCAATTTGTGCGTAACACCACTATCAGCTGAAATGTAAAACCAGATTTATACCTAAATAATGATTCTGTCTATTAGATAGTACTAACTTTAAATTGAATTAGCAACCCACCATATGTTATTGAAGAAAAGGTTTGCACTAACATCATCATCTCACTTTGTTAATTTCAGACTATGAAATATATACAAATTAGCACCAGTGAAATGCAAAATTAAGGATTTGTATGTAAGGATATTTGAGAAGAGACAATGATTCTGCATAATTAACAGCATGGAGGAGACGGAAATGTTTGCTCTTAACAATATCCAGCAACCTGTAATTTAGCAAGCTGTTATCATGAAAAACCTGTTATTCCATTTATCATTTTCTCACCAAACTGGACTAAAGTTTTAGTCTGGATTTCATTTAAATCTGCCTTTGTAACGGTGCAGCTGAACATAGTTCCATAATTACACCACTGAATATTTGCTATGCAGGCTATATTTTGAGAGAGAAGGAGGTGAAAGACCTTTTCCTTTAGATACACTAAAGTAGCCTTTGAATCAGACTGAGGGACTGAGAGTGAAAAGGCATCAACAATGCCCACATCAGGGTAATGAAGCAGAAAAGCAGCAGGATCAGCAGCAGCAGAGCGAAGGAGCTGCAAGGAAACTGGACCTCCCCCGCTGCAGGCAGGATGGCACCCAGTGCCTACGTGACAACACAGTGAAAAACCACACCGTACGGGTGAGGCTTCAGGTTAAGGCCATTCACCTTCCACGTCTTCCTTCCTCACGGGGCAACTGTGCGCTTTTGAAAATTGCACTTCTTATTTATTTGTACCGCCACTCTTTTGTAGCACAAATCCATTGTTTAACATGAAGTAGACAGGGAAAATGCACAACACTGACCTCTCAGCATTCTTAATGTATGGGCAAAATGATCAGAAGACCTTTATTTTCAGTATTTATTTCAGTATTCAAAAGGTTTTTGCCAGTGACCCAACGCACATCATTTACAAGGATTATCCCACTGGTTAAAAGGCATTTCAGCTAGCTCACTGCTCAGGGTATGAAAAGGTCTCAGGCTGTTACATTAGTTTCCCTCCAGCTATTCACTTGGTGCCAGCGACAGAGTAGAATATTTTTGAAATCCTACACTTACATTGCATATGTTTTTTGGATACTGACCAGTTTCAGATGTTAGACACACAAACATATAATATTTTCCAGTACAATATTCTGGCTTCTAAGCATCAGCAGCTTAGGACTCTCCAAGTCAGAGATTATAGCATTTTGTCTTAAAAAAAAAAAAAAAAAAAAAAGAAAAACTCTAGAAATTTTTCTTCCACAGATATGTATTGAGTATTTCTCCTTTTCATCATCCTGTTCCACCCTGCACATATGTATCAGCAGTCTTTAAAAAGAAACTAACTGTATCAAATCACAGCTTTCATGGAAAAGCAACAATGGGCTTTACCCAACTAAAATGCACATATGGATGTTAAGCAATTTGAAATTTTAAATGCAATTCAATATCCTTTAATGCATTAATCAATATTCTTTTCAGGAAGGTAATGGCATGAAATAGCTTGCATTAAAAACAACAACAAAATATTTTGCTAGCAATGACCTCCTTCAATCTTGAAAAGATTGACATCTTTCTCGAGGGTTGGAATAGACAATTATAGCCTTAGTACATGTAAGCTCCTGTTAAAAATGTCCATAATTCACTACAAATTCACATTAAAAAAAGAATTATCCAACTGTATAAAAGTCCATTATAAAGCATTATTTTATACAAAAGCAATTAAGCGCCAAGAAAAATCTGACTTTATGCAAATTCAAGCCATTTTTTATGAACACAAGATAAATGTCTTGGTTTGGCTTAACATTCAAGGCCAGTATTCAGCAGAACATAAGCATATCCCTAACTTTGTGCTTAACATTAAGGATTCATTAATTTTCCATTGTATGTGCCCCAAGGAATTATGATTTTGAACCTGATATTTAGCAAGTTTGCAATAGATCACAAATACAGTGAGAAAGTCAACAGTCATTATTTCCTTCACTTTTTTCTATCTCACACTAATATCTCTAAAAACCATAAAGCTGTCTAGCATCAAGTAAGTTTGTATCAATCCCTCATTTTCTTCATAAATGTAAATTACTTTCTTAAAATCTCAAGTTTTTAAGATAATATTTGCACATTCTTCTGTATGTAATGCTTACAGCTTATCCAAACATGATGCAAAACCACAGAGTAACAGCTTGTGTCCATAAGGCAGCTATCACTTTACCAAATAATCCAAAAAGGAGCAACAGATTAAATGGGAGAAAAAAATAAAGTAGTCACAATCAACTCTTCAGTAGGAAATCTTTAAATTATAAATTGGTTAAGTATAAGCTCATATAAAATTGTATTGACCATTTGATTTAAACAAGTAATTTTTTAGAACAGCAACAATATTAGCTTTTTTCATCACCTATCACTTTAAAAGACATCAAATATGACTCAGTAGCAGAGCTAGAAACAGTTCGTCAGAGCTCTGCAAGTTTGCTGTTTAAATGTCTCCTACTATCTCTTACTATCTCTCCCACTTCATTCTAGAAGTCTTTCAAAAGCAATCTATGTCTGCAGTATACTTTGTAGCAAATAATTATGCACATCATTTACATATCTTTATTATTTACATTTTCGTACTATCTTAAGTAACCAAAGGCTCACAAACCAAAAAGTTTAAAAAGCCTTTACCCTCCTGCTGCCAGGGATTAGCATATTTAAGCATTCTAGGGAGGCCCACATGAAACAAAAGAGAAGGGCTGGGAAGCACCACAAAGCAATGCTTCTCAAGTAGAAATGGGTCCTTTAAAATAAAACAAAAGAAAAAAAGAAGAAAAAACACAACACTTACACATTCCCATCACTTGCTATTTACCCAGTGACAGAAACAGAGTTAAAAAAAGAAAAAGAAATCACTGCAGAAATTCAAAAGCTGATAACGAAAGTCAGTGTATCACATACAACCAGCTCAAACCTATTCAAGTTCCTTTTTCCTTGCAGAAGAAGCCTGCCCCAAAGCTCACTAAAAAGCACAATATAGTCAAGCCCTAAACGAGTCTCCTTCTCCTATAAATCAAGGAAACTACCAACGGGAATAGAGGATGAAAGAAAGAAATTTCTCTTTCTTTAGACAAGAAGTTCCCAAAACATCAACCTTTAAGCTAAGCTTTTAATTGAGGCAATGCACTTTTAAATAGTTTAATATGGTTTTTACACATCAGTTGTGAACTACCGATTCTCTCGTGCTCCATGGACCACTTGTGGTTAGACAACGATTTTTTTCTAATCAGCTGCTCAATAACTCTAGACAACCCTGTTATTCAGTAATCCAGGAATAATTCTCTCTTTCTCTCCCGGGGCCATTACACTGCCTCTTTAACCAAACTGAAGCAGGATTAGCACCATTTTGCCTTTTCCCCTCCCCTACTTACTACTGTTTCTCTTGAGCTAGAGCTGACACTCATGAAACTGTAGAGTGAACCAATTCAGAGAGATGATCTGGGCAAAAAACAAACTGGGGGAGTGGGGGGAGGTTAGTTTTGAAAAGTCAGCTCTCCGAGGGGTCTCACTGCACACTGAAGCACTGGTGCCGGCAGGGGAGAGAAGGCAAGGCCAACTGGCTAGCAGGGCAGATGCGAGGCAGGTGGAAGTCAAGAAAGGTGGTCCCTTGCAGCTCAAGGTTTAGATCAACTTCAACTGCCATAGAACTGCACTCTCAGCTTCATTGCTTCCTTCAAAAGCAAATCAAACATGTAAGAAATCTACAAATGCAAAGAAACCAATACTTTGGAGTCAACGGTCAGATCACTGAAATACAAATTTGTGCTCACCAAATGCTGACTGAGTGTTAGAAAACAGAGTCAATGTCGTTGTCAGCCAATTGTTTCAGTATCCCACTGTGTGATACCATCCACACTTCCAAGAATTAAAACCAAGAACTTTTTCATGGGGAAATTATTCTTAAAATCATTGACTTGATTGTCACAGTGGTTTTATGGGAATTTTATAGAAGTTTAAGCTGTAACCTTGTCCTGTATTGAGTAATCACAATATAGAATTGTACGAAGAAGAGTAAACTACTAAACCTTTGCAGAGTAAATCCCACAGCACTTCATTTTTCGACCTCTGTGGAGCTGAAAGGCAACACCACCTATTTCACAGCAACCCACTACCAAGTATGTCCACCAATAGATGAAGAAATTCCAAATTTCCTCTTAAAGAAATGAGAAATAGGAAGAATTTGCTATGTTCCTGATAACACTTCAGGACACAAAATCTTCACTTGGCTCAATTCTTTTGAAGTGCTTTAATACATTTTTGATAGCTCAGTGAATGGACTTGTGGGTAGTCAATTTGCATATATTTTGATAGAATATGCAAAGAGATTCTCTGAAGATCCCTTTAAATAAACTACAGAGAAAACATTCATTATTTCAGTAACTATGAATGATGGAAGCTGTCCCAGAGAAATTAGACATCCATACACACTCCGCATTAAAATTTAATTGGATTATTTACTAGCAATATGATTTCCTTCCTGAAAACCATTTTAAACTCATCTCTGACAAGCCTCTAGAAACCCCTAGAAGCCAAGCAAAAAGTAGAGAAATTTACCGTAATTATGTGTTTGAAAACAAAAATTTATCTAGGGGGGGTAGGGGGGTGAGAGGGGAAACCACCCACACCAAAATACCAAAAACCAGATCCGGATTGTTGGGCAACCGTCACTCAAGTTGAAAAGAAAAATCAGCAATGGGCCTGCTAGTCACAGGTGTCTGGATTCTCCCCAAATCTTACAACTCGCCAGTTTTGGCCTTTTCGGACTTCCTATTCCCATACAGCTTCCTGCATGTAATTATTTCGCACTGACATTTCCGAGCCATTTCTCAGCAGTAAATCTGTTACTTTCTTCTTTGTGCTGACCCTGAGTAACTTCACTCCTAATGACCTGGACAAATACCAGTGGACTTTGGAATTTCAAGTGTTGCCAATAATCAGAGTTGCCTTTCCTTATACACAAGCATCCATGAAATTCAAGACTACTTGTGCTGTAGTCCAATGCAAACATCTCAGGTCTTCCTCTAAGATAAGGTAAAGGCACTGTGAAGAGGGAGAGTTTCAGAGCTGATGTATAAAGACAGATTAAGAAGCAAGACAATTGCACTGTATCACAACAAAATGACCTTAAATTAGTTTTATGAGAATGAACTTTGACAATAATGAAAGATAAAAAGGTGTCTGATCACTTATAACATCTTTTCAATCTACTTAATATAAATGGTTACTAAAATATGAAAAAATAAGCAGGCATATATTTCAGCTTGGAAGGCAAATGAATATATCCGTAGATGAACGAAATTCAGATTTGAAGATTAGCTGTTACAGGAAAAACAGACAGCAACTGATGCACTTTTTTCTGCAAGTCTTAAAAATTAGTATCTTACAAACTTATCTAGTTAATCAGCCAGATCTTGCATTACTAAGCATTTCTTTTGTCTGCTTACACCTTGTAAGCCATTTTGCAGATCACATAAATACTAAATTATTCTACAAAATTCTACAATAAGTTTCACATTTGAAATGTTGTTACAGTCATTCATCTCATATTCAGAAGAATCATGCTTTACAAACAGAAATAAATTATGTCCATGCATGTTTTAAGGGGTCAGTTTAGACAGCCAGCTATGAAACTTTGGTCCAAGAACATGAAAGAAGAAATATTTCTTCTTCATTCTGCAGCAGAGGGAAGTGTCACAGGTTCTTTACATGTAAAATAGGATATAGATGTGTGTTATTAAGGAACCTAGTCATTCGCAGAATCTAAGTACGTACACAGATACTGTTTCAACATCCAACAGCCCTGAAGTTCCTGAATAAATACAGTGAGCAGGCAGAGCTAAATTTCCTTCTCAGAATAACTGCCAGTAACGTTGAAAATTTCAAGGCATGGTACGAAAGTGCTGCACACTCCCACTAGTTAACAAGTGTTGGAGCTGACCCACAGCAGGAGCCCCCACGAACTGCTCTAACCCATCAGTCTGGCAGAAAACTAGGTCAGCAGCCCCACAAACACACTACTTAAACTTCTGCCAGGTTAGTGACTTAAAGCTGCTTAATGACGGGTTCTGGATGAGTACAAGGGAGAGGAAGGAATACATAGCTAGGAGCAGGAGAGATCTCCTAATGGATTGCTGCTGGAGAAGGATGACTAAATCATCAGCTCCAGGAACTGCAGTCTTCTGCCTAGTTCCTGAAGACCCTTGCCAGAATGTGAGAAGTAACTGGGGACAAGAAAGAAAAGAACTGTAAGTACTCTTCTGCCTCTCCCTACCTCAAAAGGCACCTACTGACCAAACCTCAGCTATCATTACTTGCAGACATTTTCTAAAAAGCAACCATGTGCAAAAATCAAATTCTGTATTCATGGTTACGTATTTATATGGCATCTTTAAAACCACATTAAATACCATCTCCATAAAGAAATTAGTTCTATTTGCTCTGAAATGAAAAAAAGGCAGGGGGAAGAGAGGAGGGTGGGAGAAAAAGAAAAAAAAGGGGGGGGGGGGGGAGGAGGAAGAGAGGAATGTATTTCTGGATAAAACTGATCTACCGAAAAGAAGTGCAGCTAGAATTGTATATGAAAACTATCTCATGCGCTACTTGATTTTCAGGGTAACAATGAGCCTGTTCTACCAACACAAACTGCTCACTAAAACAAAAATGGTATGAATGGTGAAGGTGTAACACCATTTGCAAATCACGATGCTAGCATTGACTCTGGCAAGCACCATTCTGCATCAAATTAATGACAAGTGAAAATTAACCTTTGCTTCCAGTTAGCTGTCTAGCTTACATACCAGTCCTGAAGTTTTCACTTTGCCCTACCTGCTACAAGAGCATCAGAAACAGAGATCACATTTCTCAACCACTGAAATGCAGAGATTCTGTCCCACCAGATGCCTATCTGCAGCTGAAAGGATTTAAAGTATTTTCTAGCTATGATGCACTACTTTTGTATATATTCAATGAACACTGCTCAGTTGCAGCTGTTAAGAATGACAAAGATCGGTAATTCATTCATGAAAGGGTAAGTTCCACAGAATTGTTCAAAAATGGACTATCTAGTGTTATCTATAACATGAGCCATGACAAGTCAGAAAAAAATAATATTATTTCTTCCAGTGGTATACATTAGCTCTGAAACCAACTGTTTCCTGTGGGATAATGGCTTGTTTTTAATGAAATCATAAGGAAATCACAGTAAATAGTTAAGGATTAGAAAAACAAGGCAAGATATCTATTACTGTTTATGAAGAATATTTCGAGAGTTCAGAAGAGTTTGTCTGGATGTTTCAGTAGCCATTTTGCGGCGGGGGGGGGGGGGGAACCTTCAAAACTCATTTCTGTCAGCTTCACAAAACTTTTGAAAATGTATCATACCCATAATCACTATAAACCCTGTAAAAATAGGCAAGTAAGTTATATAATAAACAGTTAAATATTTCATCTTGAAGTTAACTTCACTTACACACCTAAAAACTTCCACAGACTGTTTTTAAAGATGTACTGACATAACCTAAAGCCAGTAAGGATAATACTAGATAAGAAGTTGAAGTTTGTGGTAACTGAATATTTGAAAGCAGCAAGAATACATGAGATACTAAAATTTACATTCTTCTGAAATTTCCCTTAAAATACAGTTGTTTCTTTCTGCTGGGTTTCTCCCTTATATCCATCCAGACAGTCAGCTACCTCTGCCCCGTGTTCTGTTCAGACGAGGATATGGACCTAACAGGGACCTGGGAGGCCTATGTAATCTAGCCACAACAGACTTTTTAATCTGCTAACAAGTCTGTTCTCAGTCAGGTTTTTGCCTGGGATGTGGAGGGTGAGAGCAGGTTTGGAGGTGGAAAGGGAGGACTGTAGTTTTTTTGTTGTTGCTGTTGTTTTAAATACAATATTTCAGCCATACCAAGAGTGGTCAGCATACCCAGTTTCTAAATGAGCTTGACTTGAACTGAAGCGACCTTGCCTCCCCAGCCTTGCTGATAATATTTGAGAAGAGGATCTGTGAATCTCTTTCAAGTTCTTGATAAGCAAAGCCACAGTAGCAATTATTAGAAGTAGAAGATGCTACAACAATCACACATTTTAGTCACCTTAGAGACAAAACCAGAAAGCTCTACAAGCTTCCAGGGCTGCAATATCAGATTATGAAGACAAACCCAGCCAGTACTTCAGAAAATCCAACCTGGCCTTCTGGCTGGCTGCCACAAAATCTTTACTTCATTTAAATTCTGCTCCAATTCTACTCTCTATTGTTTCATTGCTTTAGGGAGCTTTCACTTCACAATGAGGGCACCTCTGCCAATCTAGCCCTGCCTCTGTAAATAATTTACTGGTTACATGATTTCACCATAAGCAGTGACTGGAACTGCAGCATCGGGGAATTTAAAACATGAGCGTCAAAATGTCCGCTCTCCAGAATCCCCCCCAACAGCCAGAGCCCTATCAGTGGCCCTTAGGCAATGTCTGGCAGACCTGGAGCAAGTCTCTGCTTGCTGCGGGAACCACCAAATATGTTTCATCAAAATGGGGATGAAACTCCCCTCCAAGAAGAGTAACTACTTCAACACAGCCACTGTAAGCTTCAAATGGAATACACTGATAAAGCAAGGGGAGGGGGCACTCTGAACCAATTCCCCACTCTGTGTCTTTGAGCCAGTCTCTCATACTCCTTTTAAGACTCATCACGTCTCATGCCCGGAGGAAACAGTCTCAAGTCAATTAAGAAACGTCAAACCTCTTGCTGGCTCCCTCGGAAAACTAAACTGCCTCATGCAGGCTCTTAAAGATATGGAGAGGGCAAGGAGGTACCTCATCCACGCCAGCCAGCTGCACCCCTTCACCTGCGTAAGCCATTAAAAACCATACCATTGTCTTCAGAAGAGGAATGATGACAAGAAAACTTTTACTCCTCCTGTAAAGGCCTTTAGAACAATCTTTCATATGTAAAACTGGTTATCAAACACACAGTTTGTGTCACTGGGGCAGTCCCAGAGAGAGAACGCAAAAATCTCTCTCCACAGGGATGTAAGGTTTCGTTATTTGAAAGCATGACTGTAAAACTCAGAGCACGCGCAGCTCTGAAGAAGTTGATGCTCTGCATGAAGACGTGTAACTTGTGAATGGATCCATTAAAAACACTCATCTGAATACAAGTCCTTCTGCTTACAGAGCAGAAAGCAAGACGAGCAGTTGCTAGAATACCATCTTCCACAGCCGGCAACTTTTTTGAGAATCATCAGGAGTGGGGACAAGCTGCAGAATAGCAGTGATATGAATTTGTGTGAATTCTCCATCATTAGATAATGCTTGCTTATCATCTTCAAAAAGTTTTTGCCAGGAGTTATAGGTTTCTCCCTGCAAACTTCATGAAATTATTTTACTGAGTATTGTATTTCATTTTTTTTTTAATTTATTATTAATGTTACAAAACAAATTCAAGCAGAAGGGAAGTTCTCATCAACATTGCCAAACAATGGAAGATATGATGGCAATTCAGGTCAAATAGGTTATAAATATTTGCATTAACACACTAGGTCTGATTTGTCATTGGCTTTTTATCATGATTTGGTTTTGTTAAACTAACCACCACCACAAGTACTCCTGTTCTAGTTTATCTTCACATTATTTCAGCTCAGTATGTTCATTTACATAACCTGAAATTCAAGTTTTAGGACCTCTTCTAAACTAATTGCATTGTTAACCATCTTTTCAATGTTAGCCAATTACGGACAGCATAGAGGGACAGTTGGGTTGACATTATTTATATTTACTTACTTTTAATTTAAATTGAGAGGGGAGGGAATAATTACATTTATTATAGCCAAGCCTGGAACTCTGCCTGTAATTAAGGATCTGACACATCTTAGAAGAACTCTACTTTCGGCTGCTTAAAGACATTTGCCAAACTATCAGTGTGGTCACAGATTTCATACAGCAAGTGTTTTTCTACTATTTTACTTAGAAGTGAAAATCGGATTCTGTTAAAATGATGCTGTCATGCCTAAGAGTAAAACTAGAAAAAAATAGCTTGTGAAGTCCATATTAAAATACTTTTTGAAAGTACTCTGTTGACAAATTCTAAAACTAGAAGAAGCTGAATTTAAGATGTGGCAGACAGGCTGCCTCATACCAAGGGTGTGGCTTTTGGTCGGTTTGCGGCTAGCTCTTTTTTTCTTTTGGGGAAGTGGAAGGGGAATAGAGGGAGGATTGCTCATTTTCTTGACAAAGTACCAAAATTATAGGCCTCTGAAAAACTTCAGAAGAGGTTGTTAGTTTGGAAACTCAGTTTTTCACAGACCAGCAGCGCTGGACATGCTCTACAGTCTCTCTAGGACATTGGATTGTTGCACATGCTGCTTCCATAGGCAGGTACAAATGTGCTCAGCTACTTTATAAACGAGCTGAGGTGAACTTACCTTCAGTTCCTCCTCCAGCAGCCAAGCACCTACTCTGGTAAAACTGGAACTAAAAGCACGACTCTCTCCTATAAGCTCCTTGCTCTTGCCAGAGGAGCACACAAAATAGGAAGAAACCAAAATACTAAGAATGCTAACATGTGAAAAGCAGAGAGAAGACAGAACACAGGCCAGTAGAGAAAGCAGCTGCCACTGCTCAGAGAAGCAGACAAAAGCAAAGGAGGACAAAACCAAAAGAAAAGATCAAAAGCCAGGGAGAAGATACAATTGAAACAGAGAAAAGAGACTGAAAATGCTTGTAGTCTCCAATAAAGAGCAACTGTGCTTTTTTTTTTCCTTTTCTCCTTTCTTTTTTTTTTTTTTTTTTCTTCCTCACCCTCTAGGTACCTGGCATTTATTCTCTGGTTCTGGTCTCAATGTTGTGCTTAGGAAAAAAATATTATTGTAGTAAGAAACAGTAGGAAATAAACTGCTAGGTTCAAAGCATACAGCTAGAGATTTCTCTCTTTTTAATGACATCTTGTTTTCAATATATAAAGTTTTGGATTAGGGTTTTTTTTTTTTTCTTTTTTTTTTTAAATTAATTGCTTCCATATCCTTATTGCAGGCAGCTCTCACCAGGGTATCTGGATGCAAGCCAGCCTGTAAGACTGATTTTTCAGTCTTTTCTCTTTTTCCTTAGGACTCTTTGTAGTCTTTTTCCTGGTAATCAGTGGAGTCAAATCTCAAAATTTTAAGAACATCATTAAATGCTCCTCTAATTCATCCAAAGATACTGATAAGATATGACTTGTGGTATAAGGAGAATCGGCATTACAGAAGAAGGTGCAACGCTTCTAGGGAGAAAGTGTTTGCAAACGTATACAGACTCCAAAGTTTCTAGCGATGCACATTTATGGAACCAAACAAGATGAGCAACAATTTCCAAATTGAAACTAAAAATCACTTCTTATCCCATAGGATGAAATAATGTGGGGAGAACTGGGGGTACAAGAATCATCCCGTGGCGACACGACAAGCCTACAAGTGCAGAACTCAACCAGCATTCCACTAAAAACAAGCAAAGACGATTTGAGGCAAGCCACTCTTTTTGTGCCTCAATTCCTCAACAGAAAAATGAGTAGATAACACAGCCCTTTCTCACCAGGATATATGCCCTGCTTGTTACCTGGCACTCAGACTAATAGAGACTAAGAATTCTATTATTCTTTAGCATTTGTGAGGATAGCAGTAGCAGGCAATATTTGTTTTAAAGAAAACAAAAGCTTATATATGTTTCATTAAAGAAAGTGCCCATCCCTGGGCAAGGCTTAATCTTTCACATGAGAAAGGACTACGTGGAGTCCTCATATTTAACTGAACAGAGAGATTCCAATGCTTTAAATGTCTGATTTTAAGAGACAACTCAGCTACTTCAATGGCTAGCTTATATTTGTATTCAGAGTATTTAGAGAATTACATCAACAAACAAAAATGGTAAGATACAATGTATTTTTAATTAATATACTGGTTCTCTGCAGATTCTTCTGTGTTTGGTACCAAACAAAACTACATACAAAGGAAACAGAGCTGAGAGAAGGAACATGTTCATACTATGGCAGAGGCAGGTAATTATGCACAAACTGTGTGCATGTGTCAGGCTAACATCAAAAGTCAACTACTAAGAAATCTACAAAGACTTCTACGCAGAAAATTCTTCTCTGACCAACCTTTTCCAGCGACTAACTCAAATTTTATGTTTTTTCATATGCTTGAAGAGATCTTTATTACATAGCTCTTGTGAAGAGGATTCATTCTTCACACCAGTCTAGTGCCTAGAGCTTCAGCCATTCAGCCACAGAGGAAAATTAGGAAGGAAAAAAGTTTATCTCCAATTATGTTATCAGCATTCTTGCACCTCACTAGCATTTCTTGTGCTTCCAAGCAATAAATTATTGAAATAACCTTTTCTGTTACAAATCTCTTTTCTTTTCATGTATGAACCAATACTATAGCATACATTCTTCTATCTTCATCCACTATTCATCTGTATGCCACAACAGATTTCGATACTTTTAATTCTACTGTACTTTTTCATTAATACAGTTTGAAATCTACACCTAGTTAACGTTTCTCCCACAGTAAAGAAACTATAGTTCAGTGTCCATGGTCCATTCATAATGGTTTTAATATGGCAATAGTGTAAGGTTTGGCAACTAGCATATTTTAGTTCAGGAATTTAATAACACTACAATCTCCTTTTTGGAACTTGGATGCTAAAAGTTCCAACTGTCCAAAAATGACATAAAACGTTGTCTCCTAATTCCAAAGTCACTAATTTTAAGACCATAATCATCCTGCTCTCTCTCACACACACAATGAGCCTTAAGAAAACTTACAAAGCTCAGTATTAGCAAAAATAATGGCTTGTTACAAATAGGAAGGGAATGGAGATCAGTTGATTTCAAGAAAAAAATAGCCACAACCACCTTCAAGTTTCACCATAGTATATATAGCTTAAAATTCACCAAACTGTGCTGAGAAACTGGCAATATCTGAGTAAACCCATATAATCCACTTTTATTGATTCTCAGATAGTAGTCCACTGGATTCCCTCGCACTAAACTCACTACTTGAGATGTGAAAAATGAATAGCTTCAAAAAAGGTTAACAGAAAATGCTCTTAGGGTTTCATACGCTTGTTTAAATGTCCTTTGTGTCTAGACGTTCCTTAAAATCTACAGGGAAGGCAGGGCTCAGAGTAATTTTACATGTACTAGTATTAGACACCAAAACATTCCAGCAACATAATTGGATAATGCCAAGGCTCAAATTACCTCTTCTCTCTCCTACCCAGGCAAACCATGCACTTGGAGAACATTTGACAGAAGAGAGGAAAAAAAGTGAAAAAACAAAAAGGAAATATACAAAGATGAAAAAAGGAAATAAGAGTAATGAAATTTCAGCAATGTGCACATGTCCCTACACTTTGTTTTTTCTTGCAATAAAAAAACAAGGATACTCACTGTCAAAAGAAAACAAACAAACAAAAAGGTTACATAGGGAATGTTCTAGCTTACTGCTGCTTCTAAGAAATGCAGCGAAAGCATGTCAAAGTACAAACACTTGGATTTGCTAATTTAGATATAGATACAGCTTAAGATTAGAAATTCACTGTCATCTAAAATAAGGAATATCCACCATGTGCCTACCAAATAAGCACCACATTTTTGCTGAATCATAAAAATATAAAAACATAGTTGGGCAATTGTACACACTACCAAAAAAAAAACATTTAGTCATTTGTTCAGCTGTCTTAGCTGTTTATTAAACTTCCCAGGAGCAGCTCAATCAGACAAAGAGGATGAGTGGATGATATAAAACAACAGATATTTGGAATCCGTGGTAACAAGTCAAAGAAAATGAGACTTGATTACAAAATGATTACAATGATTAAAAAAAATTCAGTTTAACTAAGCAGAATTCAAACAGCAGTAAGGTAAAACACAAGGTAAAACACTCCAAGGTATATTTCAAATAAAAATGGTTTTTCTTTTGAACTATTTGTATAGAATTGAAACAGAGCAGCTAACAGTGGTAAGAAATTAATAAACGCTTTTCTAAACCTTCTGAAAACAAAGTTTCATTAAAAAATCAGTATCTCTAATAGTTGTATGTTTTGCAATAAAATCACCACTTTTCTCAACTTGTCTCCGTAAGTGTAGTTTTAATAAGTACAATGCTTTCACAACCAGCTTTCAATTATGGAGATCTCTCAAAAAAACATCAGTTTGGGATCATAATGAAAGAAATCCAAAATGGTGAAGCGGACAACAATGGACCGGGAGCCAGCAAACCAGAGATCTGTTCCTCTTTGCTGGTGGCACGCTAAGCAACAGCGAGATACTTCATCTCACTACGGTCCTCCTTCCATCCATTGTCTGTATAGTTTGCAAGTACTCTGATGCTCTTCCTCATTACAATCACAGTTAGGCCTCAATGCTTTTTTCTTTCCTCTTTTTTTTTTTCTTTTAAACATCTATACTGCAATTATCAGTGATGTGCACAGCACAAGTTCTCAAAACACAACTGGTGTCTCAGCACAGAAAATCCAGGGAATGAGACTCGTCTCCAGCTCCCAAGAAACAACAACATTTATGGCAACTTCGACAATTGCTTAGAGGGGAAAAGCAGCTATTTTTAACTATTTTGCTTAGCGGCCGCACTTGAGGGAGGCTCCCATTTCCTTTCTTCGTCTTATGTAGCAGCCGTAACTACTATTTCCTTTTGCTTCAGCTGCTTTTACAAAATATCTGGGTTTGCAGCTTGCAACAACGCACTGTCTTCAATACTGTCACAGGTTCAAAGCAAAAGCCGCATACTGCTTCCAAGCCAACTTCTGCCCTGGAGGGCAGTAGGCAACTTTACCTTTGAATGCATCTATTTCTGTTCCACACAGAAATAGCAAGCCTGAATTAGGTAAGGCCCTGAACATGAACCAGCAGGCCAGTCAGGGGATCCAGATTTAAGCTGTTGGTGTTTAATGCTGCTGGTGCTTCCACTAGTAAGTGCAAAGGGGATGCAGCTCTCACACAAACGTATTTTGATTGTGCTGCTTAAGCACTGCTACTTGGTGTGATCACTTCCACTGGAGACAATTTAACTCAAGCACAGGAATCTGTAGAGACAGACAGCACTGTATGATTTGTCAGCTCCTGATAACCAAAAGCAAATATTTGGTGGATCATTAAAGAGGAATTTAAGAGCTTCTCTCTAGGAGTATCATTGCTAAAGACCTAGTTAACTCTGACTCTAGTTTAATTCTGTTTATTTTAAAGCTATGAGAGGTTCATTATCATATGCTGAAAAAAGTCTTCTGCACTCCTTAACAGAACTGGATAAATGCTACCACATGCCAGGTATGGGACAGGAGAGAGGAACTCTATCTTTTTCCTCAAACGGAGACATCTGAGATGAGGACAGTCTTTGTATTCACATTTGTATATATTTTGTGAATAAAAAACGGAAGGATAGGAAGGGCAGAGCAAGCAAAGGCTACAGCAGTTCTAAGCTAACTTCCAAATCCTGATCTCATCAGTCTTGCACAATACAACTCTAAACACAAAGATGAGAATTCAAAATAATTCTAGCAGAACTACAAGGAAAGGTATCTGCTATCACACTAATGACTAGATACAGGTCTCCAAGAGAGCATGGTGATTTTCTTTTTGAACTGTCACATCCTCCCTCCCCCCCATACAGTTGACAACACAGAATAATTTTGGTTTTCTTCTATACATAGTGAAAAAATATATTACCAGCTTGCCTTTCAAAAGTCCTCGAACCCTCTAATAAAATGCACTACAGGAGAAATAGTTTGGAAATCTGTGGCATGGAACGTGTATATTCCCCGACGACTGGAATAGCCCTTCACACAATTTTACCCTAACTGCCCCCCTCCCCAAATCCTAACCAAAGCTTCATATGATTCTTCCGAAAGCATTATTTAAATATATATCTGAAATCACTTCCTTAATTACTCACTCAAGCTCATGCATGTTTAAAAGAAGTTTAGTAGATGAGCCACCTCTCATGGGCTATACTGAGCCAAGTTTATGTAGGCAATGACTGTGCTATTCTGTTTCTAATGTCACCCCACTGCATTTCCCCTAGAACAAATTATATATTCACAGAGGATCTGTCATCTGTCAATCAAGATTCTCAGAGTTTGTGTTCTGCAAGACAACAGAAGTAGAAAAAGAAAAGAGGCCCACTTTAGAAAGCATACCAGAAGAGTCAGGGAAGCTAAGCATTCCTTTAGGGAAGAATAAACTTCAGGCTTTTGCACTTCCTTTATGCATCCCAGTTGATCTGAACATTTATCAAAGATCTCTTTTTAGTAACATGATACAACTCGTTTCTTTTCATTAAAGCGAAGAAATGCATAAAACAGCAATGTTCAAGTTTAAATAAAAATGTCTTTTTACAATAACTGAAATAAGGGGAATAAGTGAAAATGAAGAAGAGAGAATATCAAGAAAGAAGCACACATGAAGAACCATCTCTGAACTGGGGGAGATAGCATCCAAGGGGAAGACAGAAGCAGGAAGGTCTGCAACTGCAAAAGTCTATTCTCTGCAAGAACTTGAAATTACCCCTTTTTCCACCAAATGAGGCAGAGATCCTGCAGAGAAAAATATTTCATAAAAACTGTCACAATTATGCACAAAGCAGCTGAATTAAGGTCAGACAGATAGTTATAATAATGACTTTTTTGTTTTATATTACTGATTTTATGTTTGGTTTTAATGCTCTGCTTTTAGGTAATTCTGGTTTTGCTAGTGAAAACAAAATATAGAGTTATGCTCATCCTCTGCTAAATAAAACATTTGCAGCTTCCCTTCTTTAAGTGCTCCACTTGGATCTTAACCTGCGGAGGGATTATCGTCTCCTGCTCTAGCAGAACAATTGACAAGGGAGAAGGAATGATGTCCACAAAACCAGATGAGATAAAATACGAAGTTACAGTGTGAATTTACTGTACATCAAATATTCTGCAGCAACTTTGTATGTGCATGCTCACAACTTTTCCAAGAGCTATCTTGCACTTATTGCAGGTTAGGAGCATGCACACAGGCAATCAAAGCAAAGCAGCTGGCAAACTATTTAGTTTCCATCTGAACCGATCCTGTTACTATACATCTCTTTGCTCAGTTTTTAACGTTTATCCTCAAGCTGTCAAAGTGCATCTCACTGCTTGTGCCTCCTCTGCTCTAAGGGGCATCTGCTACTCACCGTTTGTCCTCACATCAGCAAGAAAACTTGAAAATACCTTTCCACACTTTCCTCAATAGCTCCACCATTTTGCCCCTCAGCAGTCCTCCCCAGCTGATTCTGGTAGTGTCTACATAGAAATCAAGCTAACAAATGGAGCAGAACTAATTAAACAGGGCTCAGCTTGTGCTACATCACACTTTACCTTTGCATTTTGATATGCCTTAGAAGTAGATACATCCCCTTAAGAAGAAGAAAAAAAAAAAGCCCTTTCGCTGGAAACCTTGTTTGAAAATGTCAAAGCTCGCTCTACTACTCTTTAATTAGAGGGAGATGAGTCTCTAATAGTGTTTCCTAATACTTTTTGCTGTAAAAGTGTACTTCGAACTTCCTCCCAACTCAACTAGATAATACACTTTTCCTTCAATCAAATATAATTAACTGTACAGCACTTCATTAAGGCATTTCTTTCAAAAACCACCACTCCTATGAAAGGAGAAGAAACCAACACTCTGCAATCCAAATAGCATCCTTTCAAGTCAAGACCCTTAAATCTAGGAAGAGTATTGCTGGTGATTGCACTGAGCTCTTCTTGACTTGCCTTCCCGTGTGCCCACCACAGCACATTCTTTAGCTGCAAGGTCACTTTTAAGAAGGTGATTAGCCTTCCTTGTTTGGTACAGGATGAGTGATGCTCTCGTGCCTGTCTAGACTGAAACTTGATGGAATGCAGTTACCTCTGCACCGTGGATTCCCACACCTCACGGAAGTGAAGCAAGCCCCGGTGTTATCAATTAAGCACTGAAACTAACTGCTTTATGTAATTGCCACACAGGAATTTACTATCAGATTCCACTGCATACATCATCCTCTTTGTTATTATATATTTCAGCTAAAAGTAGTAATTGTTTGTCTGTGGCATTCCTAGATTATTTGAAACTATTTAGTTGCAATTATATGTTGAAAGCACACATCAGTAACATAAAGGTAAATTCTGCTGTTTATTCTAGCCATCCTAAAGAGAATAACAAAACCCCAAGGGCGAAGTAGGGTGGGCAAATCTAGGAAAAGAATTAAGACACAAATACCTCGTCCTGTAATAACACTGGTAAACATCCAGCCAGGATGTCTAGTTTTATCTGGAGAAGCAAGGATATTGCAATAGGCTTACTTCTCAGTGTTCCCTGATAGTCTCACTAAAATGCCTGATCTCCAAAACCTGTGTCAAGTTCAAAGAACTGTCAATTTGTATAAATGAATAAAGTATTCAAAACACTGGAATACTAAAAAGGCTGGTGGGATTACACCAGCATCTTCTATAATAAGCATTTGAAAAGAGAATATAACTGTACTGAACTTCACTGTCCCAAAGAGATTTTGGTTTTAAGCTTATAGCATGAACAGAAAAACGTGAAAAAAAGCAATGTTGAGAGACTCGTAACTGGCATCACTTCAGAACAGAAAGGGAAAAGTGACTTATTTAAATTCCATTTAAATACAGAACATTCACATAAATTTTCATTTTCCCCTCAGTAATCAGATACAGAAGACAAGTTAGCTGATACAGTAAAAAGTTCAGTATTTAGAACTATCTTGATTAACTTCAATTAGAAGCCTGGCTAAAGACTGTTGATGTCTTTTGTTTGGCTTTTATTTTGCATTATATGCATGAACATATTGCAGGAAGATTGGAAGTGATATATAACAGTGTCGTTAAATGTACGTTGAATCCTGGTGTCTGAAAACTATGGATTTAACTACATTTTAAGATTTGAAGTTGGCAGAAAAGATAACATATGCACGACAAATACACGAAACCTGCCATCAAAGAAGAGCTGTATCTCTTCTTATTAGCAGTAAAGCAACGTTAAAACATAGGTACATATTTGTAAAACTCCATATCCATTCAATCACTTAAATTGAGCATTACCTAAGACACTGCACTGATTTTCACAAATATTTAACAACGATTTTATGGAAGATTAATCCTAACCAAATGCAAGGAGGTAAAGTCATAAAAAGGATTGAGATTCTATGCAAATTCTTATTTCAGTTAGTACAACTGTGGATTATTCAGGTTACTGAGCATATTTTTATACAAAGAAAGTTTTGCATTATTTGCCACATAAAAACATTTTTTTAAAAGTTACAATTTTCGTTTTCATCTATTTCTTTACGCTCCCAGCTGTTCAAACAAAAACTTGTTGCTGCTATTTTGATGGGTACTAGCTATGCACAATGCCATTCAGACACAATTCTGGGGGACATATTCTGGATTTACTGGCAATTCCAGATGCTTTCTCACTCCGTTAGTGCAAGCTTCTTTCTTTACAGGACATACAGAAGGAGTAAGAGTGTAAGAGTGTAACACACACTGCCCTGTGTGCTACACACAGTTCACCATCCTTCCCCATGGGTCTCCCAATTTTTAATGAGAATCTTAATTAACTGTGGAGCTTTTTGACTTTTCCACCTATCTTCTTCCCTCGTTACTGGATCACCAACTCCATCCACGGTTTTGTTTACACCATGTTAAAAGCCCATTCTTTATTCCTCTGCATGCCTTATTACGCCCTCAGCTCAGCACTTTTGTTACTAACCCTTCTCCTACCCTTCCAAAACCGGTCGAGAAAATCAAACTGTTGTCCATGATATCACTTTGACAATATCTGCCTCCTTTTGCAGACCTTCACTTCTTCAAGATGAAGGATTTTGTTTTGATGACTGCTTCAAAGTACATGACATCTGAATATTGCCTTCACATTTAACTCTTCCATTCCTCAGCAGGACCCAATTCAACATCCCTTTCACTGCATTCCCTCTTAAAAGCCTCTAGATTCCCTCAGTGAAGTGACTTCTGCTCAGAAAATGCTTACCAGTCTCATATATTATGGCACTACTTATTATTCAAGTGTCTTAGGACCTCACTGCCTTTTTTTCCCCCCCCTGCACACGGGAAAGGGAGAAGAAAATATTCTTGCATTCTTGAAGTGAAACCATGAAGTTGTCTGAGTTATTATATTATTATTGTACTACTAGTCTTCCTTATTTTACACACCTTCCCCCCATTTTAAAAATTCATTTACTACGGTTGTGTCATATTTGGACTGCGTATTCCTGTGCCCATAGGCCACATCTTCAATTTTAAGTAGCCTTATATAGTCTGCATACAGATTAGTAAAATGATAATTAGGGTTTTATTTGTTTTGCACACAAACATTCTATTCCACTACTTCTTAAAATAAGGGAAGCTAAATTTGCTGACAGCTTCATTAATGGTACTACTTCTCTGACAGGAAACAATAAAAGCAAAGAAAGTCCCTCTGTTTGCCATTTAAGATATTTCTAAGTTTGTACTGAAAAATTCAGGAAAAAATATCAACTAGATTTTGAATTCTTAGCTAAAACAATATTAAACAACTATGGCCAAATAATTGTGTTCTGCTACAACAGCATTAATTACTACAGACTAAATTTAACTTAAATTTAATTAGGCCAGATTCATCTTAGTATAACTAAAAGAGAAATTATTTAACAGGTCCTGGTAGAATCTGGATGTAATTAATATGTGTAAAGTTTACCAGTCACACAAAATAAGCTGTTTATAAGTACTTTTTGGAAATTAAGAACACCAAGCAAACAGCTAATTTGCTAATATTAAAATATTAGGTTTTACCAGTGAAGCAGATTGGTATGCTCAAATTTTGGTAACATACTGAGTACATAAGAATATATACAAATACAGACACACACACACACACACATATATACACGTATTACAAGTCACCTTCACTAGAATCAGGGATTTTCTGTATTTTATTTTCTATATTAAAAAGTTTAGAAAGAGATCCAATTATTGCTGCAGTCAGCATGAGAAATGATTTACCCCAATTTAAGCGGAAATAAACTGTTTCCACATCTTTTTTTTCCACTCATTTAGATTCTCGGAGTCATTCATCCCAGCCTGCAAAGCAGAGTAAGAATAGCACAGAACGCTGGAACAAGTTCTTCCACTTCTCAGCCGAATCCGACTCAAATACCAGCAGCAAGCCCTGCGAGACAGGAGCGTGCGCCCTGACCCACCGCTTGTCTCCTGTTACAGCTGGCAGAGCCCAGGCCTGTGTGGCTATTTCAATCATGGCAGCTGCTCCGGCTACAGCTCCCTGGCCTGGGCCATTACAGCTAGAAATAAAGGAAAAGAACTTTAAACATGCAAACACAAGAAACCGACACCGTGGTGGCATCCAGACGAACTTCATTACAGGGTTCCTTTAATCCTTCTCTGATTGCAACTGAAATTATTTTAATGCAGAAAGACTGTTCTTGGGCTAAGTGCCTGCTTTGCATATATATGGCAGTGCCACAGTGTAACTAAAAAGATAGGTGCTCCAATTTTCCTACTACAATCTTAGTTTTTCTCAGCTTACTATATTGGCTCTACTTATCATTCATATCTCAGACAGCTAAATATAATGAAAATTTATATTTAAGAACCAGTAATCATAAAAAAACCTAATCTTCAGCTAAGAAGGTCCCTTGTTTGCAAATAAATATAGAAAAATAATTTCTAGGGGTTAGCTGTTAAACAAATAAAAGGACTGGCAAAGTTCACAGCATAGAGCACATATGTACAGTGTATAATATGTCCACACCAAGATTTTTGCAACTTCGAAGGTACAGGGACCCCAACTAAATCAGCTTTACTGACTTCTCTCTGAAGGGTAGCATCAGAAGGAAGGCCTAATTTTCAAGTAGGTTCAGCAACAAACTAACTACAACAGAACCACTCCATCATTAACAAAAGCAAACATTTTTTAGCAGTGGACAACTAAACATACCCCTGCAAGACCATTTATTTAATATAATCATTACTATAGAAAATAGCTTGAACAGTAACACGACCCATTATTTTTCCTGATACATGTTTGTCAAGTCTAACAAATTTTAGAATAGCAAAGGATTGTGGATTAGCTTAAATTCTTGGAAAACCTAATTAGGGTTCTCTGATACAGATGGTCTAGGAGTTTTGTTCCAAGTATCTGTACCCATGCTGCTTTGGTTGCAGAAATAAAACGTTTTGTTTTTAACAGAAACCAAGCCAAACTAAGTCTGATAAGGCAAAAGCAAGAGCAGTAGAGCATGTTTAGTCAGTCGTTCTTGTCACTGAACTACGTTAAAGCTTCTCACACCATGTGAACCCGACCTTTGTGACTTATGCAGAGGGAAATGTACTTCATGCCAAGAATGATGAGCTTGGGAGATGACACTGCCAACGCCCAATACTTCGATATTAATTAAGTGCTGCATTCTCTAATGTATAAATTAAGGAGCCCAATTAACATACATGACCTACGATTATACTTTCAGTCATCTCACTCCAAAAAAAAAAAAAAAGCCTCTTACCCATATTTTCTTACACCTATACTGCTTACAACTCAAAATAGAAAAAGTATATATAGTAGAACAAGGAGCATAAATGTAGTATCAGCTTTTGGCTAAACGTAATAGTAAGAGCTGCTGTGCGCTGCTGCTAGCGTTACCTAGCCCACTTGCTGGTAACACTCAGTACAGCAGCTCAGAGGTTCACTGTACCACTAGCTGTGTCACTGTCTGCCATTTACTCCAACCCAGAAGGTGAGAGTACATGCCTTTCCATTACTGCTGCTTAACACAAATAATAAAACTATTTTTCATGCACTTCACAGGTTCAAGCGAGTATAATACGTAACAAAAACATTCAAAGGGACCACAGGAAAAGTGTAAGTTACAGTACCATTGAAAAAAGATCATAAGGAAGTTTAATGTATGCGATATCTGAACTAAAGCTAAGTGTATACACAGGATAGTCAATTAAATCCAGTTCTGAAAGTGTGAAAAACAATGCATACCATAAACTGCAAGTTACTCATACACACTGTGAAGTTGTAAATGGAAGATAGTAAAGTGATTTGGGCATTGTTTTGGAAGTTTAGTTAAAAAAATTGCCTACTACATTGTCTCAGAAACACAAGTTGTTCCACAAGCTGCAGACTAATTGCCTATAAACACGCCCTTTCTCCCACACTTCTTACCCAACTCCCACCCCTCCCACAAAAGGGATCCCCAATTCTCCCCCAGATCTCCTAAGGCATGCCGAGTGAACACATGACAAAATATACTGTGCTTAGTCCAGAACGGTGTATGCACCAACATGCTTGCCAGCATCCCTGCACTGACTGGGCAGCCAGTTTTAAGCAAAGAGAATCACCTGGGCTGAGTTCTGTTCCCATTTCCCCTTGGGAAACATCTACCTTGGAATTGCCTCCTCTATTCAGTTCCTAATTTTCATGAAAACAGTAGCAAATTAATCTCTTGAGACTTTTAGCATCTTTTACATATGGTTGAAATTGGCCAGCAGATTCAGAAGTTAATGGTGGAGATGGAAGGGTTCGCAGATGGCAGTGACAATCTTCTGTGTCCATGGTGCCCATTTTCCCCTCTCTCTCTCACAGAAATAAGAAACAAAAGAGAAAATACAAAGTACTGAGAGATGCAGAAGGTGGACACTTTTAGAGTTCAAAACAAAAAATGTGATTTGATGCAAACCCAAGAAGGTAATTGACAAAACTGACACGCCCCAATGACTTGGAATAAAATGCCATCGCCACCCAAAAACCTTGTGGTTTCCAAACTTATGAGACTGATGGAAAGAGAGGAGGGTAAATGCATTATCTAAATGATTAGTTCTCTCACTCGTTCTCACAAGAGAGAACAGAAATCTTCAAAACTGCTACCTACAACTATGCTTTCTTTCCCTCCCCCAGCGCAAAAACTTCATTCCACCACGCAACTGCAGACACTCATTCTCCAAACAAGTCTGACAAATGTAAGACACCATCTCTGTCTGACTGTCTAATATGCCTTGGTTCTCATCACACTGCAAACCAGATTGAATCCTTCATGCTTTCAAATCTCTCCTGTCCTGCTAGCCTTTCTTCCTCCTGGTCACACACCCAGACTGACCTCTCCTATCAGATTCCACTCCTTCTGCTCAGCCCAGCTCCCAGCTCTGCAATTAACAGACCCCTCAAATCAGGAGGGCACCATCAGAAATCAAAATTTTAGGAAGAGCATAAGTTTTCAAAAACAGTTTTCCAAAATTGCAAAAATTTCATTTTAAAACAAGCTCCCCATCGCAAATTACTGTAGCCAAGTTTGAGACACTGGGCTTCAACATACGAACTTACCAAGACTGATGCTCCCTGGCAATTGCTCCCTGTATGCGTACTCCACGCTATATGTTCAGGTGGATTGCCACATATTAATTAAAGCATATCTTAAACAACCTTGCGTTATAATAGAAGAGGAAAAAAACTAATACTGTTGCATTATGAAAAATATGATAATTAAGCACTGTGACAGGACAGACTACCTAGATGGGCTGTGAAATCCCTCTTCACTGGAGATTTTAGAGATGTGAGACAAACATTGCTATCTGTACTTATGCAACCAGACCATGGAGGAAACAGAAGAGAAGTCACTTCCAGCCTTCCACTTCTGTGAACTTATGTTTCAGAGAAAGAAAAAAAAAAAAAGAAAACAAAAAAAAAACCCCAAACCACAGAAAATCAGTTTGAATACTGAAATGTTGGTGTTCTGGAGAACAGTTCTTCTATTTCACTTATTTTTAAATTCAAATTCAAGCAGTGAGCAGTTCCACTAAGTCTACAAGCTTAATAAAATTAATACTTAAAACTGCCTGTAAGCTATACACAGATTCCTGTCCTACCCAACATAAAGCATCACCAAGCCTGTTTTATTCAGGGCATAAACATTTTGTTCTGAATGAAACTTGACACACTGCTTACACACAGCACTGGCTGGAAAAGTTAGATTCCGCTCAAAAAACGACAGCACATGTTCATGGCACAGCCAGACTGGGCCCAAACACAATATAGCTCCAGTGACAGAAAGCCATGCACTCTATTGTTAGGAATAAAACATTTCTGAAGAACTTAACATACCAACTTCCTTGTCCCGCTGGTGAGAAAGGCAGAGGAAGGTGGTATCTGCCAAGGAAACAATGCCACTGACTATACAGACTACTGAGAAATACTTAATGGAACAACAGTGTAAAAGTCAACAAATGATTTTTTTAGATTTGTAATACGTGCTAGAGAGGTGTCATCAAAACAACCACTTTATACAAAGTTCACCATAAGAATAATTATAAGAAACACAGTTATGCTTCCCTCTTTGTCCAGGGTGAAGTGAGGTTTGCCTTCCTTCACCAGAGAAGGATAGGCAGGCAATTTAGCCAACCTTTTACACGCGGTTCCTTTGAGAGTAAAACCATTCATACTGAAGAGAGGTATCTGTAGTGTTTCAGGGCTTGAAATTTGGGCTCCTCAGCCATCAGATGAGTGCAGCTTCCATTTCCTCACAGGCTATGCCTACACTGCACGCTGCAGTACAGAAGTATTGAAGTTTGCTTGGAAACTGGAAGCAGCTTAGCTGAAATATCAGAGGTTCACAATGGCTGATTTACCTAATGGAAAAAAGGCTCTTCTCAGTGGGGTGAATGGCTCTGTGCAGAATCCTGTGCCTTCACAGCTACACTATTTCTTTACACAACTAGACCGTTAATGAAGCCCTAGTCTGGCATACAGGCTGCACTTGTACGTGTGGTTATCCATCAAACATACCAGTTGTGCCCCTCAAGCAAACAGTCTGTTTCCATCTGCTAGGCTAATATTTCGGAGACAGCTCCCAAGTCAAACAGAAAAATAAATTTTAGATTACATCTGAATGAGCCATAAACAATGGGTATAGCTCTAGTAAAGAAGTAGAAATCGGGGTGCAGATAAGTTTAAAAAAAAAAACTGTTTAATATGCAAGATACATAGAATCAGTTACTAATTCAAAACACTGAATTAGAAGAACTGAATTGAACAGCCAAAGGAGGCTTTTCCTCATGTCACACAATTCATATTTCAAACAAATTCTGTTGAGACACTAAAGTAACTTTAACTGGCAAGACAGAATTGTATAAAGATGCTTCAGTTCACTCATTTTAATTAATAATTAAAATGATCATTTAAAAAAAAAAACTTCAGTCTATCCAATTCCATTCACACTGAAAATTTTGTGGCCCTGTTGAACCACATAGATACAGACTTATGGAAAGATTCCTAAAGATAAAAGGATATTCTTTAGGATATGCTTTAATTTTCATATAATACTTTCCGCAAATAATTTACACATTAGACAATGGAATGCTGTCTGCCCTGGATATGTATAAAGAAGGAAAAGTGGTTTAGTATTGCATATCACAGAAGGCAAGCAAGTGAAACAAGGAAAGATTATATCTTTAATATCAGGTCCATATGAACACCCAAACAAAATTCTTTAGCAATATTGGGAAACAGCTCACAGGTTCACCAACCACCTCTTCAGGCACAACGATTAATGCATCCGAATCCTCTAAAATACAAGGGCGTATAAATATGTCTCATAGTTTTAAACAAAAGATTTAGAAAGAGGTTTTTCAAGTCATTTGAGAAATAAAGAACAAAGTGGCACAAACCATTTTTTTCCAATATAACTTTTTAAACCCCTCAAATGTTTACCTAAGACTAGTATCGGCAAAATGTACTTACTGTAGCATTTCTTTTTATAATGACTAATATATGATTTAAATACAGAGTTACCACATACCTGTTAAGACCTGGATTTTATGGAGGGAGCCAGTAATATTTTCCCCTAATAATCAGCAAATAATTCTGAATCTAGAGCTAATTCTTTATTACATCTTCAATTACAAAGGTGAAGGAAGAACCACCTTCTTTCTTCATTCATATTCCAGATTATGAGTGAAACCATCATCTACAGCCCCACTGTAAGATTCTTTATACATCTTTCCATCTTTCCTTTCCTGCCCATACTAAGCCCAGGTCTTTGTGGAGCTCTCCCCAAGGAGGTCCAGATATTCTCCTCCAGACAGAAACTTACAAACCGGTTATGAAAATACTTTCCCTCTGATGTCATGATTTTGCATTTATAAACACTCAATTCTATACACTGCTGAGATACTTCTGATTAGTGAATGGATACTGTAAGAATTAATAGGGGTTTTCAATGCTACATTTTCACTCTGATGGGAGCGTACGGTTCATACTTTGGGGGAGGGGAAGAGAAGAAAGAGTGTTGGCTCTTTCATGAACATAAAAGGGCAGAATTACACATTAGTGTAGCTTCCCCATGTATAGACATTTTTTTCTGAAATGCAGTGTAAACTTAAAATCAACCATTAGTTACTTTAACTAAAGCTCAAATCAGCCATGTAATTACTTTTACAGAGGATTATGACCAAGGTTTTTTAAAATAGGGATTGTTAAAATTTCACAATTAAGAAATAAAACACGATGGGAAAATAGGTTCCTATTCACAAAACAAGCAAACAGGCTGGCATTATTAATACCCTTTTAACAAGGCAAAACCAGAACTGAAATACTGGAAATGCTGTTGCCAGGTCAGTATTGAGGTGAATTGGCAAAACCGTGCAAATGGGCTCATACTGCACCTGCCCAGCCCTTGGCCTGGCTCAAATCCGTACTCGCTCCTTCAGTAACCCTTCTCCCTCATCAGGGCAGAGAAATTACCACCTCACTGAAGTTTTCACAAAGGGGGAAAAAAGCCTACACTTTTTAAAAATTATATTTGAAAGAAAAGTTGAGATGCTGGGCATTCTTTATTCATACGTGCTTTAATACCAAGACTTTTGACCTTCAGAAGTCCCTTCTTCCAGAAAAAAAAGAAGAAAAAAAAAGAAAAGCATGCCTCAGAAACTACCACAGAGAGACGCTGCAGACATCAATCTAAAATAATGGCAGTCAAAGGTCAGGATGATATAGGCAACATCAATCTTTTCATTTAAATATCTTCCTGAAAGAGACCTCTTAAAAAGCAGAAGTGAGAAAATCAGGGACTATCCAGTTAGAGCAATGAAGAAACTGCCTAAACATGTATAATTTACAGGATTTTCCTAATAATGACACCAAGTAGCTTCAACTTTGACAAATAATTCAATTTTAAGACCTCACTGAAACGTAATATGGAAACTACCATCAGCCTGTTGGGTCATCTCAGCAAGATACAGAAATTTTCTTACAAGGATTCATTTATGAATTATACACGTCATATTACAAAGTTACACTAAAAAAAACAAGCACTGCAAATTGGATCCCGATTAGTAAAAAGACACCAAAGTCCTAGGAGTCTTCCAAAACTGCTGGAAAATGCTTACAGCAAGAAGAATTGCTATTAGTGCCTAACAAAGCTGGGTAACACTCAGAAGGCTCCAACATGCTAATCTGTCACCATGACACAGAACCAAAGGATGCCAGACCAATACACATCTCTCGTCCAATATCATGGCCAAACATCCTACATATCTGACACTGAGCTTCCGAGCAAAATTAAAAATAGGTCTAGAGTGTCCAAAAATACAAATAAGGATGCTCTCAGCATGTATGCTTCCAACTTCTCGTTAAAAAAAAAAAAAAAAAAAAAAAAAAAAAGAGTACTCTTCAAGATCTTTCAGCATTCCTCAATAGTGCTTTCTGTTACTGTTCTATAATCAAAAGTGACAACAGAAACAGCTAAATTTTTGCTTCAGGTCTCTCCTCCAAGAAAAAAATATACATTATAGTAAGTCTATTATAAAACTGCAGCACATGTTTAAGGTCCCTAAAAGCACTGATGTTGATAAAATTAAAAATGGCTGTGCCCAAAGATCCCACAGCAAATCAGACACAGCTCTGCTGACGATTAAAATATATATTAAAAATTCCTGCATTACCTTACAAAGGGCGAGGTATGCAAAACAAAAGATTATATATTTTTCCAAAATTGAAATAAGTTATTAGACAAGAGAAGCAGATCTAGGCAAAGCATACATCTTGAATGCAGGTCGAGTTCATTTACACAATAAAGCAGATTTTATTCTCCGAGACGCTTAACATATCGGGATTTCAAAACTTTATCAGGCTTCGCCGCTGAAATAGATGCACACCACTTCTTAAGGAGACACAGATGTGCCCAAATACCAGCGGACCCCACCCCCCCTTCCCTCTGCCAAAATGGCTAGTTCGTTACACCCACTGGCTACTTACCAGCCGCAGTGCTGAGCAGCAGGGTGGCACTGGAGAGCAAGAGCACCAGCACAAGGTGCTGCAGTGAGGCAGTCATACCTGGGGAAGCCAAGGATCGAGGCAGAAGGAGAAGGAAAAAAAAAAAAAAAAAAAAAGGAAAAAAACCCGACGAGAGGAATTTCCTCCTTCTTTCGCACAGCCTTCCTCCACTCTCTCGGTTTACAATCCCGTCTGGAAGGGCAAATGGCAGATGAGAGGAGCCGTCTTCGCTCTTACTCCATTACACCCGCCTGCCTTCATGTCTGGGGAGCCGGCACCGCTCCGCGGACACTGGGGAAGCGCCTGCTTCTGCCTCCCAGCCCCGAGGCATCTCCCCCCGCCGAGGCAGGGCGGCACGCTCCCGACTGAGCTGGGAACCAAGCTTACTTCCTACGCAGCTTCACGATATCGAAGAAACAGCCCGGTGGAGAAGGAAACATATCCAGACGCGAGCCCGCGCCTACAGCAATGTCAGTCAGAGCAGCCCCCGTGGGCTGGCCGGGGCACGGATCACAAGCTCTACGGGCTTACGGCAGAGCCGCGTCCCATCCCGTTAAAGGTCTCTGTCTTCTCGCCGCCCCTCCTCGCTGCCTCACGCGCCCGGGAAGGCGGCGGCGATCCCCTCAGTCCCTCCGCGGCGAGGCGCGACCCCCTCTGCTCTCACGGCGAGGGCTGCGGCTGCATCTCGGCCCATCTGTCTCCCCCGCCGGGCGGGCTCCACCGCGCACCCCCGGCCCCCCGCCTCCCACCACAGACGCGACACCACCCCCGGCCACCCCGACAAAGGTGGGGCCCGGAGCGCGGGGCGGCGGGAGGCGAGGCCCCTCCTCGGCGGCTCCAGCTGCGAAGGCACCCGGCTCCCCTCCGCGGGCGAGAGCGCGGCGGAGGCCCTTCCCCGCGCCGGGGGAAGGCGCTCCCCCTCCTCCGCCTCCCTCCCCGAGCTTCCACAGCGCCAGGCAGCCCCCGGCCCGGCCCGGCCTCCTCCCTCAGGTCTCCGCTCGCCGCCGGGGGCCGAGCGAGGCGCAGCTCGCCCGGGGAACGGCTCAGCCCCTCCGCGCTGCCAGCGCCTTCCCCCCGCGCCGGGCTCGCCGGCGAGGGGCAGCTCCGCCTCCTTCCCCTGCCCGCCGCCGGCTGCGGGCGGGAGCCGAGGGCCGGAGGACCTCCGCCGCCCCGCCGCGGCTCGCGCCCCCTCCCGCCCAACGGCACCAACGGCTCTCCCGGCTCCAGACACAAAGGGGAGTCGCTCCAACTGCCAGTCTGGGCGCCCGGCCCGCCGCGCCGCGCCACGCCCCCCGCCGGCCAGGCCACGCCCCGCGCCCGCCGTCAGTGGCGGGGCAGCGCGCCGCCGGGCGCCGCCCCGCCCTCTCCCCGCCGCGCCCCTGACCATAGAGGTGGGCCTCCAGGTAGGTAGAGAAGGGCCCGCTCGGGCAGCAGGCGGGGCGGTGCCCCGCGCGTGGGCGGGCGTTGGGGCGACCCGCCCCGCCATGTTGTGGGAGGGGGCGGCCGGCGGCGGCAGCGGCCTGTTGGGTCGCCCCGGCCTCGGCTGGGCCTGCGGGTGCGCCGGTAAGGCAAAGGGCACCGAAAGTAGTAGGAGCGCTGGAGGGAAGGGGTGGCTGTGTGAGCTAGGCCCGGGCCCGGGCCTCGGCCCGCCTGGCACGGGTGAAGGCTCCCGACAGACCTCCCCGGGAAGGCCACGGGCGACAAAGGGCCACCGCCGGGCAGCCTGCGGGAGAAACGTCTGAGAGCCCATCAGCAGGGAAGCGTGAGCTCAAGAATCACAAAGCACTTACAAAAAAATCTTATGCAGGCTCTGAGTTTGCATCAGCTTTGAAGTCCATGGCCATCCTTTCAAAAACCCCAAAGCGTCTGCTTTCTCCTCTGCCTCAAGCCCCTGCTGTCACGGTCCCTGTTGAGCTCCACTCCAAGCACTGGCAATAACTGCCTACTCCTCTCTCCCTTAGTGAACCGCCCTTGCGTTACAGGAGCTTCCCAGGCAAGTCCACCCAGCTCATACGGCTTCAGCCACCTGACTCTCCCAAGCAAAACCATTATCTGCCTCTTAAATTAAAGAGATTTTATGATTTCAAAACAAAGATAAAGTCAAACCACTGAGCTGTTTGTATGCTTTAACCTTTGCTATATTGCACAGGACCAAAGAGATAATTGAGGCCGGCAGCTGGTGGGAGAACTGTGACTGGAATGTAGTGTCTGATCTTCTGGCCTAGCAAGGCTCTTTCAAACAAGTTTTACTGGGTGTAGCATAGAAAAAGGTTCTTAAAAACATCCTGTACACAGAAGGCGCCTTCATATCCAGGCTCCTCCAAAGGGTCGATTGTGGGAAATGCTTCCCTGTGCCTAAATTCCTGCACCAGTTTCAAGAATGGGAATACAAGGAATACAAATTCAAAAATCCAATTCCACACCTCAAACCATTAAATGCTACTACATAAAATGGTGTAGCTGCAAATCAGAGTTAACGATTTTAATGATAATAAAAGGCTTCTGCATAACTCCATTCCTCTTCACAAGCTGTAACAGGTGAAACAGATGTAATCCAGTTCTTGCATCATCAAGAGAATTATTAAATAAATTCTAATAGGATTTTTATCATTGTGATGCTTCAGCCAGAGACATAGTTTGGCATTCCTAGGGTCAAGTTGAGTTTATGTGGCTGATGATAGTTTTAAAAATGTTTTAAAAGTTTGTTACAATATCTTTACTTCCAATCTATGCAGATTTAACATGGATATTGGTGAGAGACAATAAAATATAGAATCCCAGATTGTAATTTGTATTGCCACTTTCCAGAACTGCAACCACATGTTAACCACAGTATCCTTCCTGTTATTTGTGGAATGTGAACTGTCAAGAAATAACCTTTAGAAGAAAAAAAAAAAAAACACCAACAACAAACAGAATAGTTTTACTTCCAAGAGAGGAAAAAAAAACCCAACACTTGAGTATTTTTTGTGGGCCCAAAATCCAGTGTTCTCTTCTGGTTCAGCAAAGACACCAAACTATGCAACGTATCTTCTGCCCAGCTGCACCTCCCAATAAGAGAAGCGAGACCTACTTGTTCACAGAAAACAAGAACCCAACTGTGTGGGTTGCACAGCACTTTCACTGTTTAGATGGTAAAAGAAAATTACTGTAATTGTTTATGACGAGTATCAAAACCTGCTCAGCCTGAAGTAAATGACAGAAGTCTCGCTTGTTTTAATGGTTCTAGTCTTGGCTCATTAATTAATACAGGGAGTTCTTCTCCGCAAGAAATTGTACAAAACAGATATTCTGCCTTAAAATACTTACTTTTCTTTTTTCCCCTCCACAAAATGGATTGGATTTTTGTTCTGTGTTTTCCTAGAAAGAAGGAAAAAGACATGCCATTTTTAATACAACAATTTCCTCTCAGTTTCACAAAAACCCAGATCCTGATCAAGAAAACACCCTTGTGAAGGCCACGGGGCTGTGGATCTGCCTCGCCTGAGCTTATATCAGGTCCTTGGACTAATCTCCCAGACTTGCAATCCCAGCAGTTTGCAAGACTTTCTCCTCCTTCCCTGCCCTATTTTGAATTTTGCAAAAGTCCTTCTCCCCAAGGGCCAGGTCCCTCCTAGCCCGGTGCGACTGCGAAGGCTGCGAAGGGCCCCTGGCCGTGCACCGATGCCGGGCTGCAGAGCTGGAGCCGCTGCACCCCTGTTTCCCTGGAGCCGGCAGGGCCGAGGAGGGGCTGACCCCCGCTTCACCACACAGATGTAGGAAGTAATCGCTGCTGTCTAAGCACAGAAGCAGCTTCCTTTTCCCACGGTGGTGGGAGGAAACCAGAGATCTAAACTGTCGCACTCAGACTCACTCATTGTTATCTGCTTGGACAAGAACATATTTATAATTCTTTCTGTGATATTGTTTTATCTGTAAGCTGGGATTTCGCTAGCCTAATATTCAGCAATGTCAAGTAAGACCCACAGAAAAATACTCAGGATAATGAAAACTTGCAGAGCTGCAGCACAGTAAATGCGTGGTGTGTGTTCAGGTAAGGGTAGGGGGGAGACAAGAGAAAATCCGTAAAAGATTACCAAGATTTAAAACAAAATATTCTGACTGAAGCACTGTATTTCCACCAGGAAGAACTTCACCCCATGAAACAACAATATTGAACTTAGCGGAGACAAGACTGTTAAAAACTAGAATGAGGAGAAAAGACCTTACGAAGTAGATGCTCTTTTGCAACGGTGTTCGCTGTTCTGGCAGTCAGGCAGGGGCAAGGCTGCGCCCGGAGGGCAGCCATGGGGCAGGGGGCAAGGAGGACAGCGGCAGAGGAGCCGGGGTACGGTGGCTGCAAGCTCCCTGAGATGTCAGTCCGATGTGCACCAAGTCCACCGCAGGGCACATGTGTCTTGCCCTTGGGCGAGGGAGCTTTGAACGACACAGCCGCATGCAGCACACTGGGGCTGCCCCTGTGCTTAAGCAAGGCACTGAGATGAGAAATAAGGCTGACGCGCATCTCAGGTGTTTCCCATGTCGGTCATACTGGTGCAGACGCAAACATGTTGGTATCATTTGCGAATTCCACACTGTACATAAGTGAAATTAAACATGTCCTTGTTAGCAGCATCTCCTTTAAACAACACGTGTTTATTTTTAATTACCTGGAATATGGTAAACTATGGAATACTCTCTTGGAAGCACAAAAAATCAGTGGAAGATAAAATGAACAAAGCATGAAGAAAACCAAAATGAACTACCAAACAATAGCTTGAGCCCTATTTCTTTTTAGAA